>NC_133598.1:4145893-4494056 GCF_964106895.1 Numenius arquata | reverse complement strand
GAAAGCCTTAGACAATAGGCAATCATACATCTAGGAACTTCAAAAAAACGTGGCCAGGAAATGCTCTTTAGCTAGAGGAAGTATCTGGCAGGCCCAGTGGTCAAGAATGCAGTTCAAAGGGACCTGTGCAATCACTGCGAGCACACACTATTCCTACAGCCATACCCCAGGTACAGAAGTGAGCGTGACAAATAAGCTCCCCGATCGCAGCCACCGTCACCTGCAGGTGGGTAATTCCCACCAAAGCTCTTTTCTCAGATGGGGGAAGAGAAGGAACTCACTCTAGAATGACACCAAAATGAAGCGAGTTCTAAATAACTCAATTAAAATGAGCAGTAGAGGAAAAATGCAACAAATAGCATGGGAATAATCAATTATAACAGACGTCCACCAGCCAACTACTGCTGAAACAGTTGTTTCTTAGATATAACGGATGGAGGAATGATCCCTTTATATTAGGTTTTCAGGGAAGTAAAGTCCTAGATTTTTTTTTATTTTTTTTTCAAATGCTGTACTACTTTAAGTAGCCCGGTCTAAGGGAACTAAACAGGACTGTTTGGATTAAATTTAATTCATGTAATTTTTCAAATTAAATTTCTGGCCTCAAGATGTATTTTAGGTGATGAAACAGCTCAGTGACAGAGCTCTCACTAGTTAAAATTAGACAACGCTAGATCTTCAGAGTTCTTTGGAAACCTCCCTCCAACTCACTGGTATCCAAGCAAGCTACGGGATCTTTCTCAACGGCATCGCAGCTTTCAAATGTGTAACTTTATTACAAATTACATATTGCTATAAGGGAAGGGGGTGGAATTTGGCATCCATCTCCTGTCATTTTTCCAAAGGATCGGACACTGGCCATTTGTGTCTATTTTTCAGAGATCTAAGAAAAGCTATTCAAAGTGATCTTAGTGGTTGCATTTCAGAGAGAACCCAGAGGAGTTAAACATGTAGTCTTGTTTCCTTTGAAAGCATGAACCTATCACCTACATAAACCACTTTTTGAAGCAACTCCCATCAACTGTCCTGAGAGATGAGTGAGAAAACAAATCCAAGTTTAGTACTTCAGCGTTCCAGTTCTGTCATGCGCCATCATAAATAACGATTACAGATTTCAATTTAAGACATCTCTGAATTTACGTTTCAAAGTGATTTGGAAAGGATTTTGTACTCCTCCATCTACAGATTTGTCCAGCACATTCGAGGAAATCCCAGATCCCCGCTGAACAAGTAGATTATGAGCAGACAAAGCATAAGGAAGAGACAGACATGAACTTTAAAGCCTGCTCTAAAAAGCTTAAGCCTGTAATAGGAATATAACCGAAAAGAGTTATTTTACTGATACAGGCCACTTCTGTTAACGTTAGTTTAACTGCCAGTAACTTGATTTAATTTCTTAATACAATAATGAGCACACAATTCTTGACTGAAATTGTTGCTTTGCCATTGAAGTATTTCATTCAAATGACACGCAGCATATTCGGACAGAGCAATATTACTCTGTCCTTTCTTTCTACCAGAAAGTCAATGCAATAGTTTTCTCTACAAAAAAAAGAGTCTCTCTGGGTTGGTTCAGCGTTGCTAGAGACTTTCAAGTATTGAACCTGCCACTTATTTCCTTGGGAAAGGTATTTCTTTTGGAAAAATGGACTTCTCATCCCCATTCTCTAAGCAATCCTGCTTCAGCAGGGGAGTTGGACTAGATGATCTATATGGTCCCTTCCAACTCTAAAAAAATTCAGTGAAATTCAGTGAAATACCAAAATCAGGGTTAGTTTCATTCCCCTCGTCACGCGACAGATGACAGGGGAACTCCAGACAATCCTCCCTGTTAGGGACGCTCTAATCAGACACCTGTAAATAACAGTTTCCTTTTTCACCAAGGCAAAGTTATTTCAATTTCACTAAAATCGAGCCTTTTAGACAATTCCCTCCACTGTTCTTGGATCAAATTCAGCTTGACCACCTTTTATTGGGGTCTCCATTCTGTACTCAGGTGCAGCCTGAATCACTTGAAGATGAGACCAGCATTACTTCATTATCTCACAGACTGCTTCATGCAGCTTTAAACTGCAGCAGAAATGGAAATACTTGTTTCCTTTTCATCATTATGCCGCTCAGTTCCCCGCTTCCTTTTGAATTTAAGGTTTATTTCCCCTACAACGAAAAGCACATTATACTGCTACATCATGACAGAGTCAGCAAAGAAAAGCTTTCCTAGCCTCCCCACCTGCTTAAATGAATTCTACAAAGGTCACTGCACACAACCTGAAAACATGTTCCTAATATATAACTGCTAATATTGAATAGGCAGCCAGTTTTCTTACCGGAATTTTTTTTTCTTCCACTGCAGAGGCACACTGGTTTGTTATTGCAGGGCTGCCCAAGACGGGTGGACTGCTGGCATTGTGTTTTTTCTTTAAAAATAATAGAAGTTAGTTAAAAAAATAGCAATATGACTGTGAAACCAGAAAACCACTTGGTAAACTTTTTAGCGAATCTACACAGACCAAACCTCATCAAAAACACATCCGGGAGGAAGGCAGAATATTAAGATATTGCAAATTATCAAAAGTGTGCCCTCCCTAGCCCATGAAGGTTAAGTAAATAAAAGAGTTAGTGGGCAAGAATAGGGAGCTAATCCACCTGGGATGCTTCAGCAGTTGGAAGCACGAGGCAGGACGCAAGCAGCAGACCCACTGTCACCTCCTCTGTCCCTTCTGCCTCCAGGTAACCATTTCAAGTACTCAATAAATGGCCCATTACCTGTTTGTTGGAGTGAGCCGTGTCTTTATTCTTCATGGTATCATATCCAGGCAGCCTGTGACGTCGGCTCATCTGGAGTGCTACCAGGTCCTTCATGATGGATTTCAAGGCCTCTTGTTCATCTGTGATACAGAAGAATTTCAGTAAGTTGCCGGGGTACCAACCATAACACTTTGGCACTTGTTTTCCGCTGGCTCATAGGAAGACAACCCTTTTTAGGATCTTTGCAAATACACTGTCATTTCATTTAGTCATAAAAAGCCCAGAGTCAACCTTACACCATGAAGTAGTAAACAGACGGATAAATTTTAAGTCACTTGTCCAATGTTACAAAAGGATCTGGCCATAGTAAAGTTCAGAATAAATATCCCCGGCCCCTGGTTCTGTTCAAATCGCTTCTCAACAAACAATACAACTTGGACAGATTTGCTAGATCATCATAGGTCATTTAGGAAGGGCAAACTGATGTGCTTCTGCCAAGGAAAACCCGGTAAGAATCTGTTCTTTCCAATTTTATATCCTGTTAACTTCGAATTCTTGCTTGTTAGCGGAACAAACCATGGCCAGCAGAAAGAAAAATGAAAAACTGGACAAAGAGTCATCTTAGAATCTCTCTGAATTCAAATCCGCTTGCACTGATTTCCCCAACACATTCCTCTCTTCCCCCAAAACAAGTTGATGGAATAAAGTTCAAACTATTTAATGAGACTTCAAGATCTACTGAATCGCCCAGCATTAAGAACTGTCTCCTGGCAGAGTAAAATGCAGCAGGTTCAATTCAAGGCTTCTTGCAAATGCAGGAAAATAAAGAACACGCATTGAAATATTTCTTATACGTACTACCCACTGAAAATTGCTTTCCGAGGCTAAGATTCCTGATGTAACAAATTTAACGTGTTCTTCTGTTGCTTGTTAGTTTTGAGGACAGAAGTGGTGTTTAGCAGAACTTTGCATGAATTCTCGAGGGAATAAAAAAGACACAAAAGGAGAGAAATGCAGAGGAGCTGGGCTGTGATGGATAAAGCATAAAGCAAGGTGCCCAAGAGCTACTGAAAATAATCCTTTGCTTTTGCAAGCGCAACAATCCTAAATTCCTCGATATTGCAAAAGGGGAAAAAAGTTGACAGGTGAAGTTTGGTTCGAAAGGGAATGGCAAGAGCCACGTCGCTCCTGGGTGCTGTGCCACCAACTGCCACCAACCAACGAAGCAGCATCAGATGCTGCCACTCAGCGACCTGCCACCGGCACAGTCACACCTACTGACCGCTGGGCTGCTGCTTCACACAGCAACACTCATTCAAGTTTTTAGGGATAACACGTTATTTCCTTGGCAAATAATATGTCCAGATAAATCCTTCCTGATACTGAGGGAAAATTTAGGCATGAAATTTGAAGCAGTGATTAGATCAGCTCTGAACATGCCCAGAAGAAGAATCTGTCTTTTCTGAAGAGTCTGCTTGGACTTGACCACCAGTTTTGGATAAAAAGCTTTTTTCTTTTGACAATTGGAATTTTTGGAAGTGATGCAAACCAGTAAATGTATAGGCGGGGTTATCACATCCCTACTCCTATGACAGTGGATCAGGTGTGCAGTGCCTGATACGCTACAGTCCTCCTGTCTCCCCAAAGTTCTTACACACGTCACTGCGATGTGCCTGAACAGAAAGGAGAATTTTTGAAGCCGATTTGTAAATAACTGAAATTTGATTTTAAAAATCCAGTATGGCTACACACTCGTCCTTGATCCATGGCACTGGTTTGGGTGGGTAATGGCTTACATTTGGAAGTGTCATCCTGGGAGCAGCTGCTGTGCATAATGACAGGGACTGTCTCACATCTGTATTTCTCTCTAAAGGGGACTCATTGGGACTATTTGTTTCTTAAATTTCATATCATGCATTTGCTTATGAGTGTCTCTTAATGAAGCTTATGTTTTATGCAGAAGCCTGGGTTCATAATTAATCAATGTCTGAATAACAAACAAGATTTTCTCCATGCTTAAAGATGACAGATGTGGGACACATCCAGCTCCTACAGCACGCAGGGAGTGAATGCTACCAAAAATTAGAAGCAAAAAAGGAGGAAAAAATACACCTATTTGTAAGGGGGGCAGCATCTAAAAAAGTCCCAGTCAGGACGAAAGTCACACTAACATTTCCAGGTAATAGCTTCTGCCCAGAAGGTCTGCTGTAGCTTTCTGAGAGTATTAAGCACTAGAGCAAAGGGACTTCCACCACAGACTCCAGTATGTCCTACCAGAAAACCAGAAACATCCAGCCTAGCCCAGAGTATAATGGGGAAAGGAAAGAAATCTCTCAATGCATTTGCAGAAGGTGTTAATTAGAGTAAAACTTCTAAAAAAAAAAAAAAAAAAAAAAAAAAAAAAAAAAAAGAGCAGAGCAGTGAAAATAAAGTTACTTGAAAAAAGCCAAAATGAAAACCCACCAAATCTCTGCTGTCCAAGACAAGCCAAAGGAGACAATACCTACATTGTGGCAGTGGAGAAGGGAGAGCGCTCCTTGAAATTCCAACTGCATGCAAAAGAAGCGAGGGGTGTAAGTAACACAACCAAAGCAAAGGTTGCTTTCTGAAAAGCACATCGGCCAAAGGCAATAATTGCTCGGCTCTATCTCAGCACTGAGTAACCCCTTGTGGGAGGAAAATGTGAAAAACCAGTTGTGAACGAAGTTAAAGTTCCAGGTAACTGAGAGCACAACTTTATTTTTTTACTTTTTTTTTTTTTTTTTTTTTTTTAAAAAGCTGTTTCCAACTTCACATTTCAATATTTAACCTTTTGCCTTACTGGAGCGTCTCCAATTTACTCTGATGCTTTCATCGTGTTTGATATTAAGCACAGCCTCCGAGTTACCTGGCAGACAACGACGAGAACTTTGCACAACAGAATATTACAAATTCTGGACTGGCACATCCCCGGAGCGTCTACCACCCAAAACACGCCGGGAAGAGCTGGGATACAAGTTTTCCACTACAGTGCAGTTTGGGTTTGGCCAGATACCAGGAGGATGAAGAAGAGCTTGTCTTGGCAGAGTTCCTTTGGGCAAGAAGCAAAACAGCTATGAAAGCAGTTTATAACCGAGCACTCATGACAAGAAATCAAGTCAATCAAAGAATATGTCTATGAATGAGAATTCGCACATCACTTGAAAATAAGGACCAATGGTTATGAGGCAATCGTGAGCTACAGGTGTTTGATGTGGGTCCAGAGAAGGGCAATGGAGCTGGTGAGGGGTCTGGAGAACAAGACTTCTGAGGGGAGGCTGAGGGAGCTGGGGGTGTTCAGCCTGGAGAAAAGGAGACTGAGGGGAGACCTTCTCGCTCTCTCCAACTCCCTGAAAGGAGGGGGTAGCCAGGGGGGGTTGGTCTCTTCTCTCAAGGAACAGGCGATGGGACAAGAGGAAATGGCCTCAAGTTGCCCCAGGGGAGGTTCAGGATGGATATTAGGAAAAATTTTGCCACTGAAAGGGTTATTAAGCCTTGGAATGGGCTGCCCAGGGAAGTGGTTGAGGCCCCATCCCTGGAGGTATTTAAAAGAGGGGCTGACATAGTGCTTAGAGACATGGGTTAGTGATGTTTTTTTATCAGTTAGGTTGATGGTTGGACTCGATGATCTTCAAGGTCCCTTCCAACCCAGACAATTCTATCGTTCTATGATGCCAAAGCCCAGGCTGTGTATAAAGTCAGTGTCTCATTTGTATGAGGAAGTGGGCAAAGAGCACACACATATAACCAATCATCTACCTCTTAAAAGGCTGTAGCTCATCTACATAGTGAATTTATTTATTAGCTAAGGCAACCTGTGAAATTACACTAAAACATTAAACTCTTAAGAGCAGCACCTGGCCAGCATCTAAACCCCAGTTAGTGCCCTGTACCTCACTCACTGTGAACTCGGTCTCCTCCGCAGACAAGTGCTGATCCTGAAATCCATGCAAAAGGGAACACTGAATGTGCCATCAAAGAGTGACGGAACAACTTCAGGTGGATTTGAATCTTACAGATTATACATTTTTTAACAGTCTTACACTGAGCTATTGGCTCCTTCGTACCAAAACATTCCCTGTGCAACTCATCCCTACGTTGGTGAGGTAAGAAACAAAGGAGTATTTATCTTTTTAAAACATAAAACGATTGCCAAATATTGATCTGAACTTGCGTATGGAAAAAATGTTTCCATTTAGGACAGCATAACGATGGATTTCATGCTGAGAAGCACGAATACTTCTTTATTTCCATCAAAATAGAGGATTTCCATAGATTGGCTTCAAAGAAGCACGTGCAGCAGCATCACCACTAATCACACAATGCAAAAGTTACTACAAATGAGAAATAGGCAATTTTTGAAGCACACTGAGAGACCCTGTTTTGCCAGGTCTCCAGTAGGTCTGGGAAACACAGTTCTGCTTTGTGCGGGAAAGATGTTGTCCAGGAAATGCTTTTCATGTTTTAAAAACTACACTCAAGGATTTTTATAACATCGATAAAAGGGGACTGCTACTCCCAGAGAAAGCTATTCCTCTGCATAAAGCATTTATTTCAACTAATAGGTGGTTTATTACACAGGTCTGAGCAAGTCAGTGGATTTGCTGGGGCAGAAATGGAAACAGTTTCGAAAAAAAAAAAATAATCATGAAGTTCAAACAGTAAAAGCATCTGCACGTTGGTAAAAACAGGAAGTCTGTAAACCCCTATACACCAGGATGCTATTTTATATAGCACGATAATAGAAGACGTGGTGCCACGTTTCTCTTTAAAAAAAAAAAAAATAAGAGAAAAAAGTGAACAAATAAGCGTGTGTTTGTTATCTACCACCACAACAGCAGAGCTGGTCACTTGTGCAAGGGATTTGCAGCTCCAGCAGCAACGAGGGAATTTCACAAGTTCGGAAGAGAAACGGAGTCTATGTTAAAGCTCTGAAAAAAGTTTTTGAAAAAGTTTAATTTTGAGTCCTTCACTGTGGACAGTCTTAGTGGTAACAAAATGCTGGTCTGCCCAATTCTTAGGAAATCACAAGTGATATAGTTTGTAGACTTGGAAGAGAAATCAGAGTTTCTCTATGAGCCTTGTGGTGTGTATCTGGGGTACCGCTTCTCTCCCACAAATTAAAAACCCCAAATTTTGGGATTTCAGCTGGTTCTAACCTGCAGGCTGAGCCCGGCTCCGGGGGTGTCACCGCTGCTGAAGCTGGGCTCCGGGTGCGCGTGCGAGCCAGGGGAAGGAAGTGACACAGGCAGGAAAAAAGAGCAGATCGAGGGAAAGACTCGACTGCAGCTGGGCCGGCGGCGAGCGCTTCGCCTGGGCCTGTCGCACACCAGCCAGCCCCGACGCCGCTCTCCCCGCTGTTTCCCGGATATAGACAAATTTCTGAGTATTAGAAGCAGGTATCTGTATTTTAAAGGCTGCTGAGGAGCTCTCCGCAGGGAAATAAACCTGTGACAGCCCCTTCTGCAAGGTCCCTGCAGAGAATCACCCTCAACGAGCTTCAGCCGTACCAGAGGAGTAACGACAAACCGCGATGCCAAGCTCTTACTGTCAACCGCCCCCGTGTACTTTCCAGACTAGTTATCCAAAAACAAGATGGAAGAAAAGCAGAGCGTGATACAGCCTGTTATCCATTACTATTTAGACTATTTGATCCTAACGAATGCAGATCTTTCCTATCAGGAGGGATGGGCTTGCGGCTGCGCCATGACCCAACACAAGCACACGACGCCGTGGTGGAGCGCTCCACAAAATTCTAATTTTTTTTTTTTTTTCCATTCTGCACTCCTGTGTTTACAAACACAATTGCCCTCGGAAAACACTTCCGTGGAAATCCAAGTTTTTCCTTCTCGACTATTTTAAGCGTATATACCATCTGGTTGGTTCCTTTGGAGAAGATACAGATGGAATAATACTATGTTTCTCTGGGTAAAAGAGAATTCCACTGACGGATCTGCGTATATTTGTTGTATTTACAAAATCAAAGCAGAGCACAAAGGAAATAAATGAAGTTGCTTTAACTTTTGCTTTGAGCAACGTTTGCCACGCTGTATGAATTTACAATGTGAATGTAAGAACTAATTACGCAGACGGCCTAAATAATGAAAGACAGTCTTAGAAAACTAAACGTAGTTGGAGGGAAGAACCATCGAAGTGGCAGCCCACAAAGCCATGCAACTCCGCACTTAGGGGTAGTAATTCGCTTGCCAATATGCAAATATGAGTAAGGTCTGGCTTAGAGCAATTAAATTTTTTAATTCTAGTCCACGAGACCCCTCTTTAAACTGAAAAGGGAACCAGGTAACACAACCCCCCCGCACACATAAGTAGTTCTTTCTAGAGGGCATCCAGTCCAAAAGAATTAATCGTTCCAATTCAGTCACGGCAACTCCAGATAGCAACATTTTACTCTCGAAAAAGAGTTTCTCTAACTCCTTTGCCGTTTTTTTACACGTTATTGTCTGGGTTGAGTGGGGCAAATCGGAATCCAATGGAAGCTTTACAGAGAGAAAACTATTTTAGTAGGGACCCAAGCTGCAATGAATACCGCAGGGAAAATGTTCCCCATTAAGTTTAAGCACGTACGTTCCCGTCTCAAAAATAAGCAACCCGATATTTTTTACCGGCGGCAAAGCCCCCCTCGCCCCCCGGGCCCGACCGACCGAGCCTCGCTTACTCCCTCTGCCCAATTTTAGTAAAAATCGGCGGTCGGGGCCGGCGGCGCTGCCGGGGCTCCCCGCGCCTCCCAGCCCTCGAGGCTTATTGAAAGATTTGAAAGAAATCTCCTCAGAAAATACACCGTTTGCCCGAGCGGTTTCCGCGCCGCCGATGGCCCCACCGATGGAGCCGCCCCGGGGGGAGCGGAGCCGCCGCGGGCCCCGTCCGGCCCCGACCCCCGGAGGCCGCGCACCGAGGGGGGTCCCCCCCTCCCGGCCACAACCGCGGCCCGCCCCCTCCGCCGCAGGCCCCTGAGGGCCCCCACCGAGGCCCGTTCACCCCCGCCGCGGCTCTCACCCATCTCGGCGGGCGTCGGGCCCGCGCCCGGAGGCGCGCTGAGGGACGGGGCTGTCACCGCCGCGGCTCCATGGCGGCCGGGCCGAGGGGGAGGGCTCACAGCCGCCGCCACATTCCCAGGCCCCGCGCCGCCGCCTTCCTTCCGGCGGCCGCGCTCCGGGTCCCGCCGCGGCGGCGGGGGTGGGAGGGGGCACGGGCGGTCCCGGTCGCTCCCCGCCGCCGCCTCAGGGCGCCCGGGGCCGCGAGCAAAACAAACCGCTCGGCGGCCGCCGCGCCGCCGCCGCCGCCTGCCAATCACAGGGGCCGGCCCGCCGCCGCCCGCCAATCCGCGCCGCCGAGCCACCCACCCGACGGCGTCTCTCGCCAATCGGCGTGCGAAGAGCCGCGCCGCCCGCCCCGCCCGCCGCGCCGGCTGCCAATCACGGGGGCCCGTTCCGCTGGAGGGTTAGCACCGCCCCCCGCCATTAGGCGGGGGCAACTTAGACCCCGCCCCCAGAGCGCTGCCAATCAGCGTGACGGGCGGCCCCGAGGCCCCGCCTCCCGGACGGGTTCTAGAGGCAGGGCGTGCTGCTGGGTCCTAGAGGCCGCCCGGCGCTGCCTCCTGCGGGCAGCCGGGGTCACCCCATCCTCATCCCACCAGACTCCACAGCAGGTCACCCCTCAGCCACGATTTCGGGTGGGCATCAAAGCGTCCTGGAGGAGGGAACCTTTCCCAGGCATCCTAAACGCATCCTAAAAATTAAATTGTTGCTTTAAAAGCACCTTTTTACAAGGGGGGAAAAAACCAACCAAAACCGATTCAAGAGTTAAAAAGCCCAAAAGACATTGAAAAGCAGAATTCTTTTGGTTTCAAAAGAAAAGTGTGAGAGAATTTCCCAGAGCAGCACCCAGCCCAGCTGTGGCAAGAGATGTTATCTTCCAGTCGCTGTTCTAATAGAAGATCCTGTTACCATCACACCTTCACTGTCCCCAGGCCATCACACATCCCCCACAGGTCGCACTAAGTCTCACACGGCAAAAAATAAACACCTCTTCTACTTTTTAATCCTTAAAAATCCCCACTATTTCATTTTTCTCCACAACCATGATGTTTCCAAGCAGCTGTAATCACTTCTGTAGCTGTTGAAGTTACTCAACGTGAAAGTCAAGTTCTGGATCCAGCCTTCAGGAGTGACCTCCAGCCTGGAGTATTTGAAGTTCAGCATTTCCTCCCCTTTCATTTAGGAGTTTATCTTAATGAGAAGGCGGGTTTTTGGTTGTCAGAAGTGGAACTGCTGACCTGCTACGTTCACTCACTTGATATAAGGCACATGACGACAATTTTTTTTTCAGCTTTAGCGTTTGGGTTTGTCTTGGACACACAAGAGCAGAAGCAGAACACGCTCTCGCTAAAAAGTTCACCAGTGATACTAAAAACAAACAATTTGAGGCAGGAAAGCCCCCAAACAACCCAAATATACCACACAATAGATTTCCATGGATTTTTAGGGGAAAGGAGGACTACCAGGATCCATCCAAATCTAACCCAGGAATCCTACTCGAAGTTCATGAGTTGTGTTTAAATCAAATCATACCTTTCGAAGCCACATCCAAGCTTCAGCTGCTCTTTCCCAGCTCCTGCTTCCATTCCACCTGCGGGATGATATTTTCACAGTGTCTTTTCCGCAAAAGGGATAACAGAGGGGGGGGGGTTGTATTTTTTAAGAAATCCGGTCCTTCTCCCCTGGTGCGGCCCCGGCCACCCCGCTGCTGGGAAAGCCACCTCCAGCAGATGGCTTTAGCAGCTGCTTTTCAATCTGGCAAACGTCTCGCAGCAAGCGTATTGTTTTTTAAGTGGTTTTGCTCGCAAGCACCGCAGCGGCAATGTCAGAGAGGTTATATCCACTGGATAAGCCACACAAAGAAGAAAACGGGATTGGAGGGGGAAATGTGTCTCAAAAGGGCGGGCAAGTGCAGGAATCTAAAACCCACACACCGGGAGGAACATAGGATTTAGCCAAAGCATGACAACAATAGCTGCGGTATCATTCATTTTATAATTTTTTTTTTATTTTTAACTGTCTAAATGGGATAATAAAAAGATCACGATGTCACACTAGGTAGACGCGCAAATCGGTAAAGGAACGCTCAAACCAACAGATCCGGCCTCTCTGCATCAAGAAGCTGTGGACAAGATGACTTCATAGATTCCACCTCAAAGTTCCCATTTTCGAACCAGACCGATGCCGTTAATGTTTAGACTTCTCTTTTTCAGTCCCTCCTGTCTTACCGCTCCGAGGCTCACAAAGCGTTTCTGGCTTTCCCGTTTATTCCATCCCACCTTCATATGTCCAGCTTACAGCCATTTTGTTTTCATGCCAAGATTATCCTTTCACTTAAATAATCCTTTCCCTCTTCCCTGCTATTTTCTCTCTAAATACCTCAAGAAGATAATCATATCTCCTTTCAGGCTTCATTGTAGCAGACAAGAAACCCACTCTCTCTTCGTAATACAAGCTTTGTGTTTGTGGTATCTTCCTTGTAACCCTTTTATTTTTTTTCCCCCAGTTCCAATCTGAATTCCTCTCTCGTTTGACAGCATCATTATTGCTCTTGGACCAACTTTTTCACAGCTTTATGGTGGCTCACTGCTATCCTTTATCAACTACTAAATCCCAGCTTCCTTTCCTCACTAATTTCCAAGAAGTAAAAAAAAAAACCTCTTCACATCCTTCACAAATTTCTCTTTGCCCCTAAATTCACAGCCTTGCACTTTCTGCTGCTACATTTCACCTCGTCTCTATTTCTCACTCTTCAAAGCCATCAGTTCTCCAAAATATTCCAGTTCCCTCGTATTACTGAAGCCTCCCACTTTTGTTCATCACCAAATTTAATTATCAAGCTTGCTTTTTGTGCCAAGGTCATCACAAAAAGGCTTTGGTGAGATTACTCTTGGGACCAGAACTGGAGAAATTCAGTATTAATTCCCCACTGCACCAGCCCTGATGTCAAAACACTCCATCCTCAACTTACCATTTGGGCTTTTTGTCCGTCTTCCAGTTCTTTACATGTTTGCACATAAAATTCTCGGTTGAAGTCCTGTTAAATGAGACCGATTGCATGTCCTTCCTGTAGAAATTTGGTTTACTGAAGTCCAAGAGGTACTAGACTACCTTGTAGCAGCTCGTGACAGAGAGCCAGGAGTTCCCAGCAGATGCTAGGAGGCAGTCACCCCGGGAAAACTCGCTCTTTCCATCTCCAACTGCCTGGAATGTCTGGATTTCACTGGAGCTTCCCCCCTCCCTTCGTCAAATTGAAAATACAATGTTTTGCCTTAACAGTTCATCACTTCACCCATCTATCAAGCCTAATGTCTAAACCAGCATTTTTTATCTGCCGATTTTGTGATTCTGTTCTTATTTTACAGCCCTTATCACAACACTGTCTATACGCTAGCGCCATTAGGCCTTTTTTTGGACCACTGTAGACCCCTCCTTGCCTTTTTTTCCACCCCCACGACAAGCTGCGACACCCCTTCTTGAACTGGAAGCAAAGATTCCACCAAAATAGGTGCCCCTATGAAAAAAAAAAAAAAGTAATTTTTTACTTTTACTATCTACTTAATGCTATACTAGTTTTGTGCATAAGAATCAGTAACACTACGGTACAAACTGATGTTCTGTGGTTTTCCACCCAGATTGCCCACATCCTTTCAAAGCTGCGGCTTTCCAGAAGAGAAGCTCCCCTCCTGTAAACAGCAACTACAAAACCACAATTAATTCTTCAATTTAAAGCTATTCAAATTGTTTGAGAGCATTTAACACCAAATCACCAGTAAAGATATTCCCTGAGACTCTCCAGGAGCTACTATGTTTATAGTGAGCCCATTTGTTCTAAAGGAACTTTATAGAGGCCTAATTGTTTAATACCGTCACGCAGCATTAAGTAAGAAAAGGAAACGTAATCCCTATTTTAGGGATTAAAGAGCATTGCACAGAGCGCCAGTGACTTGTTAAAAGTTACACAGGAAGTCTGAAGTAGACCTTTGGGATTTAACTCCTGGCATCTTTTCCCAGTCTCGTAATCACTATGCCATCAGCTTATTTTCTATTTTGGGAGTATTCCCGTTTTCTGAAGCATACCTGTCTGACTCAAAGAGCCTCTTCTCCTTGCTATCAGATGTACTATTTCTTCTTTCCTGTTTCCCTTCTTGTTTAGGTAGACACATCCTTCCTGGGGAGCTAAGCAGTCTCCAGGCTGAGCCCCATCCCATGCCAAAACCTCCTTATTCTACATCTCAGAGACACGGAATGGGAGCAGCGAGAAGAAATAAAAATTGAAGGGGCGGAGGAGGAGAAACCCTGTAAATCTTCAAAGGATGCACGAAAAGTGTTTTGTGCTCTTTTCTGCAGATCTGAGAGAAGAGTAATCTCACCCATTCCAGGCAGCTCTGATTCCGCTAACGCCTTCTTGTTGCGTTCTCGGCTTTGAAAACCAAGTTAATGGGAAACTAACATCGTTATCCAACTTCAGGAGAGCGTGACAGAAATATAAATTGGCCAAACCTCACCCCACCTGCAGCAGAACACATCAACCGTGTGAAACTCCTTAAAAAACACGCCCGGAGCCCTTTTCCCAGCCCCTGTTGAGTACCTGGTCCTGTCCTGTCCTGCTCAGCCTGCGCCTCTCCTTGCTGTGACAGCGCTCCAGCAGAGGGGGCTCTCAAGCTGTCCGGTTGGAAAAAAGCAGGAGCCGTTCCGCTGGTGGAGCGGGCAAAGCTGAAGAGAAGGAAGAGGAGGAAGGATGTTAAAAATATTACACGCTTTTAGATCATTACTTGCTTCTGAGCTGGCAAGTCTGGACTCTTTATAGAGCAGGACCCATGGAAAAGCACAAGATTAAACACCTGTTACAGCGTCAGGGCTTCAAATCATCCGAGAGATCACTTTTTCTCTGCTCCTACAGGTAGTATATTCTGTCACCATGGGGGGTTTCTTTCATTTTCAAGTATTTTCAAGCCACTTATCCATCAGTGATTAATTACGTGCTTTTCACTTACAACTGGTATCAGAGAAGTGACTTTCCCAGAGTCACAGAGCAAGCAAGCCCTGCCAGATATCCGCTCTTCCTTAGTATTTACAGAAGGCAGAGAACCTCTCCTTGTCTCTTTTTCTCCCCATATTCCTCCACAGGACCTTATGGCACTTGTTTTTCCACGCTGACAGACAATCCCCTTCTCCTATCATCTACCAGTTCCCCACTTTTTGCACCAGCAGCTCCAATTTGCAGAATTTGCTTTCTTCCACCAGAGCGGAAGCCGAGAAAGTCTCTTTGGAGAATTCTGAAGCACAGACCCAAGGAAAAACAAAATAATCTAGGGGGATGTAAATACATTTCCAGGGTAAAAGGCAAACAATTATTCAAAGGAAAGCCTCTGTTCCAAATACAGATTACTGTATACAAAGTCCATATATAGCTTTGAAATCCTGTAGCATCTCTACAGGCAACTCTTTCCACTGTGGTCATGAAGCTTAATAACCTTTTATTTCAAAACCAGTACACAAAGAATTCAGAGAGGAATCCAGTGTTGTCAGACAACAGTTTAGTTGAACTAGAGTTAATCTAAATACTGAAGTCATCAGTTCATCAGTCCTGCTCGCCAGGGTCTAAGGTAAAAACAAATTTCCAAGCTCTGCCACCCTATTCCCCTCCAGGTTCCAGTCCCAGCAACAACGGCACCAGTGACTGAGCCTGTGAAGAAAACACCCTTTAGCAGAGGCCAACCATACACAGGAGGGACTTAGAAGCTAAATAACTGCCTAATTGCTTTGTCTTCAATTTGCCTGTATTCAAAAAGCCTTAGAGACCAATTATTTGAATTAAAAAAACATAAAATTAAAAAATCCCTCTTCCCCTCATCTTAAAAACCAAAAACATGCAGGCAGATAATTACCGTTTTGTTGTGCAGGGAACAAGCAGGATGCGAAGGAGTTGGAAAACAAGCACTAACACCACTAGCGTGCGGGGACCACGCAGAGGTTTGTTTTAAGAAAGTTAAGGCGGGTGTACTTAATATCATATTAATATTAATCAACTTCTGTGGTGGGTGGGTTCCCAACAATATAATTCTTCAGAATAACTTGCAACTTAAGAGTTTCTGGAATTAACAAGTTTGTTTGGGTATCAGTAGGATGAGAGACAAACCCACTTCACCAAGTGAAGATAAAGCAACAAGATAAAGCAACCGCCCTCCCTTTTACAGCAATAAACTTCACGCAGGATACACGAAGCCTGTTTGAAGTAGTTTCCCCGCTCACCCCCGCAGGTACCAGCTTTTAACTCACCACACAGTGAACTGCAGTCAATCTACAAATGTTCCATTTTTATTACAAAGTATGAAAGGCAGAAAATACTGTACCTAATACACAGGAGGCTGAAACTTAGAAAGAAGGTTAAAAAATCTGAATAAAACTACATAGGAAGCAGGAAATAGCATAAAAGGATGCAACATTCCACTTTCAAGCGATTTCAGAAAATTGCCTTAAAATTTACAGAGTTTCAACAATATGGTTCCATGACTCAGGTGTTAAAATCCATTATAACAAAACCTTTTGTATTTTCTCCATAAAAATAAGGGAATATAGGGAGACTGCAGTTATCCATGTCAACAACATACGTCTGTTGAATAGCAGGATACTAGGATTCCTCTAGGACAGTATAGTAGCGAAGTTGCAAATCTCAATACGGAAGGTGGAGAAAAGAAGGAGAGAAGAAGTAAAACTACTATTGCTTTAACATATTTTAGTGAGAACAAGAAGTCAGGGATCTCACATGGATGTTTGTACAATCATGCTACAAAGATTACACCTTCAGGAAATTACCACAACGGGACTGTGAATGGGGAGAGCAGAAGGGAAAACACACATAAAAGTAAACATCTCCTACTCGACTACTGGTAACAAAAATGCTTCGGCGCAACAGATTTAAATTACATTTTACACTGCTAGCAACCCAAGTTGTTTTTTTTTTTTTAAAAAAAAAAAAGAAAAGGTTCTTTTTAAATAGTAGATTTCATAATTCATATTTACCAGGTTGTCAAATAAAAGAAAAAGCAACGCATCGCTTCTCAGCTGTACTAGGACTCTCTCCTTCCCTGGTTCTCGCCTTTCTGCCTTGGTTCAGATTCCACAGCCCGATCCCCGTCTCTGCCCGAGGAGACTCGAGAGCTCCACGGCTTGCAAACGGGAACGCAAACTCCAAGGGATGATGCCTGGAACACGGGCTTAGAGCTAACTCATGGACACAGGATTTTTTTTTTTTTTTTTTCAGAAAATAGTTTATTTCTTCATTTTGTTCGATTTTCTGAAAAGAAATAAACTTGATGGAAGCCACACAGAGAATTTTTAAAATTATTTTTATGATTATGGGAATTCTAGCTTGATGCTGAGTATCACAGGATGCACAAAAGGCCACTGAGATACTTGGCAGACAAAGTTATCACCTGAAATCAGGCAGCAGCAAGTCTCACAAGCGCCTTTGCCCCTGGAGCCTGCCATGAATCACTACATGAGCATTCAGCGACTGGTATTTAGCTGCATTTTTAATTACTGCTTCTTAGTGCTGGGGAAAGGTGCTGATCGGAAGTTCTGGAGATCTCTTCCTAAAAACAGGAGTCAGGGGCATTGCTAAACACCTCTCGATATCCTTGAGAGTAAGACATTTCTCACTCTTCTTGGGTAAGAGGGGGAAATACAGCTGCATCTCTACGTAAGCATGAGAAAGTGCTCTTTAAGTGCCACATACAATTAATTCCCTGGATTCTCTGCAAAGATAGAGAGAACCAGGGACACTGTTGACAGTACCTTGTCCATTCCAGGACTGATTTTAGACACCTCCTTTTAACGTCCGCTGTACAATAAATACAGGCCTGCTCCGGAATATCGGTCTGGCAGTAGAAAGCAGAAAATATGTATCAGAGAGAACTTGTGTTAATTGACAGGATACCACGGCATGGTTTTGAGGTGGTAGGACCATTCCGCTACCTAGCAGCGGGAAGACTAAACCCTTCAGTACTTTGATGGAACCGTAACTCTGCAATCTCTTGAGCCAAGAGCTTACCCACACTGCCATTCATCCTTTTCAGTATGTCCTGAAAGAGTTAAAAGACCACTAACATGAGAATTGAGGTTGCATGAATTTACAGAGAGCAGCTGCATTTTCTTCTATCGCAGAAGTAAGTTATCCAAAGAATCCGGCTACATCTTTACACAACCAACCTGCCACTGCTGCCGTCACCTTCAGACGGTAGAAAAGAGGATTCCCAAACTCCGTCAAGTTCCTAAGCAAAGCAGAAGGGACCCTCGGGGTGACAATTACTCGGGTTGGCCTTGCAAGATTGCGTCAGTCTCAGAAAACAGAGCTTCAGTTTAACAGTATTGTCAAGTGCTCACGCTTTTGGTGTTGAGCAGAAACAGCTGAGGGCGCACTAGATACTGACAACCACGGCCAGTTTAGGATTTCAGTGACTGTTGTATGTAACATTTTATACAAAACACAGACAAACGCCTACCATAAAAGGGCTGAGGAAAAGATGACTCTCTCCCTAATCTTACCAAAAATATACTTGTTAAAGTGCCATCTGCAAGAGAACAAAACAGACACACTCAGCTTTCTCCATTTACATTTAAAACAAGCACAAGAGCATCTGTGAATTCTAATATATCAGACTCCTCCCCTCACCTAGTCTCTGGCAGGCAACGATCTACAGTTGAGACTGATGCAGCTTTCTCATTGCAACACCAGGCAAAAATAGATCTTTTTACTATTATCCAGAACATTCAGGAGAGTAATTACAGCTAAGTTTTGAAAGGATCATTAACTTTGACTTATGAGAGGCAGTGCCTCCCCCGTTAAGTACATTTCAAGGTTCCATAAGGAACAATCTGTATTATCAGTCTCCTTTCGTATCATTCTTTGAAACCACTGTGTTTTCTTTCTAAATAGATTGTCAAAGCACTCAAATCCTTGCCTTTTAAATCCCTGCACACAGAAGTACAACTCCCATCGACGCAACCTACCACAGCCCATTTCTTTGAGACAATTAACAGACTTGGCATATACTACACGCTAATTTGACATCCAACTTGCTTTCTGTAGTTTTTCACCTTGCTAATGAGTCTTACGTGATCAAGATCTCCTGGTTGAGAGCCAATATACCAACAACAGGCTGTCCACATAATAGCAGGAATCCATGGAAAGCTTGGTTTAAACAGAACATAACAACCAAACAATAGCTTAGTATCTTGAATTAATCAACTGAAGAAATGATACAGAACTACTTAAGTCGGAGAAAAAACATTTCTGTCCCAGAATCAGCCTTGCCTCTACCAACAACAGCACGTGATTTTCTGCTTTGCTAACCTCACTGGTGCTCGGACTTTTCCCCTAATATTACTTTATACTCAAGGGATACGAGGCATTTGAAAGCAGTTGCTTTGTATCCTCTGCTTGTGGAGCAAGCACAAAATAACCAAGATAAAATATTAAAGTATTTATTTTCATAAACTTTGGAAAACATAATGCTTCTGAGGGCTTTACACCCAACATAATTCAATGTTAAGTGGGTGAAATATGATAAACTATCTCGTAATTCACAGGCTACACTGACAATTCTCAGAGTTTTATTTTATCTTGCAAATAAACTTGAGCCAGCCAGCAGACAGTTTGCTCCCTGCCCCTGTGGCAGCAGGAGCTGGCAAAAGGGCACCAAAGTCTCTCCCTTCCTCTTCGCTATGGAAGTGCCATTTGCACTACAGAACATCTCACCCGTGAGGATTTTCATGTCTTTTCAGTCATTAACCTTTCAAGTGATTTCTTTGAAAAGAAGCTATTTTAAGTAGCATTTCCCCGTTCCAAAACGGCCTCCAGTGATTTCAAACGTAATTTCATGTGAAGAATGACAACGGATTATGCCCAACTGTATGTTACAGACCTAGAAGGTAGCCCAACTGGCTGAAAAAAACAGGATACAGGCTTTATTTAGAACCCACTGGAGTCTACATGATTCATTCACTTGCCTTTGATGAGTTTGGAATGAGCACCCAATTCCACAAATGAACTTTAAGCAATTTTATGGGTGGAAGGACTGACACTGGAATCCTCTTCAGGTTCGTAACAGGATTGTTTTCCAACCTGGCTAGTCAGACTATTAGCCCCTTTACACATGCTCTCTTCTCATCATCTTAGCATAACAGATTGTATTCCTCTAGGAATAAACCGCATTTGCCATTTAGTATAGCCTATGGAGTTTTTTAGTGACTCCGCTTTCAACTAAATTATCTCATGTCTTTTTTAAAGCACAATTCTACAGTTGCAAAAGCTGCATTGTTAAGCTATGTAACAGATGCATTCATCCTTTACTCACGCCATCTATACAAAAAATGAGACTTTGAAGCATAAAGGGGTCTACAGAAAGTACTAATATTACAGTTAGTTCCCTCTTAGTAACACAGCACATTATGCCTACCGTTTGTAATTAAACATACATGACAAGCCTGTGTACATATTTTTATATGAGTATCTAAAGCTGTGAGTGCCATTATATGCCTCTGCTAAGAAAATCCTAGTGTTCACTTCATTCTGCAGCAGTATTTTCCAGTTTAAGATGAAGCGCTGTTGTAAAAAGCAATAACCTAATCGTTTGGCTAACGCTGTTCTGACATCTAGATCAGATCTGTCTGTGGAACACCCTACTCTCAGCACTGCTGCTAACAAGAAAAACTGACCTTCAAGTCAAATCAAGCTTTCTGTCAAAAATCCCACAACAGAACACAGAATGCCATTGACAAAACACGAGCTCCAATTGCATTAGAGTCTCTCAGCTCTCTGCTATTAAAAGGGGTGATGGAATAAAGCTGTCCCTAATGAATTCCTATCAAATTCACAAGGCAGTGCTTTTCTGAGCTCTATGTTGAAAAGCTGTGTGTAGGAGAATATTTCTCTGTGTCCAGAATGACAAAAACTTTTCAAATCCTGTTCTGTATTTGACAGCGCTTTCAAAGTCAGCTTCGCTGTTTCACAGCAATCGCTTTTCCCAACTTGCCTTTCCTGCATAAACTGACAAGATTCGAGTTTGCCTGCTATTTATAATGCTGCCTCCAGTTGCAGGTGAATACTCATTAGGTGGAAAGACAATTTTGATAGTTTCTGACACTTGCATCAGAACTCAGCTGGTATTCCCTTTACAGACCAGCTCTGGTTGTCATGTCTTCATTGGGAGGGTTCTGCGGAGCGTTCAGCCGAGTAGCTGTTATCAAAGATTTTTATCTTGCCTAATCCACTCAGCTTTGATTGAAAAGTACTACTGTAGAGCGATGCACTATTCCAAACAGAAACAGAAGCCCCTGGGCACATCCCCAAAATGTATGAGGATGACAAGTGCCAAACCTTAGCCTCTGTGGCACCGTTTCTTTCCTTTTAAACCCATCGTTGTGCATTACATCAGGGAATCATTTCTTTCAGAGAAACAGCTTTCATTTGGATAGTGGACCAGCTTTTCCAACTCAATTTGCTCATTCAACAAGACCCAACGGCACTAAGCAAATACACTTCAGAAAAAAAGATTGCTTGTCACTCCTTTCAAGAATACCCAGGAACACAGGTCAAAGGCAAAGAAGCTCCAAGGTACTAGCTAACCACAAAATCTTGCTTGTATTATTTGCCAATCAAGCAAGCTACAGCCTGTGAAACCATTTTATTTTGGTTTAGACAGTAAGTTTTCTGAGGGGAAATAATTTGATTGGAAGTGTAAATCCCAAATTCATTACAAATCACATTTTTTCAGGAGTCATTTATCTCCTGGGAGCTTAAGTCATGCACGTATCTTCTTTCTGAAACCTGTTGCCATTCTGTCAGCTAACACAACTGCGGGATACATGCAAATTCAGTTATAATTTAAAAATAAGGCCTACCATAGTAACAACTGCCTCTAGCATCAGAAAAAGTGTAAAGAAATTGTGCAACAAGTACTTGTACTTCACAGCACCAGAAAATTCTGCCCAGGTAACCAGGTATAGAGGGGCAAGGCAACAGTTAATTCTGGCAGGCCTTTTCTGCCAGGGAGCCTGCAGTGTTGTGTGATTCGTATCAATGAACAGATCCTGTTTTGGGCATATGGAAGTGGATCACATATCAAAAGTAAGAATTAGGGAGAAAAACCTTACTCAATAGAAAGTTAGCCCAATATATAAAAAACATACAAATGTTTAAACAGTTTAGAGGCAGCAACAACAGGAATGATAAAGATTCCTGCCAAGGTGGCTGTTAACATCAATGTCTTTTTCCCCACCTTGTTTTGCACATCTATTAAACTAGTTGGGTGTGCTGCCTCGCCTGGCTGACAAACACATAGACATATGCAGCAACTTAAGCACCTGCAAGCTTATTAATACAGTCAACAAACAAATATACAGAACTTTAACTGAGGAAAAAAAATAAAAAGAAAACCAGAACCCAGAAGGTCCAAGAGGCTCAGCACGTCTCTGCATTTTAGAGTCTTGGAGAGACAGGAGACACCTGCCATTGATTCTCGTAACAGTTCCTTGTAACAGTAGATGCAAAGCAACAACAGATACTGGCCACTTGTGTTGTTCTTACTTTAGAGGGGAGGGGAAATTATACAGCCCTGCCTCACTGTGGCATGAAGCAGTAAAGTTACACTCTCAAAATCTCCAGGCAGTTGTTGTAGCAGATAGCTATCCAGTCTGGCTGAGTGGATGCCCACTGTACATTGTTGATCTCTCCCTCCGCTGTATAGGCCAGGATAGGGTCCTCAATGGCACGAGGCATCTGCTGGATGTCCCAGATGAGAGCCTGATGGTCATCCGCTGCAAACGGAAGAGAAAATCTTAAGTAGAATCAAGCTATAACGAGATCTCCATGCATGACTACTAATGGGCATAAAAACCAAGAAGCTATATAGAATATTGCAGTCCTGATGAGTATTGAAGTTAGAGATACAATCATACAACTGTGCTCCAAAGAAATAAGCTTGGATCATTACACACCATCCAGGACACAGCTGAAAAACAAATCATCGGTGGAACTCATATCAACTGAAAACATTTAAGAACTAGACTGCAAAAAAGCTAAGGAGCATTAAAATAACACACCTTATCCAAAGCAGATGCACAGTTTGGGCACTGGGCTCACTACTTCCACACAATAAGCTCCAAGGTGTCTATTTCCGTAAAAATTCTAGGAAAGTCACTAATAAAGGGCTTTAAACTGCACGTATTCTTTAGCAAAAGGCAGGCAGAGAACTGCATAAACTTTTGGAGAGAGAGGATTTTGCAAATGCAGTGAAAGGCTCCCAGAGATTCACCATCGCAGCTGGACAGGGATGGATCACACCTACCTGCTGTACAAATGTGGCAGGAAGAATGAGGTGCCCAAGCAATTCCATTGACACACGCTCTGTGGTTGTTTAACCTGGCAACAGGAGTGCAGGGAACTCTGACATCTAGAATGACAACCTACAGAAAAAGAACCAAATTAATAACTCACATTTTCCGTTTGTTCTTCAGAAAATCAAGTATTTTGAGACAAGGCTATAAATACAGTCTTTTCCTAAAGGATGTGCTTGGCAAACACTCTTCTCAAAGAATAGTTTCTTGCTGGTCAGTGCGTCTCAAGAGGAGTCAGACCTCACAGGGAGGGCTTCCGAGTTGTGCAACAAGGGCAAACAAATTACACTTTCCTGGAGCAGCACAGGTGACAAACCAAGATACACCGCCTGGGTGCTGAATCGAGGAAGAACAAGGCGACTAAAACACTTGCAGTTAAGATTTTATGTGAAAACCATTGCCCAACTGGCTCTCAGACCCCTCTTAAAAACCAGATGAAATACATACAAGCCATAGAGATCTTCAAGTTTATAATATCAAAGTTCTTAACTCCTACTTTAACTTCTTTAACTCCTACTGAAGTTAGTGCACAAAGAATTGGTCCTTAATCATATTTCAGGTCACGTACTGACACTGCCCCTTTAGCTCTTTCAAGAGAGCTACTCCTCTCTTACTACCCCATAGTACCAAGCCCCCCTCCCAAAAAAAATCACAAACACCAGCAACCACAGAAGACGAGCTGCCCCCTTACCTCCATGCCATCCATGGCCATTGTAGCAAGATAGTTGGGATCCTGCTTATTCCAGCAGAGACGCAGCAACGGGTGGTGCTGTGGGTCCTCGTAAATGATGGTGCTGTGTTCCAGATGACGGAGATCAAACATTCTCACCGAGCCATCTGCACCAACTGAAGCGAACATATCCCTCCCACCACCGGCTCGGCTAAATGCTATGTCATACACCTGCTCAGTAACAGGACAGAGGAAAACATAACCTTAGTTTTAGCGAGCACACTGCCTCCTAATTTGCAGTAAAATGGATTTGATATATGGATAGCAGATCTATTTGCGACATATTCTGTCAAAATACTTGATGTCCCTAGCAAGGAAGGGAAAAAACTTAAGGGTTATGTCATTATAGGATCATTCACTGAAACTAAACATCAATTTCCCAGATTCAGATTTGTTATATTAATTGCTGAACAGCAGTAGGATGTTAAAATGAAAGAATCTTGCAAGTTATTTATTGCCTTTGCTATGCAATTGATTTCAATTCCAGTTTGACATTTTACCTCATTTTTCTAAAATATTTTCTAAAATATTCTGGCATAACCTAGTAGAACAGTCACATTCTCAAACCCAGATTCTATGGTGAGTAAAGAGTTTTGATAGCCGATAGCATAGTTTTAGTTTGGTACTCAAAACCGTATATCTAATCGTAAATAAGTTATCTTTTTTGATCATTAGATTTTTCAAGAAAAAGGAGGAAACCAGAAAAGTTCTGTTTCTAGTGCTTAAAAAATATACAACGTAAACAACCAAAAAAATGCCATCACCTCTTTGTCATGCGCAATAAGCTGGGTCTTCACATGACCAGAGACCAGATTTACTCTTCCCAGAACCTGTCCTGTCTCCAGACCCCAAATAGTGCAGGTTGTGTCAATACTAGAGGTACCTGAAACAAAAACACTTCTGTTAGAAAAATTAATAATCTCATGAATTATTTAATCACTTACTGGATTAACGTGATATCCTCTGAAATCTACAGATCAAAATAGCTACAAGAACAGCATACAATTAAAACAAGAATGTCAAAAAGCTAACAGTCTACCATGCATTTAAATGACCCAAACCTTTTAGCTGCAGAAATAGTCTTCCACACAGGAATAAAGTGTAAATAGCTCCCGTCTACTTCAATCTATGCAGAAGCCTTATGCAATGCCGAGATGAACTTTCCCTTCCTGTAAGTCTCATGTGCACGTCAAAACCAAAATTCAGTCGTAATGTTGCAAAATCATATTATGATTAATTGATTGTTTCTGTGGACTGAAGGTGGGGCTAGCAGTAAAGCTCTTAAGAGATGAGAGATGCAACACACGAAAAATAAATCATGTAGTAAATAATTACTAAGACATATTATCACTGTTAATCTCTGGACAAATCCCCCTGACATAAATGGCTGTACTCTTCTGGGAAACAAACCTCTGCTGGATCAGTCATCTTGGATTCACAATTTGTCCCATAGGCTATAATTAAACCTTAAGCATTCAGCCCCCTCCTCCAACCGAATTAAGGGATCCTGGCTTTACTCCTGCTGCTGAAATGGCTTCACAAAAGAAAAAGCTTGGTACATAGTCTTCTATCCACTTCAGAACACACTGAAATAAGCAGAGTTCATTTTTACTATCACTTAACACAACAGCAATAGCTCACCAGCCCTGAAGACTCAGACTACCTGCAAATAAGGAGCACCCCCAATCCAACCTAAGGGACTCATTCTGTACTGGACAGGACACCTTTCAATGCAAAATAGTCTCTATGAGTTCCTCGTTTATTTATTTATTTTTATTTTTAACCTAAGACAATGTCAATTTCTCTAATGTAGAAGGTTGGCCACTGGTTAGTTACCAAATTAACCCGTGACATGCGATGACACAGCAGTCAGTCAGAGCCTAGATTTCACCCGACTAAATACAGAAGCGTGTTTTTTCCATGCTGAAAATGTAGCATTTTGTCAGTCTCACCTAGAAGGTAAGGATCCACTTCATTCCAGTCAAACGATGTTAGTGGAGCACAGAAATCAGAGTTCTTATTATTGTTCAGCAAACACTCCAGCCGGGTCTCTGTTTCACCCACCTTTAGAAAAAGTGAAACATCTGACTATTTAAATAGCAACATCACACGACTTATTCCACTTGCACTTCCAAAACATAAGGTGTTAATCCTGGGTTTCTTTCCTCTCAGCTTTACATCCTAAAGCTCTGGAAAACACAATCACCATCTCTATCTTCAATAAGGTCATTAAAACAGCAACTACCGTCATAACTCTGCTTCTCCTATAGTCTTCATGTTTAGGTCACATTATTGCTGTTAAGAAAACAAGTTATGAAGTGCTCTGACTTGATTTTATGTCTTAACCTCCACACTGCAGCAAGGGCAAGATGCCCAGAAAGGCAAACAACTCGCTCTGGTCTCGAGTGAAAATGAGATCAATATGCAACAGAATTAATACCATGCTTTATCTTTTTCTAGGGAGGATTTACTCACTCTCCACACGCGCAGATAGTCACCACTGGTTGCCAACAGGTCTGGATAAACTCCCTTGGTGTCTGGGATCCACATAAGCTTTGTGGTAGGGTAGGGGTGATCAAAGGTGTTCCTGCAAATGAATTCGGAGCTCTCTTCATCCAAACCAACAAGCTGCACCTGTAAGAAGCCATATTTAAAAGAAAGCTTTTTATCAAAATACTCATTTATGATTAAAGCATTAAGACTGAGAGTATTTCAGAAGGACACTTTCTGTAACCTCAAGGACAATATAAAAGGACCATCATGTCAGTGGAATGAGAAATTGTTTAAGCTTTGTTTCCTATCTGGGTATGTAAGCAAAGGGAAGCATACATAATCACCACAGCGCTTTGAAGAGATGATCTCAAATGAATCAAAATCCAATCCTAAAGGATTAAAGACCACCCTTCTCTTTTCCACATTACAAAGCCTAATAGTTTAAATCACAGACTTAAACTGCACAAACATTATTCCAAGTCATCTTTAACTGAAGTGACGTTGACAATGTCGAGAGCAGGACGAGCTGTGGTTTGCACAACAGCCACCCACAATTAAAGCCCGTACCACGGAGTTCTTGGCCACAACCCCGCAGATTGTGACAGATCATATCAGCAAGCTATCAAGCTGTTTTCAGCATCATATTAACGCAAACGTTCTGTCACAATTGCACAAAATTATGATACAGATTAACCACATCACAGAGTCAGAAAGTAAAACAGAATTCAAGCTTAAAGAAGAATTGGGAAGCTAAAATATTTACAGAATTATTTAAATGTTTTGTGTGAAAAGAAAAGCAAGAAAAAAGAAGAAAAAGAAAAACCAAGAAAGCAGGTCTGCTGAAAGATTCTAGGTAACTGAATTCCAAGTTAGGTTTTTATGTATAGTAAAGTGACAGCGGGAAGGGGTAACTTGCCCAATTGTGAGAGCGATGCAAGACAGAGCAAACAAGAAATTATCTCCACATAGCTCGGTGATGACAACACCTGAAGTGACGCTTCAAGTCCCAGACATTATGTTATTAGAAAAATATTGACATGTCAGAAAGTGTTCACAGAACAATACGGTGCTGGGAGGATACGTCTTAACCTCGCAGTGACTACGAGACCTAAACAGGATGAAAGCCCCGCTGTGTTAAATGATGTTCAAACACAAACATTATGGGGACAACTCACTACAATTAGTTTGTGAGTGGCTCTCGGTAGGAACTTCCTAGTACTTTCCACACAGCAGCTTCCTCCTGGAAACAGTGGCTTAATGGACTTTTTCTAAGATGTTTATCTGGAAAAATCCTAAATATTCTAGGAAAAGCAATTTGGTTAATAAACCACACATTTGAACTAAATCAGAAGTCTACTATATTTTTTTCCCCCTCATAACAGAAAAATAACAAATGCTCCAGTGGATCTTAAACTGTAACATCAGCAGTTATGAGCCATGCAGAGATGCTCCTAACAAATGCAAACCGCCACGGTGAGAAGATCCATCCTTTTCACCCCATAACTAACCCCGAAAGACATATCCAAGTACGCTTCTAAAAACTGGGTATTTGTCTGCCTTGCACTCTTTATTACAGCCACTCATTATACTTCACACAAGTATGAATCAGTCAAGAATCTCCTGGTCTTCTGAAGTGATTGACAAATAGCTTTCTAACTCCTTTAGGGATCAGAAATACTAAGCGGATTTTACAAAGGAAGCAAGTTGTCCTTGGTGATAGAAAATCTTGCGGCAAGGTCAGGATCAGAAGACAAATGACCTCTAATCATTTCTTCTCCTTTGCTTAGATTGTTTTCAGCTCAAGATGAGTGTATTAAGCCTACGCAAAGCAATCAACATAATCATAACCAGACCCAAATCTCAAACCGCAAAGGACCCCCTTCCATTAGTGTGAATTTATATATTCCCGTGCTGCGTATTCGTGTTTACCCCCTCCCCAGATCCAAAGAAAACGCAATGACTGTGTAGCAACCCAGTATCTTTGCGATCTTTGACATTTTGAGGCGCAGGCCAGGTTAGAGAACAAAAATGACATTAGTGACACTAGAGCTCCTGGCAACTGCTGAGGATCAGGCGTCTGACACTGATTGTCAGACCTGGCAGCAGCCTGTGCTAACTCCGAGCAGGAGGCATCGGTCTGCCCAGAGATGGGAGCAGAAGCAGAAAATACTGCTTAAGCAGCTCTATTCTTTCCTAGCTCAGCATATTAAAAGGCACCACTCTTCTCTTCGGACTTGATCACATACAGTGATGACAGAATCCCTCCATTCATCCTCTTGGGCAGGCTGAACATGAGGACATGGAACGACGGAATTATTTTCAGGACGCTGATTGTATTAGAGCCCTGTCTCTCCCTCCTGCGAAGCACAATTTGCTGCTGCCAGGTACCGCACGAAGTAGCTCCCTCAATTCCAGTTCAGCCAAGACTGAAGTGATGCTAACAGAAAAGTAACCGTCTGGACACAATTCGAACCATTCTACTTCTATCTGTAACTCATTCCAGTGGGAAAATGAGGACCAGTGTGTTCAATCTCCATTAGTTTTGCAATTATGCTACGACAGTAGCTAGGAATGCTAAATCATTATTTTTTTCTCCAATACATGAAGATATGCTAAAATTGGATGTGGATTTTCCTATCGTAATCCAAGCCTTTATTAATTTAAGGCTTTATTGCAACAGTGTATCTGAGTAAAGTACCTTTAATCATAATTTCTTAACTTCTACAAAAATTGCATCTCTCCAACACCATCCAAGAGAGGCAGACACAGAATTAAACAATGCAGAATTTGGTAAAAGCTTGCTTCTTTTTCTTGCCCGGTTTGAGGAACAGTGAAGGAGGTTCACAATACTTTTAAGAAAAACTATATTCCTTTAATCTTA
This sequence comes from Numenius arquata, assembly GCF_964106895.1. NCBI lineage: Eukaryota > Metazoa > Chordata > Aves > Charadriiformes > Scolopacidae > Numenius > Numenius arquata. The sequence continues at coordinate 4,464,730 of NC_133598.1, read as the reverse complement.
TTAGTAACTACTAAGAATGACATTTCACAATTATTTTAGGGTCACGTACAATCAGAAAGATCTCACTGCACCAATTAGTCTTCAACATGCAATCAATTTTTCGTTGCAACTCTAAACCTTACAGGAAAAAAAAAATGATCCTCTGGTAAAACAAGTACCCGGAGCACCCCTGGATTCGAGGCACTATTCAGGAGAAGGTGGAAAGCATGTGGTCATAACCTGTCAGTCCACTCCAGTGTGGGAATGAGCAGTGTACAGCAACATCCTCTACTGCTTTCTAAACTGGACTCCAGTTTTTTCTTGCAGATAGATCCCAAAATCAGCCTTTCCTGATGTTTTCCACAGATCATTCCTGGCCCATGAAGCCATAGCCAGGAGCCTGCGTAACAGTGTTATCAGTGAGATTTATGAACATCTCCGTTCCCTCCCGTTAACACCAGTGATCCATGACACATTATTAACGCTGACAGCAGTTTCCTAATCCAAGAAGTTCAGGAAACACTGCTCCAAATAATTCTAGTTCGTCCAACTGGAGCCAGTCATCTCTCTCCTTATACCAGTGATTTGATCAGCAAAGGTGTATGAGCTGAAACAAACCTCCTCTGGGGTTTAAACGGTTCTTGGCAACTAGGTTTCTGGTTTGGCATACAGCTTGTTAGCGCAGGGGCTGACAGAGGTTAGAAAAGCCTGGGAATTAGGGATAGCAGTAAATTAGGGTTTGGCAGTCAATAGGGTTGAGTTCCCCCCAAAACAGAGGTGTCAACAGCCATTTTATATATGTAACCTGCAAGTACTTCAAGCTCTGGTAACTACTACAGAAAGAGAAAAATCAGAGACAGATGAGACAAGAATCTCTCCTTTCTTTCACTGCAATTCCCTCACAGTGAGCACTTCTGCTGCAACAAACGCTCAGTGCATTAAGTCTTTTAAAAAGCACCTTTTAAAAAAAACTACCCTACAACAGAAGTCATAAGGAAAAGATATATTCACCTATTTGGTTAGATTTTAAGAAAGCTAGAATTGCTATTCCAGACTATTTTTTTTTTTAAAGTATGTTAAGGGTAAGGAAGAAATCCAGCTATTTGGAACAAACCATTGCAACATCGGAACAGAAACGTTGTCTGGAGCTTGTCAGAAACCTCTAAAGATTATGAGCGCAAAGAGAAAGTTGAAATGAAAATGAGTTTTCATTATCCTTTTAATTAGCACCAACGGTACCTATAAGCGTATTTTGATGTCAGAAGCTGGCAATATAAAACATCTCAACTGTGAAGGGCAAATTATGCAGGAGGACAAAGCTTTCACATGCGCCCTGAAAAAAAATAATCTTAAATTTCTGCTTACCCCAGAAGCCAGGTCATAAAACCAACCACTCCAGACCCTCTGGAGCACAATATTATGGACTACTGAAACAGGGTAACTTTGGTTCTTTCCCTTTGTTCCTTTAGTTATACCATTTCCATGAACAGAAGCTGGAAGAGTTTACGACTAGTGTGCACCCAGCAAAAGTGTACAGTATCGTCCAACAGTTCCCAGTCTGGAGCATGAAGCTATTCCCTGAATGTTTCAGTATCCTCTAAAAGATTCAGCAAAGCTGTGAGAGTCATACTAAGACACCGTAAGACAGTGCAGATGAAACACCACTCCCAAGCTTGTTTTGGTCCCCAAAGTAAAGAGGACAACATCAGTACTCTAAGCAATAACAACACTTGTAATTACCCAAGACGGGTCTCTGTTAATTACCTTCCTACAGTGGAAGACTGTACTGAAAGCACTACAAAAACCAGCAAACAAGAAAACCACAAAAAAACTCCACCACCCCTTGCAATATCAGAGACACAGCAAAACCTCTCAGCAAAGTGAAGGTTATGTTCCACTGCATTTATTGTACAAGTTTAATTTTTAATCATACATCATCTTTATTTCTATAGCAGAAGCACCCAGACTGGCACTCCATTCTCATACAATTATTTTCCAGCTCTTCACACCACATAGATCTCATAAACATGTGGTGCTTACATGGACTGAAGTCAACAGAATTCCTGAAGCTCAGAGGTCAGGAGAAGCCCTGGGGAGTATTTACAGACAGCAGTAATTCGCATAGTCCTACACAATTTCTGTCTGCAACAGCTGTGAGTGTAAAGGGTAGAGAAGTCAGGGGTTGAGTCAACTGCTTTACGCTTGAAGCCTGAAGTGAAAAGCAGACCCGATCACGCTGTGATCGAGAGCAACCCCAGGGAATGGTCCAAACTTCAGGAGGTGAAGGCAACATAAATGCATACGCCCTTTTTAACCAACTCTACCACTTCTACACAAAAAACTGTTTGCAAGTTTGTTATTTTAGCTTCTCAGAGGACATATTACAGAAACGTTTTCAAGTCGGTCTTTAAACAAATGACAAGTTTTTGAGCTCAGGGACCTGCCTTTCCCCAGCAGTACTGCCAGAACCACAACAGTGTTCACCAGCAGAAGGAGACAACTCATACGCAGCCAACTCATACTGGCTGAACAACAAAGTGCTCAGGAGAAGTATCACGTCCAGGAGTGCTGCAAGTGCAGTAATTTAACCACCGTAAGAGATGTCACCCCTGCCTTACCGTCACACCCCCCCCCCCACCACATCCTTGCACGAAGCCCAATCCCCAACACCAATTTTCTGACATGATTTTCTGCAAAGCTACAAAGCACACACACTATAAACACACAAAGTTGTATTTGCAAAATCGTAAGTTTCACACAAATTTCAGGATGCTCTATAGCTATGCCCATTTCCTCATCTCTTTTCCATTTACAGGAATTCATTATATCAGACTAGCACATTAAAGTCTGTTCAGAAATGACTGCACAAGTGTTCGGAGAGGTGAACACGTAGTCTCTATTACCCGTGTAAGGTTCTCCGCTTGTATCTGGCAGGGAAACACTGAAGATATAATCTCATGCCTCATTACACCCTTGTTCTCAGAGAAAAGTAAAGGTACTGAGGAATCAGTGAAAGTGGTTTATATACTTATGAAAAAAGTTATCACACGGAAGTCTTCTACAGCAAGAAAGTACAATGTGAACGGCGCATTTCTAACACGGCCTCGGACACCCTGTATATGAACAAACTTCAGTCCTGGCCATAAACTTTCGTTCATACTGAAAAAAAGCCAGGTACGCCCCAGCGAGGGGACCTTCCCGGCTGAGGAGCGGCCAGCAGCAGCATCCATGGCTCTTCCCACCCCCAATCCCTCAGTGTCCCAACAGCTGAGGGCTCGAAGGAGGAAACCAGCCTGAATCCAGGCCGGCAGCCTGCGCTTCAGGGGAACACCTGAAGGCTCTACGCAGCTCCCAGTGCCGAGGGCAAGGCAGGAGGACTCCCTCCAGCCACACTACCCGCGGGGGCCCTGCCCGGGGCCGGGGAGCCGCTTGAACCAGTGGGATGAAGACGGTCGGCCCCCTCCTCCCCTTCACTTCGCCCCGGTCCCGCCGCCCGGTGCCGGTAGAGCCGGGCCCGGCCGCCGCCGCTCCCCACCTTGTTGTTATACTCCTCCACGAAGCTTCCTAGCGCCAGACGGAACCGCTTGTCCGGCCGGACGCTCCAGTTCATGGCGTACACGGTCCAGGGCGCCTCATATTTGTAGATCTCCTTCCGCTTCCCGTGCAGCGACATGGCTCGGCTGAGGGGGCCCCGGGCAGCGGCGGGGATGAGGGGGGCAGCGGGCTTGGCCGAGGGGGTCCCCGGGCTGGGCTGGGAAGGGAGCGATGGGCCCGACTGAAGGGAACGGGATGGCGGGGTGGGGCGGGGCGGGGGAGAGGAGGAGCGGAGCCGGAGAGGTGGCGGGGAAGGCCGCAGCACGGCGCCGCGCCCCCAGGCCCGGCTCCAGACCCCGGCGGCAACGGGAGCAGCGCGGAGGCCGTTTGGGATTCGGCCCCTCACACAACGGGAACGGAAGCCACGCGGGGCGCCCCGCCCACTGGCTGCGGGTTGGCTCTATTGCCTGTCACTTAGAATCGCGGGCATCTATTGGGCGATTTACCCGTCCGTTTGGCCTTCTTCGGTCTTCTATTGGTCGCTTTGCCCTTCATTCCAAACGGACGCTCGCCCTCTGTCTGGGATAACCTACCGTTGCGTTTGACCCCGCCCCGGAGGGAGGCCATGCTCGTTCTCGACATCTTATTGGCTACCAGGGGTCGCAGTGGTGCGAGGCGGGATCTTGAGTCTTTCCTGAGAACCGATTGGCTGGAAGCGGTGTCAGTCCCGTCAGCCCGAGGCGGGCGGGAGGCTCTTCAAGAGCACGGCGGTACCGCGGGTTCGAGTCCCGCCTTCGCCGAATGACTGATGGGGACGGGCTTGTCTCTAATTAACAGCATCTTAATGATGGGGTTTTATTTTTGGTAGCATGTAGCAGTATTGGCGTGTGCCCAGCGCCTTACTTGGGGAAAGGGTCAGGTGGGCGCTGGCTTCCCAGGGAGCTTCTGTCAGGAGCAGGGCAGGCTGAGGCCCAGCGCCTGGTTCGAGGCCCCGCTGGCAGCTCAGTTCCCTCATGGCAGGGCCAGTGGCCGCCCCAGGCCCTGGCGCGGGGTCCGGGCACTCCCCAGGGGCTGTGCACCTCCTGGGAAGGGCCTGAAGGCTTCCTGGTTCTCTAGGCGAGACGTGGGACAGGGAGAAGGTGTCCTGCTCACTGCCAGCCAAAACCTTGGCTGGTCCAGGTTATAAATAATCCCTTTGTGGGACTGTGCCAGCCTGGGGCCTGGGCTGGGGCTGCCGGCTGGTTTTAGCCCTGCCATGGAGAGAGATTGGCTGGGGAGAGGCGGGTTTAACCCCCTCCTGAGGGCAAGGGGTCTGTCCTCCCTTCTCATGGCCATATGGGATCTGCTACGGGTGATCCTGGGTCCAGCCCTCCCGAAGGAGCAGCCCCATGGGGACAGGAGCCGTGTGCCCTTCAGCGAGGGATGTAGGTTGGGCTCTAGATTCTTGGTGTAATCGTCACCTGAGATGTGTTTGTGAGGTCACTTCTTACATGCAGGAGAACAGCAGCAGGCTGGTCTTGCATAAGAGCTTTTGCAAGTGCTACTGAGCCCGGACTTCATCCTATTCGGAAGGAATTGCTCAGCAAAGCCCCTCCAGGCCCCATCCTTGACCTGTAAGACCTGCACATGGGCTCCATTAGCCCCACACTCCCTGGATGAAGCAACTGGGGTTTGACCACAGCCTTTTGAGGGTTTTTTGCAGATTATCACCTGCCGGGGATGAATTCATGGGTGCTCCCAACAAGCAGCTGTAATCCACGTTAGGTGCCAAAAACATCTTTATTAGCAAAGTGTACACTAAAACTTCAGAGAAAGAGATGCTCACAGTTTTACTACTCTCAAAGGGAGCTCGATACATTACTTGAGCAGGCGGCCTAGGACTGTCACAGCATCTAACCGAACGGCAAGGCGGCAGTGCTAAGTGGGCTTCTCCTACGGGGGATGCTGCAGGAGTCTGCCGGGCAAAGGGCTGGGGAGGAGGAAGCGTCTATCAAACCTTTATCAAAAGAGAGAAGGTGGGAGAAAGGGCTGGAAATGAGGTGTCTGGGGCTTTTCGGCTTTCTGGGATTGTGCTTTTTTTTGAGTTTTGTGCTTTATGCCCAGGCCAGTGACCAGTTGGGTTTGTCTGGGGAGTTGTGGGATGTGTGTTGGGGTTTGCAAGGCGCTATCAGCCTTGCTGGAGAAGTCAGTGCCCTAGGACTCGTGCTGAAGCATGCTGAAGTGGCAGGGGCTGCTGGCCCTTAGTTTCTCAGTGGTAGTCAAGTAGGACAAGGATAGCTTCTTTCCTCTGTCCTTGTCCTGGGCTTCCCCCCTGCAGCTCCCCCCAGTACCACACTGTGGGGATCTCCTCCTCCTCCTCTGATGACTACCCATTCCATAATGCCCACCGGCTCCGCCGGGCTAAGCCTAGTACCAACGCAATGGTCCCTGCTCCAAAGAGCTGACAGCAAAGTGGCCTCACAGCTAAGAGCTGCGGTTTCGCCTTCCTCCGGTCGCTGTGGCTCACATGGCTTGTGCCGTTCTCGAGAGGAAGCCTTGGCAAGGAAGAGGCGGTGGGTACCGTTTGGCCTCGCCAGCTTGTTGGTGGCCATAAGAAAGAACTGCTCTGGGTTCACTAGAATGTGCAAATGAAATCTACTCTATGGGAACCGCTGGAAAACGTTGACCTTGGAAGCCAGCCACTCTACGCTTCCTTTCACGGTGGCAGAAGACAGCTACAAATTATACCCCTGAGCCAATGGCATTGTCCTCCGACTTACCCTTGCAGTCAAAATCAACATCAACTGACCGAGCTCGCAGTTGAGGTTCCTCTTGACTTGCTTCGCAGCCCCCACATCTCTAACTTCCAGGAAGCACTGGGTCGGAGAGGTGTCTCTGAATGTCCTGGTGCTCGGAGGATGCCTCCAAGTGCTCAGGGAGGGAAGGGAAACGAGAGCCCCGGAAGAGTCCCTGGGTATTTGGTGCCCCTTGGTGGGGAGGCTCTGGGTTTGGGAGAGGTGGGGAATGGTGCTCCTGCTCGGAGTAGACCGTCATGGTTTCGTCGGATGCCACAGTGGGCTGCATCCCGCTTGACAAGGAGTCCCTGGATTTCAAGTGCAGCTTTTCTACCTCCGTGTAGCTCGGGCTCTGGTGGGAAAGGAGGAACCAGGTGGGTTATGGCAAAACCAAAACAAAGTAGCCACGCTCTCTCCTCACCCCATCAGGCCCCCAAGAGGTTATTTTTTGCGTGAGGAAGCCTCAGAGCGGAGGAACCCAGTCCCTTCCCTACTGCTGGGGCAATGTGGTAGCGCTGGAGATGGCAGGCTGTGCCCCCAAATCAGCGATGCACTGGGCAGAAGCATCTCTAGGTAGATCTACTCCTATCTCAAGACCCCTGGGCTTTGCCCGGGGGCAAAGTGCTTGGCTGGGCTTTGCCTGCAGGGAGGCTGGAGGGAACTGCTGGCCCTCCAGGACCCGTCTGCTTGGGGCACAAGGAAGCTCTGCCGGTGCTGAGCCAGGAGGGGTGGCCTTACCTGCTCTGGGGTCGCTGGCTCCTCGTCCTCCGGGGGCATGCAGGGGGTGAGCGGCTCCATGCTCCGCGGCAGGATGCCGTACATGGCTAGATTGTGGGATGACGGCGAGATGGGGCTGTACGCGGGCGGCACTTGGGACAGCTGGCGCTGCAGGAGCTGGAGGATTATATTAATGTCTGACGACATCCTGGACTCCAGCCTGGGGACAGAGCAGCCCAGTGTTAGCACAGTGTATCCCGCTGCATCCCACGGGAGCCAGACCCGTGGCTGGGCAAGGGAGGCACTGGGGAGGAGGTGCCGATTCAGCTGCCCAAGGGTGATGATGCTTTGTGTGGTGCTGCTTGGTGAGGTTTTTAGCAGAGCTTCAAACCAGCGCTGCCACAGAGAGATCAATCCTGCCATCTCTCTCCTGCCACTCTCAATCATCCCCTGCCCAATTTTTTGTGGAGCCAATCTAGGATCTGGAGCGGGGAACTGAATAAAGCTAAAACTACCCCGGAGCGGGGAAAAAAAATTGCAATGGTTAGTTTTAATCTGGATCAATTCTCCAGGCCAGCTGCCTGTGCTGACAGATGGGAGCAAGGCAGGCTGGTGCCAACCATTTTTAACTGAGGAATAGAAGGAAATGGAAAAGTAGAATAAGTCTCTTCCTTCTGCCTTGTCCTAAACTGCAATGAGCAGCTCCGGCAGGAGTGGGCGCAGTCCCTCTCGCAGGCAGGGGTCCTGGCAGCACTTAGAGGGTGGGCAGGAGATCCAGCCCGTGGTGCCGGGGATGGCGAGACACTGAAGGACAGATGTGGGCTCTGCGGTGAAGTGAGCTTAACTTGGGCAGCAGCCGTGGAGTGGGAGAGCCAGCCACTCGTGTGGGTGCTGCCTGGGGCCTTTAAACCTGCGTCTCTGGTGTGGGCTCTTCCGTCTCACTCAAAAATCACGTTTTGTTTTTTTTTTTCTTAGAGGGCAACAATGTGCACGAGGCTCGTTTGCTCGAGCAAGAGGATGTTTGCAGCTCTTTGCCACAGGAAGAGGAGGCCTGCAAAAGGCTCCGGTCCTGAGCCCATGGGTGGTTTCATGTCTGCGATTGCATCGAGTTGGGAGGCAGTGGCAAAGTGGCAGATCCCAGGGGTGGTGGGACAGCACCAGACCAGGTGCTGTGCTGCAGCCAGGGTGACGACTTGCAGTTTGAGAAGCTGCTGCATTTGCAAAGCGCTCCCACCACCTCCCCAAGGAATGCAGTGTCCCAGGGGGTCAGGAGGTGGCACCTGGTCCACACAGACCCCACTGCAGCCACCCCTAGAGAGCAGGAGAAGGTGATGGCCCAGAGCCCCCCTGGGTGTTCTACAACCCTGTGCCCTGGGGGACCTGCCCACCTGCTGAGCTGGGCCTGCAGGAGCTCCAGCCTGGACTCGATCTGCCCCGGTCTGTAGTCGCTGTGCGGGGGGATGTCCCGTGAGCTGTGTACCAAGGAGATGTGTTGCAAAGGCTCTGGGTGGTGGTTCGGCCTCCCATCCTCCCAGAAGGTGAACATGTTGGGGATGTCCAGGGGGGTGGCTGCAAGGAGAGAAGACATCTCAGCATTTCTGTCTTGCATCCCCCGGCCACACTGGCATGGAGGTGCTCCACGGACAATCACCAAACAAGTCCATGGAGAGCCATCACCCAACACGTTCATGGAGAACCATCACCCATCACCCTGACATACACGGTGCTCAGGGAGAGTCCATAACCCTCGCACCTGAGGTGCTTATGGGGATCCATCACCCTGGCACCCAAGGTGCTCATGGACAGTCCATCACACTGGCACCCAACACACCTGTGGAAGGCACGTAGCATTTGTCCCCTTGGGGCAGCCCCAAAGGGGGTCCCTGAGTGCTAGGAGAAACTGCAGGGTACAGGAAGGACAGAGCAAATACCACTGGGGACAAAAGGCAGCAAAGACAAGCATGACTCCCCCCAACATCCACATGAGTTGCTTGGCTTTGCCCCAAGACAAGGCCACCATGCCCAAGCATCTCTCACCCCCCTCCTGCCAGCATTGGCTGCAGCTGTGGGTACCTGCATAGGACTGGCTGCTCTCCGCCGCCTGCTTGCCAACCTCTGTGCCGCCGGCATTGGTGGTGATGAGGCTGAGCGTGGGCAGAGCAAAGTCATCCTTTTTGGATGTGGGGAAAGGCTCAGCTTTTGTAGGGCTGCCAGTCTTGGCCTCGTCGTCACTGGTCTGGGAGCAGGGAGTGGTGCTGCTGCCCAGGTCGTCCCACTGGTCCTTACTCAGTGGGTCCTGCGGGTTGGTGAGCTCTGAGTAGGTGTGATACTGCTCTGCATCAGAGATGCCCGTGTCTGGTTCTGTGGGGCAGCAAAACAGGTTAATTTGGGGAGTACCACACATGGCAAAATCAGCCCCCATCCCCTCTAGGGTGCCCGTAGGGCTGGGGCATCGTCACAAGAGGGAGGGAAGACTGCGTGGGTGCCCCCATGGTGGGAACATACTGGTCTGCAGGCACAGCCTCTGCTTTGGGGTGCCTGCTAGGGCAGTAATTAAATAATGATCCTGCTCCCTAGCCCTGCAAACCAGGCTCTGCCGACACTGTGGGACTCACCGGGCTTGTTGGGCTGGCAAAGGGAATGCTTGCGTCGGCGCGCTCGCCGGTAGGTGCAGTCATACTCCTCGCTGAGTGGTGAGCGGGGAACGCTGTCTGCCTAAGGGATGAGAAGGGCTGGTCACCAGGGCAAGGGTTCCATGTCCCATCCATGGGCACCAAGGCCCATCCATGGATGCCATGTCTCATCCATAGGTGCCACATCCCATCTGTGGGTGGCATGGGCCAGGGTGCCATGGGGGCTACAGCCTATTCAGCATCCTCCTAGGGCTGGTCTCCAGCCATCTCTGGCTCTCCAGCACTGCCCTGTCCCATCCAGTGACTCCTGGACCAGTGGCACAGCTCAAGGGATCCTAGAGGCTGGCCTGGGTGCTCTGAGACTGAGTTGAGGGTGTCAGGGCCATGGGGAAGGAAGGGGCACCCTGAGGTGGGGCAGAATGTCCTGGAGTGGGGCAGGACGTAGAGGGAATTTGACTTTCTTTTCCAGATTACCAGGCAAGTGTCTGAAAAAAATATCAGTGGTAAAGTTTAAGAGTCAAACAGCAATCACAAAAACGCTCCAAGCCTTCCACGGATTGCAAACCTGATTATTTAAAAAGGATAATGAGTGAGGAGCACCTGTTGACACCCTTGCTTCAGCCCTCCCGCTTGCCACATTTAAGGCATTGACCACATCCCTCCCTGGGACAGCCCTGGCACTCACATCTCGCAGGTTAAAGGTGATCTCTAAGTTGCTCCAGAAGTTGTCAGAGAAGGCTGGGTACATGTCCAAGACCTCCAGCAGGTCCTCCCGCTGGATCTTGTGCAAGTCGCAGTAGGTCAGGGCCCTCACATCGGCGTTGGACTTCCCTGGGCGGGCGTAGAGGCTGATGGGCTCCCCAAAGATGTCATTCTTCCCTGTGCCAACAGACAGGTCATTAGGGGGAGGTGGGCACCTACCCTAGTTCCAGATGTACCACACCACCAGACCTCACTTTGGGGCTCATGGACAAGGGGATGCCCAGCAGCCTCAACCCTGATTGTGGATGCTGGGGATTCCACCTTGAAAGGCATCACTGATGGAGAGACCGAGCCAGGGCAGTGGGTCATCAGTGATGTCTGGGGACTGCTGAGCCATGCCCTGCTCTCCTTGCTACTTTGTAGTCTCTCCCTGGCATTTTCAGGGGATCCTTCAACCCCTGTCCACTGGTGTGGTCACCAGCCAGAGGCTGAGGAACAGCCTTCCCTTCTCCAGGACACGGAGAAGTCCTTTGCTCCTCACTGGCCACCCTTTGTCCACTGCTCATTGCCCATCACCCTTCACCCATCATCCTTCCCCCCTTGCCCATCGCCCCTCATCCCAGAAGAAAGGACTTTTCCACCTAAGATGGCCACCACAATGTCTTCCCGGAGGATCTCGATGGAGCCCCGGGAGATGAAGTAGAGTGTGGTGAGGACATCTCCATAGTGCACCAGGGTGTCCCCGGGCGGTGCGTGAGTCGTCTTGAACTTCATGGCCAGGGCACGCAGGCAGCCTTTGCTGGCTCCTCGGAAAGCCTTGCAGTTCTGGAGCAGCGTGCGGTTGAGGTGGAGGCAGATGTCTGCCTGCAGGCAGTCAGGGAAACCCTTCAGCACCTGCGAAGAGCAAGGGAGAGATGCCATCATGCCACCAGTCCCAGCAAGGACTGCTGTGACAGCCCCGGGAGGCTGTGTGACACACAGCATGACATGGTGGGGCCAAATGGGGAGCCCAGAAAGCCAAAGCTGGGGACATCTTCTGATCTTCCCTTGGAGGAGGCCTGGCTGCCTGTCCCTGGCTCGTACTGCAGGCAGCCGGGGATGAGAGCACGCCCGAGCAATAAATAATAATAACCAGATCAATCTACTTATACCCACTGGTGGCATATCCCCCTTTTCATCTTTCCGCCCACTAACCTTGGCTGAACGAGAGCACAAACTGGTAACGAGGTGCTGTCCTAATTAAACAGCACCTGCCTGAATGCCAAGAAGCAGCACAGGCCAGTTGTGTGCGGCAACAGCTAAATATACCCGTGGCAAATACCTCACGTCGAACAAAAGCTAAATCTGAAGGTGAAATCAAGGTAAAACTCGCAATATGGAGAAAGCCACTGCCACCGGTGGCTCATGGTGCCCGGACAAAATCCACCTGGGTTTGGGGTTTTTTTTGGAGAGCAGCATACGGCCCCAGGGTCTCCCTTGCTCTCTTCTCACATCCCGCTGGTGGCCAAATCTGGGACAACCAGGCTGGGGCCGGTGAGCGCAGCTCATTCCCAGCTCTGTCATGATCTCACAGGCTGGCAGCAGTGCCTTCGTTTCCCTTCTGGGAAATCGGGGGCGGAGGAATCGATCGGGCCGTGGGATGATTGATTAGATTGTATTGCGTCTCGGCAGCATCCAGCAGGAATCAGTGTGAGCGGTGGCACGTCCAAGCCGTAAGCTCAGCTCATCGCAGGGGATTTGTGACCTGGGTTTGCGCTAAGCCAGGAGAGCCCGTGCTTGGTCGGGTGCCACGGCTTTGCTTCTCGTTATTGCCACCGATGTCCAGCCCAGGGTGTCTCCTCCATGGGAGAGATTTAACCCAAAACTCTCCCAGCAGCAAACCTCCAAAATGCTGCCTGGTTGTTTAATGAGGCAGCAGCAGCTGAAGACGGAGAGGTTGAATTCATGCAAATCCATGTCTCAATAGGGTTCAGGGATGGAGAAGGATCAAGTCTTAGGAAAAAAGGGAGCATGAGCTGGGAATGAGCAGGATAATGGCCTGCCCGGGGCTGAGAGACGGGGAATACCAGGTCCCATCTCTCTCCTTGCCTTGTCCTTTCTCATTCCTCTCTCTGCCTTGAAGCAGGAATGTTTGTGCTCTGGATCCTGTGGCCGGGAATTGAGTCCTGCCATCCCGGCCCCAGCCCGGGACTCCCTGCCTGAGCCCCCTCCTCACCCCCACAGTGCCCCGGCGCCGTTGGCACAAGCCTCCCCACCGATCTCGGAGACACGGCGCCTCTTGAGCGCGGCTCTGCCATTGATCCCCCCTTTGCTAACAAACAGCCGCCTCTCTGGGCTCTAATTAAAATGGATCGAGGTTTATTTAAATGCCCTCCTTTCCCTGCCGCTGAGAGCGGGATGCACTTTGCTTAGCAACCGGCAGTGTGGAGAGGAGCTGGATCGATACCGGCTCCGCGGCTCTGTGACACCAACAGACACTGGCCTGAAAGTGCTCGGCGCCGATGGGGGCTCTGAGCTCCTCACCAGCGCGTCGGCTCCCAACCCACTCTCCAGCCAACAAATGCCATCATGGCCCTGAAAAACCTCTGGGTAGATGTGGAGAGATGGAGAGACAGAGGGGGAGAAGGAGAAAGGCAGATGCAAGAGGTGGACGGGCAGACAGACTCTGTCTCCGGTCTCCCAAGTCTCTCCTGCCTCCTCTCCACCCCGGTTGGAAGGATGGAAATGTTTGGGAGGACCCAGGGCTGGATTCTGGATCATTCAGGACAAGACGCCATGAGGACCTGGGGTCACCATACTCACCGCATTCATGTCGATGCCGTTGGTGTAGGACCAGGCATGCTGGAAATACTCCTCCAGGCGCTGGCGCAGGGGGTTGGGGATCTGGTGGAAGCGGATGAACTCCTTAACCCGCAGCATCTGCGTGTGGTAGCGGGCCGTGCCCGAGTACAGGCGCTGGATGATGGCCGAGACATTGCCGAAGATGCTGGCGTACATCAGAGCTGCAATGAGAGGGCAGGACTCAGCAGGACATGGGGAGATGGGTGTCAAACCACCTCTGACCTGGAACCGAGAGGTTTCCAAAGCCCCTGTCTGCCATGGACCTGAAACCAGTGGGTTTCTGAAGTCTGCATTTCTATCTATCTACCCATCAGTTTTTCTGTGCAGAAGAAGCACAGGCAGAAGGAGATGCTCTCTTAAAACCCCACATGCTACAGCCTGGCAGATCTCTCCCTGTTTCTCCCCAAAGCAGCCCCTCCAACCTCCAAGGCAGGGATGGGGACAGCGGGACACAGGCAGACACTCACAGCCAATAAGCATGACACAGATGGAGAAGATCTTCTCGGAGTTGGTGTTGGGTGAGACGTTGCCGAACCCCACGCTGGTGAGGCTGCTGAAGGTGAAGTAGAGGGCAGTGACGTATTTATCCTTGATGGATGGGCCAGAGGAGAGGTCACTGTCATTGTAGCGCTTGCCGATCTGGTCACCCAGGTTGTCCAGCCAGCCGATCTTGTGCTCCATGTAGGGCCGCTCCACGTTGCCGATGGCGTACCAGATGCAGGCCAGCCAGTGGGCGATGAGGGCAAAGGTGCACATGAGCAGGAAGAGCACGGCTGCTCCATACTCGGAGTAGCGGTCCAGCTTGCGGGCCACACGGACCAGGCGCAGCAACCGGGCAGTCTTCAGGAGGCCAATGAGGGTGGTGGTCTGCAAGGGAGAGGGGAGAAACCTCAGGGCCAAGCAGGAGATAAATCTGGCCCAAGGCACGTCTTCAGCCTAGCCCTGCTCCCTTTGAAGGATAAAAATGCACTTCTAGAGCATGAATCACCTTGTCCTGGAGGTGACATCTGAAATAGGTTAGATGAATCATGCCACAGAAAGGGCAGTTTTCCTCTTCTGACCATAAAGGGAACTGGGATTACAGGTGAGCAAGTGAGAGGAGCCAAGGCCAACCCCATGTCTCCTGATGGATCCTCACCTTGCCAACCGTTGCTCCCAAAATAGCTGCCTTTCACCCCATCCCACAAGCTCTCAGCCGAGGTGGGGCCTCCAGGTAGTGCAGTAACCACAGGGGCCACCCTATCGTCAACAATTTGAATCTGGCTGGCAATGAGACCCCAAATTCAGCCTCACTGGCGTGTGGGACCAGTCCCTAAACTGAGCTCCTAGCTTGCAGTTAGACACTCTCTTAGCACTTACAGTAGGGTCTGTGAGGCTGTTCTGACCCTATTAAATAAGATGCCAGGTCCCAGCTGCTTAATAAAAACCTATAATGACATCCTTGTCCATCCCTTTGACTAATCACCCTTCTCCTCGCAGGCCTAGCCATCCACTGCTTATACCAAGCCATCCACATCCCTCTCTTTCTCTCCCTACATCTCTTCACATCCATGCACGAGTCCCTTCCTGTCCCAATGGACCTCCAGGCCCTGTCTGTACCTCATCAGAGCCAGAGCGGAAGATGAGCAGGTCAAAGGGGATGGCGGCGACCATGTCGATGAGGAACCATCCCTTGAAGTAGTGGATGGCGATCTTGCCAGGGTGGCTCACCACCTCATCGTTGATGTTGACGTAGGTGGTACGGAAGTTGATGACAATGTCCACGATGAACATGATGTCCACGATGAGGTCAATGATGTTGAGTGGGTCACAGGAGTAGCTGCAGTCCCAGTGCTTCTCCTCCACCTGCTCCTCGTTGAGCAGGAAGGCAGCCGAGTAAGGGGTGAAGACAGCTGTGTAGATGACCAGCAGAAGGATGAGCCAGTCCCACACAGCCTTGAAGGGACTGTAGTGCAGGATCGTCCATCGGTGGATGCGTGGTGCCTGCAGCTTGTACTCGGGAAGGACATCAGCGCCCAGGGACAGCACCTGCCAGGAGATGGGTGTGAGAAGAATGGGAGACCAGGAGAGAGGTTGGATAAGGCCAGGAGACAGGCAAGGGACTCCCATATGCTGGTAGGGCAGTGAGGAGCATGCAGTAGGTTTCCTACACCCTTTTCACATTTGTCACCTTCAGGTGTGTTTGTCCAGGAGGCGACAAATTGAGTTGCCCACTATGGCTGACACCAAGCTCTGCCTGGCTTCTCCTCCATCTCTAGTGGCCAGAGCACCCTCAGGGCAAACTTTTTCCCACTTTATGCCTTTCAGACCCTACCAGGGAGGCAAGTGCCTCCTGCCATGCCTCTTTGTGCCCTCAGCTCTGTGCCACCAGCCCAGGAGCTGCTGGGTGTCCCTGGCACAGGGCTCTGGGGACAGCAAGCCTGGAGACATAGTCCCATGGCTGTGGCATGGCCTAGCTCTGAAGGTGGTGGCCCATTAGGCATCCCACAAACCTTGCATGGTGCCTTTCTCAGCCCCAGCAGGGACCTTCCCCTTGATGTCCTTCTGGCACAGTTGTCCTCCAAGCAGAGGGGACAGATTGGGCCACTCACAGCAAAGCCTGGCCTCGGGCAATGCCCTTTTCTCATCTGAGCATCCCCAGGGAGGGGGTGACCTGTGGCCACCAACGTGCAAACACCATCTCATGCGCACAGGCACCCTCCCATATTGTCATCTGTCCCTAGGTCTGTCTGCCCTCATGGGGACACGGTCCCGTGCCACCAGCAAGTCCCCATGTGTCCCAGCTGCCCCCCGACCAATGCCAGCTTCTGGTGGGCTCTGAAGCCGCCCTGGGGACACAACGCAAGGTGCTGGGGACCAGGAGGGCTGGGGCTGTCCTGATGGTGAGAGATGGTGGCATGAAGGGGCTTATTTGGAGCTGGGGACAGCCAGAGCCTCCCTGCCTGACCCTGCCACTCCGTTGTCCCCTGGGTGTCCCCATGGTGCTCACCATCAGTGCTACCTGCAGAGGAGGATGAGGGGTACCCCAGTGCCCTCTCCCTGCACCAAGCCCCCAGCTAAAAGGGTGCTTTGTGCCTGGCTGCAAAGGAGAAGAGAGAGGATGCTCCACGTGACCTGAGGCCACAGTGATGGGCAGCACCACGATTCTGGCAATAGATCTGGAAGAAGGGCCTGGCCTGATCCTTCCTGCACTGACACCCATCTTGTTCAAGGGCTCGAGGACTTCCCAAGGGATCCTGGTGCTGCAACCCAGAGCAGATCCAGCCCCGCAGCCCCGTCCCACCACGAGCAGCTGCTGCCACGTCCCACAGCCCCGGGATAGCGGTGGATCCCATGCCTTGGGGGTGCCCCTGGCTCCTACCTGCCTGCAGCTTGCCCGGCGCCCCAGGCGGCAGCTGACCCTCGAAGTCCGGGTGTCCACCATGGGGGTCCCCAACCCCGCGCGCCCAGGCAGCGACCGGCACGGCGGGCGCAGCGCTGGGGCTGCAGCATCGCCCACGCAGGCACGCATGCACTCGGCCGGGCGGGTGGGAGACACGCGGCTGCGAAGGGCATTCGGGAGCCCAGCGTGGATTAATCAAACCCAATCGATGCTGGGGCCCCCGTGGGGACGAGAGCACCAATGGGGCAAGCGGGAGCTGCCGACGTCGCTGGCGGACGGAGAGGGGAGGGATTGGAAAAAGTGACCCAAACGCAATCGTTGCGGAGGGGACTGAGGCACCGGCTGGGCTTGGGGACCAGCTCCCACAGGGACAGCGGGGAAGGGGACAAGGTGATGCTGGTAAAACGCTTGTCCCCAAAGCTCAGACATGTCCAGCAGACCCGAGATGGGCTCCTACACCTTGTCTGGGAAAACCAGCAAGGCTCCTACCCTCAGCAGCCAAATTCTCTTGTCCTGCCTGGCCAGAGGGAGTTCTGTGGAGCCAGTCCTGAATTTGGGCTCCCAAATGCTCCCCACTCTGGGATGCCTGCCCTGCCCTTCATCCCTGCTCCTGGCACCCAGCTCTTGCAGCAGGAGCAAGAGCAGGTCAAGCCCTGTTGTTTTCCAGGCAGGAATTAATAAAAAAACACAACCCCAAAGATTTGAGGCAGAAAAGGGAGAAGAAACAACCCCAAAAAGAGCAGCAAAACCAACGCAGAGCCAGGGAACAGCTGCAGCCTTGTCTCTCTCTGACCCTTGAGAATGGGGAGGGCTGCGGGTGGCACCCTTGGGTGGCCTGGGTGGCATCAGGAGTCTCCGGGGGTGGCAGAGCCGGGTGCCCCCCGTAGCGATGCTGATGGGTTCCCCCTTTCCCCTTCCCTTTCCCCCTGCACTCACCGGCTTCAGCTGCAGCCGCAGGCTCATGGTGCGGGGTGCTGGGTGCTGGCAGCGGGGTGCTGGGTGCCGGGCGCCAGCGAGGGAGCGAGGCAGCGGCAGGAGGGAGGAGGAGGAGGAGGAGGAGGGAGAGAGGAGGGTGCGTGCGGGCTGTGGGTGACGGAGGGGGGAGGCTCCCACGGCCTTGGCTAACCCAGGCCATTGCTGTGCCCCGTGGGGCCCAGCGGCCATGCGCCTTCCTCCTCCCCTGCCCCGTGCTGGGGATAGGGACGGAGAGGGGGACACCGAGCTGTGGAGGGGGGCCACAGCAGAGCCACCAGGAGACCCTCAAGCACAAGGCGTTAGGCAGGATCAGGCCCACAGTGCTGGCTGCAGGTGGGCACCGACCCAGTGTCCCTCCCAGCACGTATCCTGACACAACTCAGCCCCCCATCCCTGTCCCCAGCACGCTCCTGACCAGCTCCACCACCACCCACAGTTTGGGGGGGTGGGGCTGGGAGAGGTGCCACCTGCAAGGTAGGACCCCAGCCTGGTGGCACTGACCCCACGGTGTCCCCGTGTGCTTCCAGCCGTGCCCCAGAGCCGCAGCCCTGGCAAGGCTGAGCCCGGCACATTCATTGCACTTGTGACCTGCCCTCCCTGCCTGCTCGCTGTGGGGCCAGACCACCCCGACCAGGCTGTGTCTGCCTCTCCCTCCCCGCCAGCCGGTATTTTTAGATGCCGTTAGCGGCGTCTGGCCGCTGTCTCTGCCTCACCCGTGAATTATTTAGTGGCCAGGAGCGGGGAGCCATGGCTTGGCAGGAGGCACGGGGGACAGTGGGGTGAGGACAGGCAGGACGCCCGGGTCCCCCAAGGCCGTGGGGAGATGTGGCAGGGAGGAGAGGTCCATCCCACCCCATCCCATCCCATCCCATCCCATCCCATCCCATCCCATCCCATCCCATCCTGAGATTTAAGATGACGGGCAGATTGACCTTTGTGGGTGCCACACGGCTGCACCGCGGGGCCCTGCAGCCACCACCCGTCAGCTCCGATTCCCTCACCCCGCAACCAGCTAATGACCCCGCATCGAGCGGCCGGTGCCACCGTGACAGGATCACCCCAGCGCGCAGCAGCGGTCCCCAGCATGCGGGTGTCCCTTGTGATGGGGATGGGGGCATGGAGACTGCTCGCCATCCCCCTGGGCATTGAGGGGCTGATCCTGGGTCACTGTGGTCACCCCCAGATCAGAGGGACTGAGCGGACTTTGGGATGAAGGGAACAAGCCAGGGGGACAACAAGACTAAAAACTGCCCCGTGCCGCGGGGAGCGGGGAGCCCATCTGCCGTGCACAGAGGCCACGAGGGTAAAGGTTTGCCTTGCACTGAGATGGGAGGAAAATCCCACAGAGCATCCTGCTCTGATGGAGCAAACTGTCAACGCTGGAGGCTTTTCTGGGGTCAGATGGCTGCATTTTCATTAAAATGGCCCTTGGCTGCTGCTGGTGACGGTGGGAGGTGCCCTTAGATGTATTTTGTACATCGTGGCTCTCCCGTGCCTCAGTTTCCCCAGTGGTAAGAGCTCCCTACTCGGGACTGCAGGATACAGAAGCACCTTCCACACACACTGATGTCCGAGTGTCCCCCACGGTGACAGTACAGGGCCACGCATGTCCCTTTCCATGACAGTGCACTGCCACAAGGGTTCCCTGCAGTGACAGGGCAGTGCCACACGTGTTGGTGACAGTGCAGTGCCACCTGCTGTCTCTCAGGGGATCCTGTGGCCCTCGGCGTGGCCACCCGTGCTCCTGGTGTGGGGTTCCCCGCTGAGCACCTCGGGGCCAGAGCCTCCTCCATGAACAAAGCCCCATGAACACACAAACATGCACACACGCGTATCCCCTTCAAGGGCACCATCACACCAGAAGCAGCTCGTGCTGGTGTCTCCCTGGCCATAGATTACCAGAAATACTGATTTATGGGGAAAAAAAGTGCATTTAAACCATTCAGAGGAAGAGATCAAAATCAAACGCAGGAATATTGGCATTTCCTATGATGGAAACTCCAGGTATCGCTACCCTCTCTGCTCCTCTCCTCCAAAATCCACAGGAACGGTTGTGACTGTACCCCGTGGCAGCACCACTACCACCCCACCACTGCCTTGGTGGCATCTCATCACCCACATACCTGTGTGACCTTCTCGGTGACGTTCTGGGTGCGCTCCATCACCTTGTGGGGAGCAATTATCTCAATCTCCGTGGTGGAGCCTGAGCGGTGCTTCTCCAGGTTGAACTCCACAAAGTTGAGTGTGAACTGGGGGATCTGGCTGATGGTCCGGTACTTCATGAGGTCTGAATCCGAGGTGGAGTTCGGGGGGTTGGGTTTGACGTGGGAAGCCTCTGAAAGAGGACAGAGAGGAGTGTTGAGAAGGGCGGTGTGAGAAGGGACCAATCTGCAAAGCCCTGACCTCAGTGTAGGACATCCAGGAGTTGGGGACCACCACAAGGTGCCACCAAAAGGTACCAATGTCTGCCTGGCCTTAAAGGCTTGGCTTCTTCAGGGTGGCTCAGACATGGGATGTCCAACCTGAGAAGCCTGAGCCCATCTTTTCACCATTAAACCTCCTTCAGGGGGCTCAGACCAGTTGCCAAAATAGAGAGGCAACCAATACCCTTTGCTACCCCAGAAGACTGTGGAGGGTTGGGGACTAGCCCCAATGACACCCACCATGGAGGGATGCCAAAACTGGCATGAAAACAGATGAAAGAGGAGGTGGGTCTCCTCCACCCTTGCATGCCTCAGCCTGAGCAGCATAGCTCTTTGAGCTGCTGCCTTGGTTTTTGGCCACCAAACTGAGCCAGGAGCTGGATGTTGTCCCCGCTTGGATGTACCCTCCATCCCCAGGCTCCAAGTCCAGGTTGGAGCTTTCTCTTGAAGAAGAGCTGTAGCGAGGCTGAATCCCAGTAGTTTTGCCTGGGGAACCTGCCTCTCTGGGTCACCCCAGTTCAGGACCAGGGAGGAAGCCCCAGAGGTGGATGGTTCATGGTCAGGCTTGTGGCAATGTGTAGTCATGGAAGGGAGCGTGTACACACACCCAGGGCTTCAGGAACATCCCCAAGCACCATAACCAGTGTGTCCCAACCTCTCTATCTCCTACGAGCAGGGCAGGGTTATATTTTCAGTTTTCTACCCCTTCTATCCCTTGCACTTTGACATTGACCTAAGAGGTGTCATGGGCAGGAGGTGTCTGAAGACATTGTGAAGGTGCCCAGTTAGCACCAGCCATCCTGCTGCCACCCTTCTCCTCCCTGCCCTTTCCCCTTCCCTCCCTTTATGTTGCGTCCCCTCCTGAGGGCCTGTAACCTGTGACTATTTGAGGATCATGATCCCCCACCCCATTTTCTCAAGCCAGCCACTGCAGACTGATCTCTCTCCACCCCCAGTTACTGAGTCTTCTCTTGCCTGACCTCCATCTTACTTGTCACCATCTCTCATGAGAAGAAGAGGTTTGGACATGAACACCATGGTGGAGGTACATTTCCTCCAGCCCTACAGAGTGGCCTGGCTGGGGTCTCGTCCACCTCCAACACGTGGACACGGCTCACACTGCACATGCCCGCAGACCCCTTCCCTCCCTCCCAGGGAGGCGGGACGGCATCGGGATGCCCCTCGTGTGGGGAAGCCAAACGCAACCTCACGCGCTCTCACATCTCACACACACCACCACGGATGGCTCTACCCAAAGAGCAGGACCTGCCTACGTAGGGAACCACATGGAGACCAGTGGGTTCTGGGGGGAAGACCCCAGCTTATCTCCACTTTGCAGAGGGAAAAGCAGTGCAGAGCAAGAGACCTCCCCCCCCGAGACGTGCCGGGGCCATCGCCCGGGACCATGGCTCCCGCAGTAGGACCGACAACTCCGGGGTTTTTCCCCTACCTGAGTTTGCCCTCCTTTCCCTGAATTTTCTCTGGAACTCAGACCTCGCAGCCTCAAAGTTGTCCAAGGAGGAGACCCTGCGGAGGCTGTGGAAGCTGCCCCCAGGGCGAGACCGAAAGAAACCCCAGGCAGAGTACGACCCTCGTGGGCCCAGCAAGGGAGGCTCTTGTTTCGGGGACGAGTGTTGTAGGGTAGGGTCGGCCTCCAGGCTCGGCCTCCGCTCCTTTTCCAGGAGGGATTCGGTCTCTGACTGCACACAGTTCTCCTTGGGCGATGTCTTCAAGTCCCTCAAAATCAGGGAGTCACCACCAGGCTTTAAGACAGCCGGGAGAAAGCGTTTTATTAGAAGGAGTCCTCGCGTGCTGGGGTGGGGGGGGAATAAGGGGGAGCTGGGGGAGGTAAGAGGAGGGACAGAGGGCTGGGAAGCGCTGCGGTTCCTGAGGTCACCTCCAGCCGGGACCAGGACCTGCTTTGTGGTGGGGCGACCGAGTCCTCGGGGACTTGGCAGCTCCTACCTCCTGCCAGCTCCTACGGGAGGCTGGGCGGCCGCGGGGCGGTTTGCAAGGCGATGCTGCGCAGCTGGGAAGCAGGCCAGAGCAAGAAGAGAAGAGGAGACCCTAGAGGTAGGCTTGCCTGGAGTACCTGCCTTGCCATGCGCTTTTCCGAGATGTTCCCTACATCCCACCACCGGGCCTGCCCTTCCCTCACCCGCTGCAAGGGCTCAGGCCACCACCGAGGGTCGGTGCCCGGGGTCCTGTGCTATGGGAGGGGATGTGCTCTGCACCAGGAAGAGCTGGAGGAGCTGCTGGGCTCGCAAATCAGGCCATAGGCGGTCCTCCCTCTCCTACAGCACCCCTTGGCCATTGCTAAACCTTTTTCCCCGGAGACCTAAAGAGTTTCCAGCCTTTAATGATTTCTGCAATGGGGTGCACAAAGCAGCCACTTTCTAGGGCAGAAACCTGTGTCTACGGACCTATGGTCTACGTCCCCATACCAGTCATACCCATGGGACTGGGATTTTGCGTGCGTGCCCGAGGTACACTGTGGCACTTCTCACCATCCCTAAGCAACCTTATAGCATCCTTTAGGATGGGGTGGCTGGAAGGGCTGGCTGCTGGCTGCCCCTGCGTCTGCTGGGCTGCCCCGACTTGGACCAGGCTCTACCAAAGTGGTGGGTCATCAGGTTGTCCTTAATGCACATCTTCCGTGTGTGTACACCTGAAACGTTGCAGTGCACCGAGCAGCTTCAGCCCCGGGGGACCCAGAGCCTTTAGCAGCGCTGGTGTCTGTAGGAGCGACATACCCAGAGCATCTCATAACGCTACAGATGTCTTCAACTGGCCATAAGCACAACCTCTGAGAAGACAGGCAACCTCTCACCTCATCAGATGTGTAATTTTGGGGAGCAGCTTTATCCAGGCTGTCTGGATACACCCAGCAGAGCGAGAACCTGGCGCCTGGGGATGCATTAGCAGAGCAAAAGCCTCCTGCCCACAGCCCTGTGCCTCAAGCTGCAGCATTTCAGAAAACAACACGTCTTTGCCCGGAGGTACCTTGAGCACTTTTGAGAGTCAAGAAGCCACCAAGAACAGCAATCTCTAAAGAGGTCCCACCAACATTTTTCCAATTTCACCATGTCAGCAATGACGGCATCACCCTCCATCACGGAAAGCATGGTCTTTGCTGAAGGACTAAGCCAGAGCTGCCTGTCCCCTGCCAGGAGAACATGGGGAAACGCGCTCTTTCGAGGTTTGCCTGCGAGTCCCTGTCACTCCCTGCTCAGACCAGACCTGCTCCAGTCTCCTGCAGCCACCAGCACCTCCCCTCCTTGGGGTGGGGACAACTCCCTGGAGCTCCACCATCCCAGACCACTTGCACTACAGAGCCACCAGACCTTCCTCCCAGCTTCGGCAGCGGCACCCTCCGGCTCGGCACATCTCCCGCTCCCCCCACGAGCCACGGCACGGGCCGCGCCGGGCTGACCCCACGGAGCAGCACCGTCTAGCTCTACCCCATGCCACCAAAGCACCGCCGCTCGCCACCAGCCCTTGCCGGGGCCAGTGCTCAGCCCCTACCGCCGGATTCGGCCCGAGCCACAGCAGCCGAGGGGGAGCGGGATGGGGAGAGCGGAGGAAGAGCGCTGGGACCTGGCCTGAGGCATGGGCTTATATCAGACAAAGGCTACGGTTACCTTTCCATAGTCAATGGCTACTCCATCAAACTCACTGGTGGGCAGAGAATTCCGCTGGATTGTGAGTCGCCGCAGGGACGGGAGACTAAACTTCAACCTCCTACCTTGACCTTGTTAAAAAGAAAAACAAAACACAAGAGAGACAGATGTAACCTAGCTGCACGTGACGGCTGGAGCGAGACGGGGCAGGGCGGTGGCAGGGGAAGAGGCTACGGAGAATTTTGGGTGGCTTTGGGGGACCTACGTGATGCATGGTCCTTCCTCCTCCAACACACTTGCTGTTCCCGTGCCATCACATCGCCGTGCACTCAAGGCAGACCCTGACCTGGCAGAAAGCACCGCTGGGTGGGAGGAGAGTCCCCTACAACCACGGATGCAAGACGAGAAAGGTGCAGAGCGTGCCTAAGCCGGTTAAAGAGGTTAAAGCCACTTAAGGGATATGGACCTGGAGGAAATTGAGCCTCTAAACCTCCTGGTGAGACTTGGGGGGGGGAAAAAAACATGCAAAAGAGATGGTAAGTTAGCAAAACATTAAAAAAAGCAGTTCTGGCAATTTATCATGGAGTTGTTCTGGATTTTAGGTGAGAAGTATTGGACCAAAGAGGGAAGGTCCCCTGCTGCCATCGTGGGGGACCAGGAGACCACCTTGCCAGAGCCTGGGGCCGAGGCAAGGGCAGCCGGGGCTGCAAGAGGCTGCAAAAGGGGTTCAGGAGAGGATGAGGCCAGACATGGAAGGGAACTGAGAGCAGGACCCCATGTGGGTCCCAATGCCCCTGGTTGTGACACCCAGTACAAGGTCACTCGTCCACTTCTAGAGCTGGTCCATGGAGGAGACCGCGGCCACCTGCTACTACAGGGTTAGTGTGAGCAGCCAGGCTCGCACCCCGCTGCCTCGGGGCCCAGGTCAGCCCTGGGGCTCATCCGACCACCAGCAGCACCAGTTGTACTCACTTACTGGACCAAAACCTTCCTCAGGCAAACCCTGGTGAGCTGAGACCCTGGGACAGGAGCTGGGCAGAGAAACCCCACGTGGTGACAAGGCTTGGATTAGCTCGGCTTCACCCTACATTAAAAATTAAGTGGCCTAAATCCAGCATTAAATGTCCCTACGGCTGCTTTTCCCTACGTCTTGTTGCTCTGCTTGTGGCAATACCTCTTGATGGCACAGGGAAGGGACCCTGGGACACGTGGGACATCACATGAGATCCACAAAGGCATCGTCCTCTCTGGGAAAAAGCAGCACATTAAGGAGCTGTTTGGTTTTGGCAGGATTTGCCCCAACACACCGCCGATCCACTCGGGCAGGCTCCCAAACTGCCCAGCTCCCCAAAAATGCCCCCGTGGATGGGGGCACCCACACGGGCTCCCTCTGCTCACCCCATCCCCGCCATCCAGAGCAGCTTCTCCGCTGGAAGAAGCGAAGCAGCCGCCTTCCCCTGCACACCAGTGAGCCAGGGACCGGCAACGCAGCTGCCTGCGGCCGTGTAATTAAAGACTGAGTCAGAAAACCCGTGCAGGAGAGACCGATCTGGGCTGGCGCCAGCAGCTCTGGCCGTTCCGCACTCCCTGGTGCTGGAGTGGGAAACCCGCCCCACGCTCCCAGGGATGCGCAGCGCAACCTCCGACGCGCAGGAAAGCAAGAGGAACCCCTTTTATCTGGGTGCCTTCTGCAGCCAAAGGTACATCTCGGGGCGGGATGGGTTACGGATGCATCGTATCTCGAGGCGTACTGAGAGCTGAGGGGGCTGCAAAGCAACACTGGTGCTGGCATTTAGGATTTCCTCAGCAGCCCGGGCACAGAGGCTAACTGGTACTAAAGCAATACACCAAAAATAGGAATCTCATCACTTCATAGACATAAGAGCACATGCACAGGTTATATATACATTCACACGCATATGTCCGTTAAGTCCCATGGGCGTATGCCTGAGGATATATAAAACCCGTCACCACACACAGCGTCTCTGCTGGTACCCGCTGCCACACACGCAAGCACCTCAATGGCTCCGGGATGTATATATGCACCGAGTGTGAATGCATTAAAACTCACATTACCGTACCGATACAACAGGCAGCGTGAAGGGGCCCCGTCAGTCCCCGATGCGGCCCTGGCCCTGGCTTTGGTCCCTCTGTGCCACCCCACGTGCCATAGAATCACAGAATGGTTTGGGTTGGAAGGGACCTTAAAGCCCATCCAGTGCCACCCCCTGCCCTGGGCAGGGACACCTCCCACCAGACCAGGTTGCTCAAAGCCCCCTCCAACCTGGCCTTGAACCCCTCCAGGGATGGGGCAGCCACAGCTTCTCTGGGCAACCTGGGCCAGGCTCTCACCACCCTCAGTGTAAAAAAAATTCTTCCTTATGGGGGGATTGACTTGTGCTGCTCCCACACTTTAAACCCTGCCCTGCCTAAAGCCTCCCTACAGTGACCCACACCCCCAGGAAGTCTTTGCATGAAGATATATGTCGGATTATTTCCCTGCTTAATAGGTGACGCGCCGCAGAGTGTACAACAGGATATTTAGAAGCCACAGCTCTCCTTCCCGTGGTCACATCTAACATCTGCATCCCTGAGTATCCACGTCCCCTGGAGAGCCTCACCACGGCTTCCCTTTGATCCAGCCTTCCCAAAAAAGGGAGTTTGAATTTTCCACTGCCTCCAAAAGCCCCACAAAACCTCGGGACGAGCCTGGGACGGTGGGGAACAGCCCAGAGCTGGGACAGGCTCAGAGCCATCCCAGCGCAACCATCCTTGTGCCGTTCACCTGGGGTTCTGTCCCCATAGCACAGCCCTGCTGTGGGTGACACCAAATAGCTCCTGGCCCTCCCAGTGACCCCACAAGCGGATCCTGTCCCACACCAGCACCTCCTGCCCCGGCCAACGTGGTGCTACACGTATGCAGGAGGGGCCCGAGGTGCTGCTGGCAAAAACCTCCCAGCATTAAATACGGAAAGGACGCAGAAAGGCAGAGGGGCTCGACAGCTCCACTCGCAGCGAGAAACACCCTCGCCTTAAAAATGCTCCATCCCGCGCAGGGGGGTCCGTCCCCAGCCTGTCCCCAGGTCCCCGGGGGTTCGGTAGGGGTGTGCGGGCAGGTCTGCGGGCAAGGGGCTGCGCAGGGAGCACAGCTGGCTCAAAAGCCCTTTTTTTCCACCCAGTTCGTGTTTAACTGGATCAGTCCCCAAGCAGGCGGAGCTGGGGCTGTGCAGAAACACAAACCTCTGCCCCTGGGCACTCTGTGGGGCTCAGCCCCACGGCGCAGCATCCTGCCCTGCCACGGGTGCATCCTTCAGCCCCCAACAAGCTCCCGAGAGAACTGTGGGATGGGGATAGCCCCGAGGATGCTGCGCCGCCCTCCCGCCATCCCCACCGTCCCCGGTGACACCCACCTCCGCGCCAGCTCTGGGACAGGCGCTGGTGCAGGCTCCGGCTGGCGCTCTTGGCCATGAGCTGCGCCAGGTCCTCGAAGTTGAGGATGAACATGATGACGACGCCTTCCTCGTTCTTCACCGGCACCACGTCCACCAGGCAGCGGAAACACGAGGCTGCCGAGCAGAGACAGGCTCAGGAGGGGGCCGCGCAGAGGGATGTGACCACCCACCTCTCCCCCAGCACAAAGCATTTGTGGCATAAAAGTATTTTTTTAAGCACTGGGATGGGTGCAATCCCTGCTGGCGGGGACTGGAGGATTTGGAAGCCGATCCGAGCCCTGGGAAAGGGCCGTATCCCTGCAGCATCCCAGCTCGCACAGACTGCATCTTGCCTTTTTTTTTGGTCCCAGACAGTCATTTATATTAATGTACTTTAGAGCAGCAATTAAAGAGTAGGTAATTAAGAACTCAGAAATCCCAGGTAGTGGTTTAACCTCATTAAGCATGCTGCTTGTAATCATGACATAGCTAATTGCCCTGCGATCGCCAGGCAGTTTTTTGGGGCTGACTTTGGCCATCTCGTGTCCTGGATGTGGGCAATGGGGGTGAGGCCGACCCCGTGCCCCATCCCAACCTGGGCAGCAGGAGGTGGTGGAATTGGTGTGATGGTCCCCAAGGACATCCCCTAAAGGCCCTGGCACGGAGAGCTCAGGCACAGGCTCATCTCACTCCTGCCATGGGGAAACTGAGGCACGGGGGGGGGGGGCGGGACGACAAGGACTGGCTCAGTGTCCTGGGAGCAGGGGGGGCTGCAGGAAGGACCCCAAACGTGGCCACAGGGCACAAGGCCATGTGGAGTTGCCTGTTTGATGCCGACTCAACACCATGGTCCTGCTTGTGCCGGCAGCCAGGTGCCAGTTTGCAATTCAGGGCACCCAAAAATACCTGTAGGTCTTTCCCAAAGCAGCAAGTGGAGGATACAGGGGGATTCCCACCCCACTTTATTCCCCCAAAATCCTTCAAAATCTCTACTTGAAAGTATCGTCACTGTGTGTCCCTTCCTTGAGCTGTCTCCTGTTGCGGGACTCCCTGAGCCACAGCCACAGCCCAGCTGGAAAAACCCCCTGAACCCTTCCTGGGCTCCTACCCCAAACCTCCTAGAAACGACGGAGCAACTAGGTCCAGCTGTCCGGCTGGTCCAGAGCAAAGCAACCTCCTTCCAGGGCAGTTTTTGCCCGGTGCGGATCCCTGATCTCGTCTTTTCCCCGCGCTCTGATTACCAGGGATTAGCGGATCCAGCAGGGATGTGCTGCCGGCCCGATCCCATCCGCCGTTCTCCCGCTCTCGCCACGGCCGGGCTCCGGCCGGGAGGGGGATGTTGGCCTTTCTGCGTATAATTTTAAGGAGCTCAGGGCCTCCCGTAATCAGGAGCAGATGGCCGGCATCGGGCAACTTCAAAATCTGCCGTGACGTCAGGGATGTACACAGACACACAGACACACGCACACACACACACACACACACACACACAAGAACGGGAAAGAAATGGATATGGTGAAATCCGTTTAAAGGGCCCAGCAGCCCGGATTATTTCTTTCTTTCTTTCTTTCATCGTTGTTCACCACAGGGAGAGGAAATCCACTTAAACGTGTGAGCTGGGGAGGAGGTGGTGGTGGTGGGATTTTCAGCAGATAAAGCTGTTTCGAAGGGACGCACGGGCACGCTGCGGGCTACCTGCGTGTGGGGACGGAAAGAAATGAGCCCTTTTCCCTCCCTTTGTCAGGATTTTTAGGGATCTAAAAGGCGAGCGGTGTCCTTTAGGTGATGCTGAGTGAGGGATGTGTCCCGCGGGATGGCACACGCCCGGCGGGATGATCCGGTGCCACCCCTGGGATGCTGTGGCTCTGCCGGTGCCGATATTGGTGTGTGCAGGGGGTGTGCGTGTGTGTGCCCACTCGCCTGCGTGGGTGATGCCCGGCAGCACCTGATGCTTTCTCCTTTTGTGTGTTGAAAAATGATGGGTTTTTTTTTTTCTCCCCACAAGTGACTTCAAAGCATCACCAACTTCCCCAGGACCCGCAGCCCTGTGGGGTTCATTGGCATGGGCAGCCACCAGCTCCATGCTTCCTCTCTCGGACTGGGAATCCTGATCCAGTCAGTCTGATCCTGGCTCATGTGCTCTGCCCTGCTGCATCCCTTTCACTGCTTCACTTTTCCTTCCTAAGCCCCTCCACGGTGGTCTCTGAGCTGTTCTCATGGAGGACCAGATCCTGGCAGGCCCTATGTGGCATGGAAAGGGTTAATCCCATGGCCGATGCTCAACAGCTGAAAACTGGGCCCCAGTTACATCCAGTTGGAGGGATATAAGGAGCAGCTGGGAGGAGGCTGGGGTTGGGTTTGGGAGGCAGCTGGTGCCAGGGTTGATCCTGCAAATCTGGAAGGTGCTGAGCCTGAGCAGCCCTGGCCGGGGCTGCTGCGAGCCCCAGTGCTGATCCCTTCTTAAATTAAATAAATAGACTATTCCTGTAGGGGGGGACCTACAATGATCATCTAGTCCAACTGCCTGATCAGTTCAGGGCTGATCAAAAGTTAATTGGGGGGGGGACACCCTCCAAAACCAGGGGAATTGTCCCAAAAGTGGCCCTGCCAGGCACAGCCCTCCCTGCATGCCAGGAGCTCAGTGCCTGCTCAGACCTGCACCCCGTAGCATGGATGGCGTCGAGGGGATGATGGAGCATCAGGGCCAAGGGTAGGAGCAACGGGTTCCTTTAAGCCTGTCCCAAAGACAGGGCAGTCCCCCAGGATTTGGGGTCTCTGGGCAGCTGTGATTTGGGGTACCCCCAGCTTTGCGGAAAGGCTGCAGCTGGGAGACCCCTGGCACCCTCTGTCATGACTCGATTTCCCTGTGGAGAGCCAGCCTGGGCTCTGCAAATGCCGAGCTTCCCCATCCTTCCCCCAAAAACCGGGCACCCCAAACCTGCTGCGGTGCTGGTGGGCTCAGCCGGCCCTGGGAGGGACCCCCAGCCCTGGGAGGGACCCCAGCCCTGCGCTCCCATCCTCGTTCCTCGATCGACTGTCTCCATCCATCTGCCTGTCTCTTCCCTTCAGCTGTTCGGCTAATCTGTCTCCATCCATCTAATTTTATCCAGCCGCCAAATGATCTCTTGGAGGAGCCCCGGGGGCATTCGCAACCTGCCTGTGCTCGGTGGGGCTGTCTCTGTGCCCATCCGGGGTGAAACTCAGCCCGGGGCGGGGGTGGTGGGGTGCAGAAAGGGCTCGGCAGGAGGGATGTGACCATGGATGCTTTTTTGGAGGGTCCCACACCCACTGGGATGGGTTTGCGTGGGCTGGGAAAAACACCTCATTCCCTAAAACCCCGGGCTGGGTGGGATCTTCCCAGCACCCAGCCCAACTCCCCCAAACTGAGCGCTCGGAGGTTTGCGCTTTCTGACCCATCTTGTCTTCTGACCTTGATAAAAGCGAGCACTTAATAACATTAAAAATGTCATCGTCGGGGGCCCTCCCTCCCCGGTCCTCTTATCCTCCGCGGCTGCCGGTGGTTAATGCATTTGTTGGTATCATCAGTATTAAACTAATCAACAGGACACGGGGGTTTCCGAGAGCCGGACACAAACCAGTATTGTTATGAATATTAAAAAAGCAAGCTATTAATCTGCCCTCGGAGCTCTTACCGAGTCCTTCCCCCCCGCCGGCCGGGAGATTTAATCTGCAGGGTCTCATGGCAGAGTGGCTAAATCTATAGTGGCATTATATAACGGAGGGGAGGAGAGGGGCTGGGAAGGGCACGGAGGGGACAAGGATGGGGACCGGGACAGGGATGGGGATGGAGTTGTGCTCTGGGACTGGCTGGCACGCCCGGGGAGATGCTCGGGAGGGCTGAGCCTTGCTCCCGTCCGGGGGATAAATCAGTGTCAGGGCTGGGTAGAAACTTCAAAGGGAAGCGCAGATTGCTGGGAGGCCCTACAGCAAATCCTCCAGGCGGGATGGAAAATGATGGAGGGCGGGGGCTGAGCCGGTGGGAGGTGGGTCACCCTGGGGGTCTGGGGTGAGTGATGGGTGCTGGGGAGCCCCCGCACCCGGGGCCAGAATTCCCCTGCACCAGCCCATCTCCCCACACCCAAGAGGGGCATCAGGAGATTGAAACCCACTGGGACACCAGAGTGGCAAAAATGCTCCTTGCAACAGTCCCTGAACTGCTAAAATGACCTTATTAAGTAACGGCGGCAGGACGGAGGTCACCCCCTGTGCGGTGACGAAGAGCAGGGATTTCTGCGCTTAGCGGGAACTCGCCGGTCGGAAGCAGCAGCAGCGGAGGGGGAAAACCTGGGGCCTCGGGCAGCTGAGGGTACCCACCACCACCGTGGCCGCAAGAAGGATGCCTCCAAGCCTGGCGGGATGTTCTGGGGGTGCAGGTGGGAGGATACTTTGATCCCCAGGAGCCAAAAGAACCCCCGGATCAATACAGGGGGTTGGCAAAACGCAGCTTAACCTCTGCTGCAAGCGAAGCGAGTGGCCGCATCCAGGCCCACGGTCCTTCCATTCCTAAATCCCAGCCGGCAGCAGGAATTAGTCCAGCTTAGTGTGGGGCTGCGCGGCCAAACCGCAGCCCTGACAGCATTTCCCAGGGCTGTCTGGCCATCCCAAGGGCCCTGTCCCCATGGCACGTAGGGCCACCTCCCACTGAGGATGCAGCAACCAGTGAGGATGGGGATGGAGGGTTTGGGGTGGGAATTGGGGGCTCTGCCAGGGGAGGGTCTTCAGGAAAAAGCCTCCTGGGAAGCATCCAGGGTGGTGCTGGGGATGCTCTGGTCCTGTCCCTCTGTTCGTGGGACATGTGGTCAGGGCACAAACCATGCAAGGAGAAGCAGAGGATGGAAAACGTGTCTCTTCCAGCTTTTTGCCCCGATTGTACCGTCCTGAGGGCAGCGCCGGGGCAGTGGGGGTGGCTGGAGCTGTGGCGCAGCCGTGCCAAGGACAGCAGAGTCGGCCCCGCAGTGCAGGATCTCCGGGACCGAAGATTTGTCATTGCGAGGCGGGATGTTTATAAGTCCCCGTCTGGAGTCGGGCCATGGTGTACGTCCCTTTCCCGAGGTCACAGCCCAGCTCTGACGAGCCCGACCCTTAAAGGAACGCAAAGCAAACGGCCCGGGCTTGGCTTAAACCCCACATTTTTGTACAAGCAAAGAACTAAAGTTGGGGTTGGGGTTTTGTCAGCAAGCTGTGCCTCCCTGCTCCTCTGCCACCCGGGAGGTCCCCTCTGTCCTCCCTCATCCACCCCACGGAGCAGCAGCAGAGGCTCCCTGGGGCTCCTGGCACTGGCCCCCAGCCCCAACGGTGCCAGGCTCCGGCAGCTGCCGGTGGGATTTGCCCTCCTGCTTCCAGTGAGCGCTTTGGGCACATGGCACATTGCTGTTTATAAAGCTTACGGAGAAACCTTGGCCGGATCCATCCCCGTCTGCCTCAGCCAGGGCTTCCTGGCCGCAGCCGATGGAGGGGCGATTGCTGCGCTGCGGATGTGCCCCGGGCTGGGGACAGAGTCCCCCTGTCCCCTTTGGGTGCAGTGACACCCCACAACCCCTGCCTGCCCGGCCACCAGCCCCGCGGGCATCCCATGGGGAGCTGTGGGGAGACATCCTGGGTGACACCGGGCGCCCCAATCACTCTGTGATGTCCCCCCTCCTCCCAGAGCCCCCAGGGGAAATCCTGGCTTACAGCACCAGTGTAACGAGTTTGCCGGGCTGATCTGCTCCCTAATCCCCGGTCCCAGGGGACAGGAACAACAAACTGCTCCTGCTGGAGGGGACCAGCCATGGGCTCTGCCCGGGGGGGACGGAGGGGCCGGGGCTGCAGGCAGCGGCTGCCCCACCAGCTGCTCCTGCTGCCTCAGCCCCGCATCTCCCCTTTCATATTCATAAGCATCACATTCGTGCAGATTAAGCGGGAGCGGGCGCTGCCAGCTGCTGCCGCTCGGGCCATGCCAGCGCCGCGGCGCCCAGCACCTGTGGCCACTGGCCCCGCTCCGGGGACCTCCGGGGGCTCTCGCTGGTGGCTTCACTGCAAAGCACGTCATCCTTGGGGGGAAAAAAACCCAACCCTGGATGCAGCTCAGCCCCACCAGCCCGTCGGTGCCATTCCCAAGGGATGCTGGAAGGGGCTCAGCTCAGCCCTGGACACTGCAGGGAGCGTGTCCCCAGGGCTGGTGGCCGTGGCCGCTCTTTGCCACAGCAGGAGCTGATCCCGTAATGACCCCCCTGGCTGGGGCAGCCCCAGCTGTGCAGCATCTTGTAAGAAAATTAACTTTTCACTGATCTCCCAGCTTTGAGCGAGGGA
Source organism: Numenius arquata (assembly GCF_964106895.1). Classification (NCBI taxonomy): domain Eukaryota; kingdom Metazoa; phylum Chordata; class Aves; order Charadriiformes; family Scolopacidae; genus Numenius; species Numenius arquata. The sequence goes on along the minus strand of NC_133598.1, from coordinate 4,431,407 downwards.
TTAGAGCCCACACGCGCTGTGGCCGGGCTCTCCCCTCTTTCTGAGACCTTTTTGGGGCTGCCGTGGCAGGGAGGGACAACTGCCCTTGCTGGGATGGTCCCATCTTCCCCAACTGGACTTAGTTCTTGGCTCAATTTCAGCTGCCCAGAGGTGGGCTTGCCAACGACACCAGTGGCTCCTTTTATAATTAGCTAATGACGGCACGGGTGGCCGGGTGAGGACTGAGCAGCGAGGCTGCCCTCAGGGACATGCATCACCCCATACAGCATCCTGCCTGTGCATGGGCAGAGCCACCCACGGGTGCCCCCCTTAACCACCTACCTCCATCCATCCCACCCTGGCCCTGACTGGGGGGGGGGGGGGGGGCTCCGACAGGCAGCTTTGGGGTATAATATTGTCTCTGGCAACCAGAAAAGCCAGGAAACAACCCCGCGAGCTGCAGAGCCCGGAGTACCGCAGTAATAAACAGCAGGTCGAGGCTGGAGATTGGTGCTGCTGGTATGAAAAGGAGGACAGGCAGGTTCGGAGCCTCCGCCGGCTAATTAAGCAGCAGCTCCCTATAATGCGAAGGCCTTTTCTTTGCCGATAAGACCCATTTATAATGGGCTGAGCGGTTGCAGGCTGAGTGCTGGGGGGAAACAATCGGAAAGCATATTGCTGGTGGGGCTGGGTTTTAAAAATAGACATGAAGGGTTTGCTTCTGGGCTTTTTTTTTTTTTCCCCTCTCTTTTTTTTTTTTTAATAAAAAAGAGAAGAAAGCAGCTCAGAGCTGCGCTGAGAGTTTCCCGTGGCCTAGAGGAAGAGCAGGGCTCCGAGGAGAGCACCGAGCATCCTGCCAGCCCGGCAGGAAGGCTTCAAAGCGAGGAGGATGGCTTTGGATCGGGGTCCCTGCCGAGCGGTCCTCGGGGAAGGATGGGGAAACTATCCCGAGGGAGGGGAACGGGGCTGCACACGCTGTCCTTGCTACGGCCACGCGTTGGCGTTGGGCTGGGAGCAGGGGGACAGCATGTGCCCGCTTCTCCTCGTGCCTCCTGGGCTGCGCTGGGCTCCAGCCAGCCCCCTGCAAACCCGCAGCGGCCGAGGGGGGAACCATAGCCCAGCCCTGGCACCGCTGCCTGGCCCCGCAGGACAGACCCCACAGGGAAGAGCCTCAATAGGGTCCCTCGGCGAGGACGGGATGAAAATCGTATGGGAAACGTGACCGGTGAGCAGCCTGATCCTGCCACCACGCAGGGTCCGGCCCCGCTGGGTTCACCGTGTGGGTTAACAGGCAGGGGTGCTGCCAGCGGACAATTCCCGGGGCCAATACGCTGGCACCTGGATGCCAGCCCAGGAGATAAGGTCTGGGAGGGAGGCCAGGACACCCACAGATAGGGTGCCGGGCTGGGAGCCAGGGCTCCTGCCGCCTTCTTCCCTTCGCTTCCAGTTCTTTCTCCACCCTGCCACCCCGGGAGCTGCCAACGGTGGGGCGCAGCCCCTTGCTCAGGCCAAGCCCCATCAATATGATGGGAAAAGCCTCATAAAGCGATGGGAAAGCTCCACAGGTTGAAAAAAGGGAAATACTTAATATTTTTAACCTCTAGCAAGCACCCGATCTGCGTTCCCCCTGCCTCTGGGAGCCATGGCCTCTTGCTGGTTTGCAGCACCAAGCACTAAATATTTATCTAACTTCCTGCAGTATTAGAACTAATCACTAGTATTTTCCATCAAAGCTTCATTTTCATCTTAACGTAATTCCATCTGTGCACGCATAGCTGCATCCTGCTCGCTGGAAAGGCAGCTCCCAGGCCATCGGCTGCACCCGCTTTCGGCAGAGACGGAGGGTCTGTCTCATCTCATCTCGGAGCACAGACTGGGAGACCCGTGTCCCACTCCGGCTCCTCCATGGGCTTCCCACGGGATCCTCATTCATGTCACTGGGATTCCACCAGTGATGCCATTGCTTGCCCCGGGAGCTCTGAGGCATCACCAAGGGCTCACAAACAACCCGATTCCCAAATAATCTGGCAACAACTTCCAATGCTCAAGGTCCCAATGCCCCCAGTGCCCCATCACAGCAGAGACATCTGCATCCTGCTGGGAGCCACCTCAGCAAAGCCCCAAGTCTGGGTACAATCCTGATGCCCTAGTAGCACCAGATCCTCTTTGCCTCCCATCACCGTCTTCCAACAGCCCAAATCTTGGGCAGGTGACACCTCCCACCACCGGATCGCCCCAAAAAGCGACTCTTACTGTCTTTGCGGTAGTAGAGGATCTCGAGCTTGCACTCCTCGGAGCCGAGCAGGGCTTGGGTGAGCTGGGCGATGGAGCTCTTGGTGGTGTCGGGGCCGGTGAGGAAGTCGCAGGTGCAGGGTCGCTGCATCACCTCCACGCGGGAGTAGCCGAACATCTCGCAGAAGCCGTCGTTGCAGTAGATGATGGCGCAGTTCTCCATCTGGGCGTTGGCGATGAGGAACTTGCGGTCTGAGGGGAGGCAGGAGAGCACCAGGCTTAGGGGGGTGGTGGGGACACGCAGGGACAAAGGACAGCTTGGACGGATGGGGGGTGCTTGGGATTTTTGATGCCACCCGCTGTGGGGCTTGTGCAGGGATGGGCTCCCAGGGGACACTGGTTTGGGGGAAGGACGGCTGGCACCAGCCCTCACCACCCTGGGTGCTGCCCTGCTCTTCAGAGAGAGAAAATTCACCCAATTTCATATGAATCGGTGACCGTGGGGACAGGGGAACGCAGTGGGGGTGTCCCCAGTAAAGGCAGTTTCTGCTGGGGTGGGCCAACCCGCGCAGCCTTGACATCTCACCGCGTGCATGTGGGGACTCGCTGCTGTCTTGTACATGGGCAATCTGTCCCCGACCAGCACTGCAGGCAGAGGGAAGAGCTGCAGCATCTGTCCTTCCCCGGGAGCTTATCAGGGACCTGAGTTATCTCAGAGACTTCCCACCCTTGCTCAGATTTGACTGAAGTCAGGCAAGGGGCAAGAGGAGGAGTGAGCGTGAGGCTTGGCTTCGCGGGCAGCCGGGTGAAACCCGTCACACTAATGATTCTCCTAATGTTTTATAGGATAATTGTGCCTTCGGGCTGAAGCTGAAACCCAGACCCCCTTGGGCTGTGTGGCCCCTGTGCTCTAGAAGAAAGGGCTCGGGTGGAAGAAAGGGGAAACTGAGGCAGGGAGCAGTGCTGCCCCATCCCCTCCTGCTGCTGCAGCCACCTGGGCTGGGCTGGGAATGGACTCCCTGTCATTCCGGGGTGTGTGGCAGCACTGCCCAGCCCACATCATCCAGCCCAGGTGGAGCCAATTCCATCCTTATCCAGGGGGAGACCCAGCTTCGATTTGGTTTGATTTTTGGTTTATTTTTTCAAGAAGATCAGGGGATGCTGGGCTAGGGAGGACCCTCTCTGGGACAGGTTTCCTGGGATGTGGCAGGGGGATGTGGATGCTGATGTGATGGATGCTGCTCCCCCCCCCTCCCAGCAGCATCTCCCTCAGCATTTGGCATCGGCTCCGGGCTGGAGCCGGAGGCTGGTCGGAGCAGAGGGTCCATTTGGAGGCTGCCTCCCAGCCCAGACCCCAATTAATCTCCTGGATTACCCAGGAATGGCATCTGCAGCCTGCGTGCTCCAGAGCCCCACTGTGCTCCTGCCTCGCGGGGAATTTCACCCAAACGCGGGAGAAACCTCCGCATGGCTGCGGCACCCAGCGCCGGGCTCGGTGGGGTGGGGAGACCCCTCCTCAGCACATCGGGGCTCTCCCTAATGTCACCTGCAGAGTCCCAGCGCTGGAGGATGCCTCCCAGTAAAACTAGTGCCTCCAGGGATGCAGTGCTGAGGTCTCCCGCTTCATCCCACCCTGTGACAGGCCTTGGTGGCCCTTTGTGGGGGACTCCCACCCAGGCACCTTTCCCTCTCCCACGCAGGGAGACGGCTGGTGCCGGCGCTGCAAACAGCACAAACCGCCACGGCCAAACGTTTCCCAGTTTCCCCTTCCCAATCCTTCTCCATCCAAATCGCTCTGCCAGCTGGAAGGCGGCACAAGGAGGGGACGTTCCCTCAAATCCCTGCTCCTGGGGCGGGCTCCCCACCACCGATAAAGGTTTCCCCGTCCAGCGCCAGCCCCGAGGGCCGGATCCAGGCTGGGCTGGCGCAGGACAGGATTTACGGTGCTGGCGGGGCGCCGGAGCAAGCTGTGCTGCGTGCAGGGGATGTGACCAAGGCCGGGATGGGAAGGAGGTGCAAAGCCAGTTCTCCTTGGGGGGGGTTTCACCCCATATTTGCTTTCTGCCCTGCCCCCACCTGCACCTTTGCCCTTGTCCCCATGGAACCGGGGCTCTGCATCAGCCACGGGAGGGAGGCATTGGGCCTCTCTGGCTCCAGCGGGGACTTTCCGGGTGCAGCTGCACCCATGGAAGATGCAGGGGAGGGCTGGGGGGTGTAGGCATCCATGAGCAGGAGAGGACACGCTGCCAGTGACAGCGATGTGACTGAGGGGGGGAGGGGAGGCTGGTTTGGGGGGAGCGCGGGGCGATGTTTCGGCAGAGCCCAGCTGGTGCCCGACATGGCTGGCAGAGCGCAGGCAGGGAGCAGGCAGGGAGCAGGCAGGGAGCAGGCAGGGAGCAGGCAGGACGAGGGGGCCTGGCTGCTTCCCTGCTGGCACGCTTCACCGCGTGCCCCCGCTGCTCCCCAGCCGCCGCTTCCCAGCGGGGACTGATAGGAACCAGGGACAGTTTTTCTCGCTTTCCGTCCCCAGGGTCACGTCACTCACTGCCAGGGCAGGCAGCGCAGATCTGGCAGGGATGGCAGCGCCAGGGACGTTTGCCCACCCGGCAAACTCAGATACCGGAGAGAAAAACCCCAGTGAGCCGGGGTGATGGGGGGTACACAGCCCCAGAACCCCACAGCATCCCCCCCGGGCACTGCTGTGGGCGACCCCAGTCCCTTGTCCCCCTTCCCCTCGTCCCTGGCTGTGTAGGGGGGACCCAGCCCCATTCAGGTGCCCAGACTGGGAGCGAAGCCCCCGCCGCCTCCTCCCCACGGCCCCCACCCAGCCCCACGCAAACCCCAGCGCTCCCCGGTGCGCACGAACTCTTCGCTGTATTTGACACGAAAACCAGCCCAAAAATTCATATAAAGGGATTACTCGGAGCAACAGCAAATGGCAACATTTCACCAGGGACGGCTGCCTCCGAGCAGCGCGGAGTTGAAGGCAAACAGGCAGCGAGCCCGTCTGCGCTGGCGTACACCCCTCTCCCCCAGCCCTGCCGGCCGGGACCCCCTCCCCGCCACCCCGGGGACCCCCCTCCCAGCCCGGTGACTGCGGGGGGCCGCGGTGTCCCCAGCCCCCGGGGGACCACCGGGCTGGGACCCTTTGTCCCCCTTGTGTCGCCCTGTCTATAAATACCCGCGGGGACACTGCCTGGCTGTCACCCACCCCTTCCCCCCCCCCCCCCCCCCCCCGGGAGGTCACAGGGGCGCCTTCATTTCCCCGGGGACACCCTGCGGGTGCTGCCCTCCCGCCTGTGTCCCCCCCCCAACCCCCCCCCCGTCTGCTTCCCGCTGTGCCCCGAAGTTGGGGGGCCGCCCGCAGCCGCGGGGGGAGCGGGAGCGGGGCCGGGGGTGCGGTACTCACTTTGCCCTTCAAATTTGCGGATGATGGTGTCCAGGTAGGTGTTTTGGGGGGCCACATGGCCCCGGCGTACCGGCATCGCTCCGCCGCTCTGAGCGCCCCGGGAACGGCGCAACTTGCCGCGGGGGCGGCGGGGAGCGCGGCCCGGCCCCGGAGCGGCTCGGTACGGCCCGGCACGGCGCGGCCCCGCTCCGCCTCACCCCAGGGCTGGCCGAGCTCTGGAGCCGAGCCGGCCCGGGGCTCCCATGCTCCCGGTGGCCGGAAGGGGGAACCCCTCCGCCCGCCCTGCCGCGCCCGGCTCCGGGCGGGGGCGGCCGGGGAGGGTGAGGATGGAGGGGGGGGAAGGGGGTGGGGGGGGGGGGAAAGGGGAGGAGGACCCGCTTGAAAGGGAGAGAAAATAATAGAATAAAATAATAAGAGTAGAAATCCCCAAAGTGCTTAGTCACCGCTGTCCCGGCCCGGCGGAGGCTCCGGGGGAGCTCTCAGCAGCAACAGCTGCCGGCCGGGGAGCCGGCACCCCCCGGCGGCCCCCCGGTATCCCCGGTACCCCCCGGCATCCCGCGGCACCGGCACCCGCACGGCACCGCCTGGCACCGGCCCCGCAGGCTGGGGGTGCTCCGGGGCGAGCGCGGGGTGTGGGGGGGGAGCAGGTGGGTGCTTGGGGGGGCGAAGGTGGGGTGCTTGGGGGGCTGGGGCAGGGGGTGATGGGGGGGGTGGCGTCCTTGGGGGGCTGGGACAAGGGGTGCTGGCGGAGTGGAAGTGGGGGCTTTGAGAAGTTGGGACAGGGGGTGAAGGGGAGGTGGAGGTGGCGTCCTTGGGGGGCTGGGACAAGGGGTGCTGGGGGAGTGGAGGTGGGGGCTTTAGGGGGCTGGGACAGGGGGTGATGTGGGGGTTGGAAGTGGGGTCCTTGCAGGGCTGGGACAGGAAGTCCTTGAGGGGGTTTGGAGGATGGGGCTTTGGGGTGCTGGGGAGGATGGAGGCAGGGTCCTTGGGGTGTTGGTATAGGGGGTGCTTGGGGGGATGGATGGGGGATCCTTGGGGGGGCTGGGGCAGGGGGTACTCAAGAATTGGGATGTTGGGACAGGAGGATGTGCTGGGGATGGCGGGGGTTTGGTGGGAGGGCAGGTGAAGGGTGTCGGGGGCGCTGGAGAAGGGGGTGGTGAAGGAAGGGGTGCTGGAGGAGGAGGCACTGGGGCGTGCTGGGAGCTGGGGGGTGGGGATGGTGAAGGAGGGTGGTGAGGGGGTGCAGGGGGTGGTGGAGGAGAGGATGATGGAGGGCGCTGGAGTGCCGGGGGTGGCAGAGGAGGCGATGCCGAGGTGCAGGGGGTGATGCGGGGGGGTGCAGGGGCGGAGGAGGAGATGCAGAGTTGCAGAGGCAGAGGAGGGGGTGCCGGTGTTGGAGGGGGGGGGATGTCTGTGGGTGCAAGGGTGCAGAAGCGGAGGAGGGGGTGCAGGGTTGCAGCAGGGGAGAGGGTGCCGGCAGGCGCAGGGGGGCAGAGTAGGAGGTGCCGGGGGGTGCAGGGGGACGGAAGAGGGGGTGCAGGGCCGGGGTGCTAGGGATGCTTGGGGGTGCCGGGGAGGAGGTCCGGGGGTTCCCGGGGGGCTCCGGGGGGGTGCCGGGGGGTTCGGGGGGGTCCGGGGGCCGCGGGGCGGGCGGGGCCCCGCGCCCGGCGCTGTCCACTCGCGGCGGTGCTGAAGGACCGGGCGGGCGGGGGGGGGCGCTGCTTGTATGGGGGGAGCCTGGCATGGGGTGGCCTGGCATGGCACAGGGCTCTGCGAGAACGGAGGGTCTCTGGAGAACCTGGGGGGCCCAGGGGGTCCTGGAAGCTTTGGGGGACACGGAGGGTCTGGGGGTCCCGGGGTCCTGGGGCCATGGAAGGTCCCAGGGGTCTGTAGGGCACAGGGGTCCCGGTGGGTACCCAGGTCTCTGTGGGATACGGGGGTCCCACGGGGGTGCTGCTCTGCTAGAGCAGACATTCAGACCTAGCCCCGAGTTCTGCTCTTCTCCCGCCCACCTCTCCAGGTTCCTCAGGGGTGAAGGCTAAGGGAGCAGCTCCCTTTCCTTCCTGAGAAATCCCCTCTGGCCGGCCCTCTTCCCCTGGGTCCACTGCTAAGGACAGTGTCCACAGAGGGACTTTCTATTATTATTTTGTTATGCACAATTTTTCAGGCATGAAATTGGTCTAAGAGGATTATGGTCCATTATCATCAGCAGGAGTGTTTTGCTGGGATTTTCAATTAATATTCCAGTATACCTCAGCCATACACGTGGGGACCAGGCCATGCCCATAGGGCACTCGACCCGCAGTGCTGCCTGCTGGAGTTGCCTCCTGTCCCTGGGCCAGCAATGCGAGTGGGTGAGCAAAGGCAGGTGCCCTGAAAGCCCATTCTGAGCCCTGGTGCAGCTTTTATCTCCGTCTCTCATAGAAGACAGCCTTTCCCAGCGGAGAAAAACTTGTTCTATTGTTGAAGAGGGTGAAAAACCCATTATCTCCCCCCATCCACTCTGCACACTGCCTCTGCCGTGATTTACTGCGAGTCGTGGAGGATGTTTTGCTCTATATTACACAGATGCAGCTTAATAGCATGGGGGAGGGAGAGGGACATGGAGTCCAGGCTCCTGCCTTCTCTGTTTTCTTGTTGATATACTGGGTGACTCGAGGGAGACAGCTCTGTGCCGCAATTTCCTTGCTGGAAAATAGGGACACTGGTCACTCGGCCTTGTGGAACCGCTCTGAGATTCCTGGATGACCAATTCTGCAAGGGAAAGCAAACTATTATTACTACAGCTAATATGATCATAATTATGATTATTAATCATCAGGCAGTCAGGATTTAAGGTTGGCCTCCTGCCCTCCTCTCATCCCATAAATCAGTCCAGGATGTTCGTGGACATGTCACGTGGACACGGATGTGTCTGATGATAAGGGCACGTGCCGGCTCCCAGCCCTCCCCGGCGGGGAGCGGGACCACAGAGTGGAGCCCAGGGGCACCAGCGGGGCTTTGGCCATGGGGCAGGGCACAGCCCGGGCCTCCCCAGGGGCTGGGTTCATGGAGTGACCCCAGGAAGCCCAGGAAGGCTTGTCCTGCTCTGGGAATGGCAGTGGTGCCACTTTGATCCCCCTTTCTCCAGCCAGGGAGTCTCATCCCATCACATGGCTGATGGAAGAGCCTCTCTTACCCACGCTCTTCCCCACACAGCCCTCACAGATGGAGTTGAGTCATGTCATTCCCTTCAACTTATTACTGACTAAGCTCCGGGAGCATCCCAGTGCCCCTATGGCTCTTCCGACCCCTCTAGGGCTCTCTCGATCCCCCCATGACTCTCCCTATTCCCCTATGGCTCCCCCAGTCCCCCCACGGCTCTTCCAGTCACCCCAGCGCATCCCTGCAGAGCCGGGTCATCCATGAGGCTGCTGGTCCATGCCCTGCCTCCCTGCCCTCCTTGGAGCAGTTTGTACCCAGACTTTTCAATTCCCTGGGTTTTAAGCATATGCTTGCAGTTAATCCTGTGCTTACATTTTATCCCAAATAGGAAGAATTGGGGTCTTTGGGCAAATTCTCCTGCTGTTCAAGGCAGCTGAAGGGCTCCCTCTAATTCAGCCGCGCAGTAATCCTCTCTCTGTTTGCCCTGCTCTCCTCCTCCTCCTCTGCTCAGTTCTTTCCTCTCCTCCTCAAATGTTTTTGAGGTTTTGCTCCTTTCCCCATCTTTCCTTCCTTCCCTCACGCTGGGGAATCAGTGGGAAGCCACCCAATTTCCAGGACAAAGGAGACCTGGATGCTTCCCAAGGGTGTCCTCCCCCTCCCTGCTCCTGCAGCACAAGTGCATAAGGAGCCACCTGGGAGAGCAGGGAACTATAATCTGTGCAGGGAATTATAATCTGTGCAGGGATTTATCACCCACCCAGCAAGGGCCTTCCCCGGGCAGGTGCGGACGCGGCGGGTGAGGGGGTACAGCCATGAAATAGGGTGTAGGTTTGGGGTGGGAGGTGTGGGATGGAGGGGACGGGTTCCCACTCAAATCCCAACACGGCAGCTGCCGGCTGACACTTGCCGAGAGAAATGTTTGCCAACCAAGAGACGGCGTTTCTCCACATTTCTGTAATTAGAGCCGCACTGCAAACACAGCCGGCAAAGGGAGTGACGGGGCTCTCGGCGGTTCCCAAAGCTGCTTGCACCCACCAGGGCCGTCCCCAGACAGGCTCAGGTGTCCCGGCTGCCTGGCACGGTTCATGTCCCTCCTTTGCCCTTCACTTTTGGAAGATGCTCCAGGGATGTGGCAGGGGAGGGAGGAATTTGGGCTGTAAGTGGATTTTGCAGAGGGAAGGATGCTCCTTGTCCTGGCTCCCTCCTCCGCCCCGCAACTCCACATCCTGACGTGTTTTTCCAGGCTTTCACCCAGGCACTGTTTGTTTGCTAACTATAAAAAAAACCAACACCCAAAACAAACAACAGTTAAATGTGCAGCCAAAATTAACCCTCATCAGCCTGGGCTTTCTGCCACGCCATCCCGGGGGGGGCCCATGGGAGGCTGCAAACCTGGGAAGGACTCGGTGACATTATACCAAGTCCTGGATGTTGTTTCCCGACAAGAGCCACTTCCCACTCGGAAGTGGCAGGAAAAGCCGCGGGGACTTGGCTCGGGGATGTGGCACGCTCGGCTCACGGCAGCCACACCGGCATCCTGCCTGTCCTCACCAGATATTGAGGGAAACTGAGGCACGGGGCAGGCTTGTGACTCACCCGCTGTCCTTGGGGCTGGGAAGATGGATGGGGCCAGCGGGCGGATGCAATAACTCACGGCGATGCTGCAGGGAAGGCCGGGGGAGGGCAGGATGTGGCCGCGGGAGGGGGGTGCTGGCAGCGGCTGCAGCGGGTCTGTTTGGCTGGAAACCCTCCTGGGCATGGTGAGGGGGGGAGAGGAGCCGAGTGCCAAGGGCTTGGCCACGTCGTGCGGGGGCTGCTGCACTTTCAATCTGCAGCAATTCTCTCCTTGCCGCCTGCGAGGCCTCGATGGGGTCGGTGTCAGCTCCAGGGGGACCCCCGAGGGGTAGGACTGGTCCCCACCAAGATGGGGACACGGGCAGAGCCTCCTTTGGGGTCCTGCTGCCAAGGTATCCCGAAAAAGCGGGGCAGAGGGGATGCTGCCCATGCAGGGTGGGGGCTCTGTGGGGCTGGGGAGGGGGTCAGCCCAGCTCACACCCCCGGTGCATCCCCTGGTGAGGGTGGGACCCAGCTGGGTGCCCGGTGCAATGTGTCCACAGGGGAGGGTGGCACCACCCTGGTGTCTGGTGCGTGATGGAGGATGGAGGGGACATCAGGAGGGTGGGGATGTCATTTGGACTGGACCTAGTCCCTGTCCTACTTGGTGGGGAATTGTAGCTAAGCCGTGGGGAGGAGGGGCCGTTTAGGGTGCCCCACTTGCCCCTCACCCCAAAATTGACCTTTACCCCCCCTCAGCCCTGCTCAAGCAGCAGGGAGGGAAGGATGGTGCCAGCCAGGGCTTGCAGGGGCTGAAGCCACGGGCAGGGATGGGGAGTCCCCGGTCCCTACTGTGGCTCACCACATCCCTGTGACACTTCTGCTGTCCCCTGGGACCCCCCCCCCACGCTGCCTCCCCCCATCTCCCCTGCCCAGGGTGGCCCCCGCTGATGGCCCCCAGCTGCTGCCAAGCTGTGGCTGCATATTTCCAGGCGCTCCTTGTCCCTGGGGAAGGGGAATGCGAGGAACGCGGCCCCGTGTACCCTGCCTGCTCCTGCCCGGCCACCCGCCGGCTAAGAATAGACCTGGCTTGGCTGGGCCCCTGCCAGCACCAAGGGGCCGCGGGGTGTGGGAACCCCCCCAGCCACCTTCCCGCGACAGATAATGAACATTAAAAAAAATGGAAAATGGCTTTCTGCGGTGCCCACAGGGTCCCCGAGCCGGCAAAGGGAAACCGAGGTGTTTCTTGTTTTGATTTGGTGTGATTTTAAAGCAAATCTCCTCTCCAGGAGCCTCATGCACAGGCAGGGTAGTGCAGGGCAGCCCCCCACAAGCCTGGGGTACCCCCTGCTTCCTGAGCTCCCCATTGAGGAGTCACATGAATTGAGGAGGATTCTCCTCTTTTTTTCTGCTCTTTTCCATTTTTTTTTCTTTTTCTCCTTAGGGAGTAATTTTGCTAAGCCTCCTAATTTCAGCAGAAAGCATGATGCAGGAGCCAGAAGGCAGCAAAATCTCTCCAGATGTTATCGCAACGGGGAAGGGAAATCATCCTCGGTTTAAAGGTATCTTGTAAAACATTGCTGCCAGCTTGGCAGAGCCCTCATGGCACCAGCAGGCCCTCATTGCCCTGAGAAGCTTCACCTACTCCCCCCCACCATTGACCCAGCAGCTCCATTTAAGGTCAAAGTGGGACCTTCAGTCTCCCTCTGAGCTAGGAAAGGCATAACCTTGCAGCCCCATCTCCCTGGTGGAACTTTGGACTTGTGTTGAAGGTAGCCTAGTGTCCAGCCCCATCGCATCTGCTGTGTGGACCTGTGTTGAAGGTAACCTGGTATCTATCTCATCTGCTGCATGGACCTTGGACCTATGTTGAAGGTAACCCGGTGTCTATCCCATCTGCTGCATGAACCTTAGACTTACGGTGAAGGTAGCCTGGTGTCCATCCTCATCCCATCTGCTGCATGGACCTTGGACCTGTGTTGAAGGTAACCTGGTATCCATCCCCATCCCATCTGCTGCATGGACCTTGGACCTGTGTTGAAGGTAACCCAGTGTCTAGCCCTGTCTTCTGGATGGACTATGGGCTTGGGTTGTCTATCTGTCTCTGAGCAGGAGGCCATAGCTCAGTGCTCTCATCACCCACCATTGTAGCAATATCCATTCCAGGACAGAGTCAGCTCCTGTGTGGATTCTCTGATGTCTAATTAGGGCTAGGCTTGTATTGCAGTCACTCAGTGAGAGTGTTCAGTGTGGCTTTTTTTTTTTTTCCCTCCAGAAAGCAATTTTCATGAAACTTGTAGGATCTTGATGATCTCGGAGACCTCGTCTCCTCTACTAATGGGGCAGAAAGCAGCCAGGCAGCTCAAAATTACCGGGGAGGAGCAGAGCTGGATGGAGCACACCTGCACCAGCCTGCTTTCCCAGGCTGAAAATACACTTGGCTTCAAACCCAGCCCTCACCGTGCCAGGTCTCTGCTCCATGAGCATCGCGCTGCTGGGAAGAGGGGAGAGGAGGGTGCCTGGTGTGCCGGGATATAAAGCAGACGCATCAGGATATGGCTATGGGAAGAACATGGGGTGAGTGCGGGCGGCTGGGGGGCGGCTGCTCGCCGGGTCTGGGGATCGTGGCAGAAAGACAAATGGTTGGGGCTTCACCTCCCCGTGGGCGTGCTCTGCTCGGAGGAAGATTGAAAGCAAACAAAAACCTGAGCGTGGGTGGGCAGACACCTGCCTTCTGCTCCTCTCCCGGCGTGCAATGAGCTTCTCCCCAGCCTCAGTTTCCCTGAGCAGGACATGACCGAGGGCAGAGGCCATCAGATGGGAGGGGGCCGGGTGGATCATGCCCGATCCCTTAATTTCCCCTGCCGCTCCGGGCCGCAGCAGATCACGGCTCTTTAAGGCTGCAATAATCCCCAGCCTGGGATTAGTTTTGCACCTAATCACTGCAGAACAAATACGAAGTTTTATTTACAGAAGCAGAAGAAAGACAGGAGGGGGGGGAAAAAGCCTCAAGCATGGCTGATCCCAAGATGATTGGGAACTGAGGGGCGGGAGGCGATCACTGACCTCGGAGCCCCCCCTGGCTCTTACGTAAACACGTGTCATTCCAGCGCTGGAACCACAGCAGCTGTGAGCTCCAGCCCTGTCCCAGCTTGGGCTTGGTGACCCCCCAACCCTTTGAATGGTTCAGGCCTGGACTTTGGGGATTTCTGGCCATGATTCAGCCCCTTCCTTAGGCACGTACTCCATGGTGAACCCACGAGCTGTCAGCTGTGGTGGAAGCCATGGTTCGGGGGAGGATGAGGATGCTGCAAGGGGATGCTGAGCTTTCATGATGGGGATAGGGGAGGTTGGGTGCTGCAGGTGTGTTTCCCTAAAACCAGGATGGTCCCCAGGGGTTTGTAGTTGCACTGGCTTGGGATGGCAGCTCTCCTGCTCGAGAACCGTGCCCCACTGAGATCTGAGTCCACCCACAAGAAGGAGCCGAGCTGCTGCTCTGGGGGGTGACAAGACATGGGTTTATTTTTCATCCATGCAAACGAGCAGCCCGGCAGTGGGCAAACCGAGGGTGGGAACGTACTCTGTCCCTCCCCAAACTGTCCTCTGTCACTTGAAGTCCCTATGGCTTTGCCCGCAGGTCAGAGATGGCTGGTGAGTGCCCAGGCTGGACTGGCTCCCAGCCCGGGTGCCAGGGCAGCCCGTGGTGGCTCCGTGCCTGCCGGTGCCTGAATTTCTCTTCCCCTGATGCAGACATTGACAAATAAATAGCTCTTTTCTGCTTTGGCTCTTGCATAGTGGAAAAAAAGAAGTCTGACCTGATTGGAGAGAGGAGTCCTGGGCTGTGGAAACCCATGGCTTCGTTGGCAAATGTGCCCATGGCATTGCTGCCAGCCTGCCCAAATGCCCATGCTTGCACCCTGTCCATGCTCCCCCTTATTTCAGTTCCATTTCTGAGCTGGATTTGAAGGCCTTTCTCCTGGCTGAGAAGAACTTGACTCCCAAGAAGATGGTGGTGATCAGGAAGACGAGTGCCAGGGCGAGCAGGACCCATCCGCCTGCTGTGGCTTGATTGCTGTTCAGGGACATGCCCAGGAAATTGGCTTGATTGGAGCTGGGTTGGGCTGGAGCGGCTGGAAAATGGAGAAACAAGAGACATGGTTGGTGCTGGTGGCTCCGGGCTGGGGTGTGTTGGGTCACCAGCTCTCCCTTTGCTGGTATCTTGGATGCCGTGTCCCTTTTAGACTCGGCTCCATGGAAAATCAAGGAGAAACATCCAAACACCCTGTGGTTTTTGGGGTGGCCAAGGGGCACCAAAATAACTCCACCTCTCCCATGTGCCCCATCCTGGCCCTGGAGAGGGCTGAGCTCTGCCCCATCGTGGACCTGCCATGCTTGGCTGAGCCCTGCGTACCTGTGTAAGGAGTCCAGCTGTACTCAGGCCACCCCAGGACCTCCTTGTTCTTCTCGTTCTCCTTCACCAGCCATGTCATGAGCGGCTCAAAGTAGCTCAGCAGGGCATCAGCTGACATGTTGGGCTGCCCTGTGATGAGCTCCATGGCTTCGGGCCACGGCTTGCTGAAACCCAGCTTCAGGGCCTCCCTGTGGCAGGAGAAATCAGCTCCAGTGGGTTCCCCATCACCCTCTTGGCCACCAGCCCTTCCCCTTTCCCTAGGGCTTGGGGATCTTGGTATTAACAACCCTGAGTACAGCCTGTGCCAGCCCAGAGCACAGGGAAGGAGGGTTGGTTGGGGGAAAGTGGGGGGGATTTAAATGGATTAAAGCCCTCCAGTGAATCCATCTTGATGGAGAGCCGTTCCTGGGTGAAAGGGTTAATTTTGCAAGTGCTTTTCGTGGAGCAAGGGGGTTGTTTTCCCTAAGGAACAGGAGGCTGTGGAGGAGGAGGACGAGGGAGGCAGCCTTCCACCTGCCAGGGTCCCAGCTACCATCTAGTGGCTGCTTTTGCAATCACAGCCCCAGTACCCAGCCCAAGGTGTCCCCACCCGGTGTCCCCCCTGTCCACACCCCAGGGCCAAGGATCAGAGCATCCCATGCTGGGGCTGCTTTGCTGGGGACAAAAGTATCTTGCTTCTGCCCTTCCCACACACTTACCCCAAGATCTTCCCAGCCTCCTTGGACTGGTAGATGTCACACGTGTGCAGGGGACCTGTGTGCCCAGCTGCCCTGCAGAGTGCCTGGTGGAACTGGAACTGGATCACAAAGCTGACAAAGTACCTGGAGGTGGTGGAGAGGGGTGAGGACACGGGAATGGACCCTACTAGTGGCTGTGAAAGAGAGGATGTGGTCCCCCTCATCCCCTGGTTGCACCCTCCCAGTCTGGAGAAGCATCACTGGCTTTGGAGCTCCACCTGCATCAACTCAGTCCAATCTGCTGATGCCATTTCTCCTTTAGCAAGTGTTTTGTGGCTGCCTGGGTGGATGAGCCCATCCTCCTCAGATAGGGAGGAATTCTTCCAAATCCAGCCTTCTCCTCTGAAGCTCTGTCAGGGTCCTCAGAGCTTTCTAGTACCCTCAGGACAGAATCCACCGAGCATCCCACCAGCCATGAAGCAAGATGTCATTGCTGGCATCTGAACTGGAGACCCTGCTTCTGTGTCCAAGTGCTGTCCCTCCTGCCCCGGCCCTGCTTACTCACCTGATGTAGGGGACGTTGGCAGGGATGTGAAACTTTGCCCCGGGGTCAAAGTCATCTTCAGACCTTGGTGCTGGTGGGCACAAGCCCTGGTACTTCATCCTGGGTCAGAGAAGGAGAGTTAGCCCAGCATGGGGAGGAGAAGGTGGGGTAAGCTGGGAGGGGACACAGTGGGCTGTGAGGACAGGGTGAGGAGTTATGTGTCCCATTGCAGCCATCTGGACCATGAGAGAAAACACTTAGTGGGATAATGGCCAAGGCCCTTGCACCAAAGAGGGGTCTGAATTCAAGCACACCTGAGATTCCACCACTGCTGGTTGTACTCGTCCTCCTTGATCCGTCCATCAAACACCTTCCAGCGCCACTGGTCCATGAGGTACCCAAAGGGCAGGAAGGCAATTTTGTCCAGGGCGATGCTCATCAGGTAGTTAATGTCACTTTCTGCCCAGGGTGGGAAGATGTGAGCGAGGCAGTACTACACTCACCCCTCCACCCTGTAGGGGGTGCTCTCCACCTAAGCAGGATGTCCCCACCAGATCCTGTCCCCTCCATGCACGCAAAACCACTGTGTGTGTCCTTGGCCCCTTGCACCCTGCCCAACCCATCCTGAACCTCTGCATTTCCATCTGTCCCCAGCAGCCCCCCCCCTGCTTTCTGTGTGGTGCTTACCTGTGTTTTCCGTGACTTGGTCCAACAGCTTGATGCTGTGCAGGTGTTTGGGGGTGGAGACAGACAAGGCCATGACATCCCCAACAGCCTCGTGGAAGCCAGGGTTGGCCCCATCGCGGAATGAGATGGGCTGGTCCTTGTACTGCAGGAAGTACTGGACGTGGCCCATCTCATGGTGCACTGTGATTAGGTCATCCATGTTCACCACAGTGCACTGCTTGATCCTGGACAAGGAGATGTGGGATGGGGGGAGAAGGGAGGGCAGTGCTGGGGTGAAAATCTCCAGGAATGATCACACCTCCTTGAGCTATTTTTCCCTTTGGTCCCCCTTTCCATGTGCCCCCACCCCACATCTGATGCCAGGCCAGGCTGGTTCTACTTCATTGCATTTGTGCCTCTTTTCTCCTGCATCTCCTGCTCTCCCTGCTCATTCATCAGCTTTTCCCTTCTCTGTGGCAGAGCAGGGAAGGCATTGGTTGCCCTCCATCCACCATGTAGGCTTCTGCCAGCAATGCCCACATCCTGGCTACCAGTGGCAATGCCAGAGTGGGGCTGCCACAGCCATAAGACAGCAGACACTACGGTGGTATCAGGCCATGTCCTCTTATTCTACCAAGACATTGCTATCTGCCCCAGCACCACATCAGCTGAGGCCACCACTTGCTCCCCACGGGCACCTGAAGTCCTTGCGGTTGTAGAAGTCCCAGGCTGAGGCATGACACACCACCTCTCGCCCATCTGTTGGTTTCTCGATCATGGACTTGTCCCAGAACTCCTGTGGCATGGGGATGAGGCCCAGAGAGGTAAAGAAACGGTCTGACTCTTCAAACATCTTCTTGGGTGTCCAGCCCTGGGGAGCGAGCAGACAGAGGATCTGGTGAAGGGCAATGGGGGATACTAGGGGTGCTGGGGGATGGGAAGGATGGGAGGCCATGAACAGCCTTGTTTCTCTGGGCAGGGGAGATCTTTTGGAGACAGATAGAGCTGGATCCAGCCCTTGGCATATCCAGGTGGGAAGAGAATACAGATGAGCCATGGAGTTTTTTGGTAGCACCAGAACATTTGACAACATGGGTGGTGGCAACAGCCAAAGGGTGCTGGGTCCCAAGGAGCTTCCCCAGAGCAGCCTGGAAAAGCACTGACCTGTTGTTTCATGGCTGGGGTGGCGTCCACCTTGGTGGCATCCGGGAAAGGTATCACCAGGTCAAAAATGTTGGACCATGACTGGGCCCACATGTTACCTGGGAAGCACAGGAGGACAATGCATGGCAGGAGGAGACAAGGAGAGAAGAGGAAATGCAACCAGTTACTCCTGACTTCTGCACAGAGTGGATCACCCTGCCTGGTCCCTGCCCTGCCTGCACAAGGGTCATGCAGCAAGACCCCATCCACGCACGAGAGGTCAAGTCATGCTGAGTTTGTTGCCTTTCCCTGGGGCAGACTGGCCTCTGCAGACCCACCTCCTGGGGCCTTGGCCCTTTGGCCAGAGCTGAACAGAGACCAGTCTCAACTCTTGGCATGACTTGGAGCAAACTATGCCTGGTGGGAGACACAGTTCTGCTTGAGGGCCTAGCAAAGCCCTTACCTAACAAGTGAGCAGGGATGGGACCCTTCAGGTTTATGTGCTCTGCACCATACTTTTTGTATAGGGCTCGGCGCACGTATGCATGCAGGTTGAGGTACAGGGGCTGCAGCTGTAGGTACAACCTCTCCAGGTCTTCCTCAAAAGAGGGCGTCTCATATAGGGATCTCCAGTAGGCCCCATTGTCTGTGTAGCCTGTTGAAAAGAAAGAGTAGAAGCTGTTAGATACTGTTGTTCTTGGGTAAGAGTCTGTCTTGCTGCTCAGACATCCCAGGTCCCTCCATATCTATGAGACAGTAGATCTTGCAGTAGTTGGCGTGACCTCCACACCCTCAAGATTTTGGTCCTGAGTTGGACAATCAGTCCAGTTCTCTGCTTATAAGGTACTAAGACCGTGGTGGGTCTCTAAGGGAGTGGGACACTGACCATTGAGCACGGCTGCCTTGTTGCTCAATTCCACATATCGCTTGTAGTTGTTCTTGATCTTCTTCCCAGAAGCATCCCGCCAGCCTTTCCAGGCAAAGAGGAGCTCATCATAGTCCCGTGAGGTAGCCATGATGTCTGTGAGGTCTGGAGAGAGAGCAATGAAGCTGAAGTGATGATGTTGGATGGGCTGGTCTGATGCAATAGTGCTAGACCCAATGTGCTGCTCAGGGGCCATCACAGAGAAGGTGAGAAGGTCCCTTCATGACCCATGTCCCTATTAAAAATTCCCTCCTTTCTGGGCCTCTTGCAGATGACTCACTGAACACCCTGCCAGATCTTACCAGGATCCAGGGGGAGGCAGACTTTGTTCTCTCTGCAGACCTTGGCTACGCTGTACGTGGTCTCCATATCTGAGAGGAGGGTGTTGTACTGCAAAGAAAATCAGATCATGTGAGTTGGTTGTCTTGCATCTGCTCTTGGAGAATGTCACAGCCCATTGAGATGTCCTCGAGTGTTTTCCTCTGGTCCTTTCCAAGGCCCAGTGTGACCCCAAATTGAGGCGAAATGGAATCAAAACAGCAGGGACTAGGGCCAGCAAGAAATGTGCCATTGGGTGGGAAACCTTTGGGTGGGAAATCCTGGAGACAAGGATCACAGCTTTGTGTGGAAGGTACCAAACTATCACCTTGTTCAAGGGCAAGGGGTGGCTGCCCAGTGGCATTTCCTAGAAGTTGGGAGAAGCTGGTGTCTCCACACAAGGTAGTGGCAAGAGTCACCCTGTCCTGCTCTGTCCCCTTGCAGCTCACCTCCTTCAGCTCATTCTCAGGCAGGGCTGCCCTCTCAATGACACTCAGCTTCTTGAGGATGCGTGTGACACTTTGGTCCTGGAAGTCGGAGGTGTCAAACTGCCTGGCCCTCACGCCATACTCAAGGGTGTGCTTGGACATGGCCAAATTCTTCTCCAGCTGCAAGAGCAGGAAGGGACAGAAGAGGAGTTACTTGATGGAGATCTCTGAGACATGGGCCATCACCAGAAACATCACGTGGCACGCTATGACTGACAACCTCCTCATGGCTGCCCCTGTGGGTACCTTGTGGCATGACAAGGTTTTTCATGGAAAAGGCACCTCCTGGGTGAGAACATTACCCCTTGGCTAGGGACAGAGGCTGCTCTGGCTTTCAGAGCTCATTTCATGTACCCTGGGTGCCAGCTGACTGCTTTGGCTGTTGCCTCTCCCCATACAGCCTCAGGGGTGTTCCCATACCATGATGTTCTTGTTGTGGTCAGTGATGTTGGTGTTGTAGGCCCAGGATGCCTCAGTGTAGGCGTTCCACACTGCCTCGGCTGTGCTGTTGTACTCGGACAAGAACTCTTTAGCTTGTACTTCATCTGCTATTTTGTCTAGAGGTGGAGATAAATGGAGGGAGAGAAGGGAAGTCAGGAGAGTCCTTCTCTTTTCAAGAGCACTATCCCATGGCAAAACCATGGCTGAGCTTTTCCTGGAACTGCAGTTCCACTGAAGAATGCCACAAATTGGGAGCAGGTTGAGCCAAGAAATGAGGGCAGAGAGGTACTGTTGGGGGATGTCCCATTGGACAGGGGATGGGATAACAGGACACACTGCATACCCTAGACCCTCCCACTTGGGCAGAAAGGATGCAGCTGGAAACAGATGACCTGTCACGCCATGGCTGATAGAATTACTACAGCAGCATGGCCACAGCTTCAGACAACGGCACATCATGGCGTTGGCTAATGGCACCTGCTTCCTGGGAAGCAACACCCTGTCGGACTCCACACGGAGCTCGTTATTTCTCTTTTCTCCATGAGTACCTCCCCCACCCACAGCAGAGACCTCCCTCAGCACTGTCCTGCCGGAGGGTTAGTGATGTCCCTCAGGAGACCTCTTCCTGCCCCTCCCTAGAGCCAGGATGGAGCTGCAGCCTTACCAATGCCTTCAGGGTAGCCTTCAGGGATAGGGGGGTGCCAGTCAAACTCAGGCCAGCCCAGCACCTCATTGGTTTTGTTGTTCTGCTCCTGAAGCCACTTGGTGACAGGACTAAAGTATTCCAGGAGGGCCCCAGCATCCATCTTATCCGTGCCAGTGAGGTTGAACAGGACTTCCTGCCACGACTTGGAAGACCCAGCTTTCAACACTTCCCTGCAGAGAAGCAGGACAGCAAGAGCAGCATGAGGCCAGGGAATGGATGGGAGACGGTATCTCAGCATCGCAAGCGTTGAAGATGCTATTCCTGAGTGGGACACGAACCTGGGAACTGCTTCTGAAGCCCCCATCTGTCCTGCATATGGTGACTGAGGACTCCCCATCACATACTCATGCACTTGTTAACACCCAGGGAGTCAATAGGAACCAAATGTGCTTTAGTGACCTCTTGTCTGGGTGGGAGCTCGTGACATGGACAATAGCTATGTGAGGACCACTGGTGAGGACCACTCACCCCACCCCAGTGCTTCCATGTATTTCCATCCATCCATCCATGCATCTGCAAAGCTATTTCTCCAGCCATCTCCACAGCCACTTTTCCTTCCTTCCTGTCTTCTTTCCTTCCTTTACACACCATCAGCTTCCACGCACACATCTGCCCATGGCGATTGTCCCGACCCTCCTCTGTCCCCACCTGAGTTTGGCTCCAGCTTCTTTGGACATGTAGATGTCACAGGTGTGCAGGGGACCGTTGTGGTTGGCTGCCTGGCACAGCGCCTTGTGAAACTGGAACTGGAGGATGAAGCTCACAAAGTACCTGCCAAGGAAGCCCGTGAAGTTGAGCACTGGGGACAAAGGGAAGCAGAGAAGTCCCAGGGAGTGGGGGAAGGCACCCGGCCACACATCAGCTCCCCACCATTTGTGGTCCCAAGCACTGGATGGTCTCTGTGTCTTGAGCAGGAGCAGTGCACCCCAGTCCCTGCCCACAAAGCTGAACCCCGCTCCCCCAGCTTCCCAAGCCTCCGTCCCCTTGCCAGCACCTCCTCTACCTGATGTAGGGGGTGTTCCCAGGGATGTGGTACTTTGCTCCAGGGTCAAAGTTGCTTTCGTTCCTTGAAACCGGAGCACAGATACCCTGGTATTTGGTTCTGTAGACAACAGAGAACAAGCACATGAGCATGGAAATAAGGGGTGAGAAGAATCGAGACAGGGAATGGGAAGGGAAGGCACAGTGCTGAGCAAATCTGTACGATTAAAGCATGCTTCCATGTATTTCCTTCCTTCCTTCCTTCCTTCCTTCCTTCCTTCCTTCCTTCCTTCCTTCCTTCCTTCCTTCCTTCCTTCCTTCCTTCCTTCCTTCCTTCCTTCCTTCCTTCCCTTCATGTGTCCGTTGTTCTCCAGCCATCTCTGTGGCTACTTTTTCCTTTTTTCCTTCTTTCTTTCCTGCCTTATTTCCTAGCACACCCCCAGCTTCCACACCCGCATCCACCCCCAGGTGAGTGTCCTCTACCTCAGATACCACCAGTCATAGTTGTAACGGCTCGGAGGTGTTCGGCCACTGAACACGTTCCAGCGCCACTGGTCGATGAGGTAGCCAAAGGGTAGGAAGGCGATCTTCTCCAAGGCCATCTTCAGCAGGTAGTTGATGTTGCTCTCTGCATGAAACAGAGCCTGAACCAGGTTGGGAAGGAGTCTGCCTGGACAGCACTATGGCCCCTACACTTTTTGTGGGCAAGAGGGTGAACAGATCTGGATGAGAAACGGGGACAGCATTTCAACATATAATTTTTCTCCCTAGAGAAGGCTGTGTAGGACACAGGAGGTTTCTCTAGATACAGATCCTACTGTGGCAACATATGCCTTTTTATTAAGTGGGGACAATGGGAGTGACAAGTGTGGTGTCCACTTGCCTTCAGCCTGACTCTCAGAGTGAGAGGGTCTTTGCTGAGTGTAAGTCTAATGGTTCTCTCTTCACACTTTCACCCCAGGCCCTCAGAGTGAAAGCGGTTTGATCTGCAGGACTGTCACCACTGCAAAGGCTTTCATGGTTTAGACCCAGAACCCAAGTCAACTCTAGGACAGTCACCACTGTATCATGGGGAGTACAGGGGACAGTGACATCTGCTTTCCCCGTTGCCTTGAGGAAGTCTGGGGAAGGAAGGCTGGAGAAGGACCTGCTGGAGACCCAGCTGAGGCTGTGGGGTCAGAGAGGGGTTGGCAGCACCGCCCTGAGGGGCCATTGGCTGCCATCGCTATGGTGGCACGACTGCCAAGGGCTGGCTAGTCGGGCAGCGATGCCTTGAGGCAGGGACCATCTGCTCCATGGTGTTTATGCAGCATCGGCCCAAGGCTCTTGGCTGCTGCATGGCTTCCCCGTTATGAAACGTATTTAATGACAAGGCAGGAGGATCCCGGGACTGTCCCTCCTCCGCAAAGCAGCCGCCTGCAGCAGGAATCTGTGAACGCTTGGTTTCCTCTGCTGCCGTCTGCTTTGACTTGTCGGCTGAGAGACGTCGGGCTGGGGGAGAGACTCTTGCCAAGCTGGGCAGTGCCCTGCGGTGACATGTCCTCTTCCGCTGCGTGTCTGGCAGGCAGAAATGTCACCCACTGACTGTCCTCGTGACTGTGCACGTAAGTGCTCAGTGCCACCTCCGCAGAGCTAGACCGGGAGCTCCTGGGGTGGATGCTTCTTGGCGAGGGAAAGGGGGATGCTGGAAAGGTCAAAGCCGACCAAGCACAAATATGCTGTTTCCAGGTTTGGGGCTCTGATGGAGAAGGGAAGGGCACAGACAAGCTCTGGAGAGCATCCCTCCTGCCCTCAGGGGTGAAGAGGATGAAGACATGAAGGGTCCTACATGGACCCATAGAGCCAAGAAGGGGTTGGGTATGGATCCATAGAGACAAGATAGCTCCTACATGGAGCCAAGAAATTGTTATGCATGGAACCAAGCATGGGTGAAAGGCATGCATCAGCCCTTGGGTCTTGCCTGCTCTGGATTGTGTTGCCAGACTGCAGCCCACCCTGTCATGTCCCAAACCCTTCCTGTTGCCGCAGGCAGTGCCTGAGCCCTCCAGGCCACCCAGCATCTCAGGATGGCTGCCATACCTGTGTCCTCAGTGGCACTGCTGAGGAGACCGATTTTCTTGAGGTGGCTGGGAGTGGAGACAGACAGGGACAGGACATCGCCGATGGCCTCATGGAAGCCAGGGTTAGCTCCACTGCGGAAGGAGACGGGCTGGTCCTTGTACTGCAGGTAGTACTGGACATGGCCCATCTCATGATGCACAGTGAAGAGCTGCTCCATGGTCACCGTCGTGCACTGCTTGATCCTGATGGGTGAAAACAGAACGCTGCCTGAGCTGGGTGAGGGACCCTGGCTGCCTCTGCACCCCCTCAATGGGAGAGACCCTCCAGGGTCCCTGAGAGCGTGGTAGCACCCCATTGAGAAGGGGAAAGAGCCAGTGGAGGGGAAGGAAGAAATTCTTTACTGTGAAGGTGGTGAGGCACTGGAACAGGTCGCCCAGAGAAGTTGTGGATGCCCCATCCCTGGAATTGTTTAAGGCCAGATTGGATGGGGCTTGGAGCAACCTGGTCTGGTGGGAGGTGTCCCTGCCCAGGGCAGGGGGGGTTGGAACTTGATGATCTTTAAGGTCGCTTCCAACTCTAACCATTCTATGATTCTAAGGCAGGGTAGCATAGTACCTCAAGACCTTGCCCCAGAAGGTGACAGGTTGGGCTACATGGCCAGGCTGGGGGTACCCAAAATGGTGACCACTAAGGGGAATGGAGGAGGGTCTTACCCTGTAGTCCTGTCCCCTGCATGACCCCACATACCTGAAATCCTTGCGGTTGTAGAAGTCCCAGGCTGAGGCATGACACACCACCTCCCGGCCATCTGTTGGTTTCTCCAGCATGGACTTGTCCCAAAATTCAGGGGGCATCTCCAGCAGCCCCAGGGAGGTGAAGAACTCCTCTGAGACCCGGAACATGTGGGTGGCATTCCAGCCCTGGTGGGCAACAGGCACTAGATTACGGCTGAGGAAGGGGCTGACCATGCCATCATCACCTCTGATGCTCTCCCAATACCGTGGGGATGAGGTGGGTCCCTCCAAGACCAGGGTCCTGCCCCTCTCACCCTGATGGGGAGACCTGGCCCCATAAATGGGGTGAGCAGTCTTAAAGACCACTGAACAATGGTGCTGGTGCCCAGCATGGACAGGAGAGGGAGCAGGGCTGATGCCCTAAGGAGGGCTTGGAGCTGTGTGAGGTGTGGACGCAGCCCCCAGCCCAGGGACTAGCACCAGTCCCACTGCACTGTCCCTCCTCTTTGGCCACCTGCTGCCTCTTTGGTCATTATCAGTGAGGAACTGGGGTAATTTCTTTGTCCTTTCACCTCCTGGACATGGCTTTTCTGCTGTCCCCTATGCAGCTATGAGAAACCACTCCCATGGGGTCAAGGGCAAGCCTTGGCCAACACTCCCCCCGTTTTTGTCCCCCTGATGCCACCAAGTCCCTCAGCCCATCACCTGCTGCACCATGGTGCTTGTGACATCAAGATTGGGCTTCTCAGGGTAGGGGATCATCAGGTCATAGATGTTGTTCCACTGCTGAGCCCACATGTTGCCTGAGAAGAGAAAACAGCTGGAGCTGGGCTGGTGGTAGGTTGGGAGGAAGAGAAACACAGTGATAACTGGGACCTCCCTGTCCCACTATTGACCCTGTATGTGCCCCTCTGGCCCCACCAGCACCTCTGGACACAGGCTAGGGGAGTCTTTCCTCTTACCCAGGAGGTGAGCAGGGATGGGACCCTTCAGGTTGATGTATTTGGGGCCATAGCGTTCGTACAGCTTCCTCCGGACAAAGGCATGCAGGTTGAGGTAGAGTGGCTCCAGCTGGTTGTAGAGATGCTCCAGGTCATCCTCGAAGGAGGGTGAGTCGTACCAGGAGCGCCAGTAGCTCCCTGTGTCCTCAAATCCTGCCAGAGAGGCAATGATGAGCCCTGGCACTGGCCCCTAGGGACTGCTCCCCTCATCCCCCAGCCCTGGGACCAGGGGACAGCAGTAGGATTTTTGCCCCTTCCCCAAAGTGGAAATGGAAGTTGGATGCCAAGCTGATCGTGGGATGTGGAGAGCAGCAGGGCACCCCATTGTCCTAGCCTCAAATCCCACCCCTGATGCCTGACCACCCCCTGCGTCCCCTCATCCTGCTCGTACCATCCATCTTATAGGCCTCGTTGCTCAGCTTCACGAACTCCTCGTACTTGGCACGCAGAGGGTTGCCTGCGGCGTTGTGCCACCCCTCCCAGGCGTAGAGCAGCTTCTTGTAGCTGCGGGAGGTGGCCATGATGTCTGAGATGTCTGGGACAGAGGGGACAAGCAGGACATGAGAGAGGGGCAGGACCCCAGTCGCATCCCACAGCAGCTCTGCAGAGGTGCCACCACCATCGTGCCAGACCCAAACACCCATCCTTGCCCCAGGACAACCTCGATGAACATGGGTGGGACCTGCCAACCCCAACCCACTGGGGATGTGGGGACTGGGACAAACTCATGGCCATGGGATGCTCAGCACCCCGCAGGAGCAGGGGGACAAGGACCGTACCTGGCTCCAGCTCCCAGCAGGTACCGTTGGGCAGGCACACCTTGGCTGTAGAGTAGATTTTGTCCATGTTGCTCAGGATGGTGTTGTACTGCAGGGAAGGAGAAGATGTTGGGGCTGGAAGAGGATGGGAATGGCCCTTCAGGAGGGATCGGTGGAATTCCCAGCTCTGGAGTGTGTGTCCAGAGGGATGTGGAGGAGGATTGGTGTGTTTACACAGTGTGCTTTTGGTGAGATAAGCGTGTTATCTCCCGTCGTTTTTGCACCCGTCGCATGGTGGGAGCAGGGAGGCTCTTTGGGACAGAAAACCCCTGCACAGCCGCTCGCCGAGCCCCCTTCAAACACGGCGCGAGCGCTCGCAGTGTCCTGGAGCGGGGCTATTTATAAAACTCTTTGTCAGCGGGGCTGCAGCACGGCCTGTTTATCTAAGTGGGTAAAAAAAAAAAAAAAACAACTAATAGGAAAAGCAGGAGGAGGAGGGGGATTTATTTCTGTGAACTTCAGCAACAGCAAACAATAGCAACAGGAGGTTTCCTGGAACCTGCCTGGGGAGCCCATTCCCAGGGAAGGAAATTCCTCCGCTCCGTCCACTCTCTCTGCTCCCATCCCTCTGCTCCGGCCGGGCGGAGGGGATGGAGAGAGGGGACGGTGACAGGGGACAGTGACAGGGACGGTGGTGGCTGCGAGATGGAGCTGCCTGGGGGTGGGCGAGCCATGGCTGATGTGCAGGGAGGAGACGTGACGTTGTCTGTTATTTGGGAGAGGGTAGGGATGGGTTTCCTGGAAGGAACTGGGGCAGACTCTTCTCCGGAAAGGATTATATCTCCGGCTTTGCCAGGGTTTTGGTGGGGAGGGCTGTCAGGGAGCTGTGGGCCAGGCTGGAGGGGACAGAGTGCAGGGACATGAGTGCCAGTGTTCCTGCACTCATGTGAAGCAAGTGGCTGCCAGCCTCAGCCTGGGCAATATTTTCATGCACGGAAATCAAAATCACGTCACATTGAGGTAAATGACCCTGAAAGCTCAGGACCGTGATGGGGAAGGCTCAATATGTCCTGATGTCCCTAGTGCGGACCTGTGTCACCAAGGCACAGCACTTCTGGGCTCAGGAGCTGGGTGGCTGCAGCAGCCCTCCTTTTTAGTGGGCTGTGTCCCCAAAGAACACCGGGTGAAGGGGGTAGAGCCAGCTGGCCCCTGGCCATGGGCACAGCTGGCTCGACTCCAGGTGACGCCTAAGGCCATTCTGTGTAAGCAGGAAATCTCTGGTTCCCACCGGGATAGCTCCGAGATGAAATTAGGGCTGGATAATGGGGGCAGCAGGCACCCCACATCTCCCAGAGATAGCACCCCATCTCCCCCCTCTATCACTCTCTTCCCTATGCAGAAGCCAGGGGGACTCTTCAAAATGCCATGGAGGGGCAGTGGGCCAGCACCAGAGTCTGGGGGCTTGGGAAAAATCCCTTTAAGGGGTTTCACAGCACCCCAGCAGTGCCCAGGGCTTTGCTGGCACCTCGCCTACCTGCTCTCTCTTCTCCAGGGGCAGGTTGGAGGGTCCCAGGGTCTGGATGGAACCGATGATTTTCTTCAGCAGTGGGTCACTGAAGTTATTCCAGATGTTGCCATAGAGCTCCTTGGCTTTCTTCCCCCACAGCTCCGTGAAGTTTTGCTCCTCCAGAGATGCCTCAACCTGCGCAGCGAGAGATGTGGGGACTCAAGAACAGCCCTGGGACATGCCACCACCTAGGTGACAGTTTGGGGGCCAGGTCCAGAGCTATGAGGCTTTGTGGGAGCCAGAGGGGATGGGACACAAGGTGGCAGGCAGAGCCGTCCCCAGTTCGTGACATTCATAGATAGAGACATCAGCTTCCAGCTGATGCGGCAATGTCTGCAGCCCCCACTCACCCGCGGTGCTCCGGGGAAAGCACTCGCCGAGGTGGCCTTTGAGGATGTTTTGGAGGTGGCTCTGGGGTGTTGTGGCCAGGATGGGGGGATGAGGGCGTCTGCCCCACATGCACAGGGTGTCTGGTGCTCCCAGGCTGGCTCTGGCAGCTGCCAGTCCCCAGTTCAGAGGGAGCTCTGAGGTCTTGCTTCATTTTATTCCTATTCCTGCTGTTTCTCACCTTTGCAGAAGCCCAGAGGAAAACTACAAAGGTGCCACCTTCACTTTTCTCCTTCCTATAGCTCCTTGCTAGATGTATACATTTCTCCTTTGGCTATCTGCAGCCCTTGCCCTGTAAGTGCCACATCTGGGTTTCACCTTGCAGAAGGGCACCCGTTTCCACCGAGCCCCCGGTTCTGGGTCTCTCACTGTCACCCATCTCCTGCCAGCCCCGACCTCCCTTCCCAGGGCCGTGGGACGGCAGGGAGCTGCCGGCGCTGCGGGGGGTTATTTAGGCAGCTGGAGCTGCAGCCACTGGCCATAATTTTGGGACAGGGTGTATCGCAGGCGGTCGCATCCCAGCCTGGCTGGTGTCAGCTGTATTTTCGGGAAATGCTGATATTTCACGAGGGTCCCAGTGTGGGTGATGCACAGGAAGGAGCGAGGTGGTGCAGAGCGCCTGTACCCTGCCCCTGTGCTGTCCCAGCGTGATTTATGGAGCTCATTAGCTGTTATTCGTGGCATTTTTAGCTCGGCTCCAACAAGCCTGGTTTGTTTTATTTTAATCTTCACATTCCCTCGGCTAGCAGTGGGGAGGGAAGGGAGTCATGGTGTGGCAGGGCTGGAGGTTGGCCGGGGCAGGCACCCGCGCAGCCTGGGGACACGGTGGTGGGGATGACAAAAGTGCTGGGTGCCCCTGGCTGCCCACTGCCAGGCATCCGTCACCCCCCTCAGACATCCCAACACCCACGGCATCACTCTGGGTACCAACCAGCCCTGACCCCCTGACATGCCGGGGTGCGCCAGACCCACGGACACCCGGCCCTGGACCAAGATGCTTTTGCATCACCCCACTAAATTAAGGGGTATCTTTACCCCTCCCCAGACCCCGCTGCAGAGCCAGGGGAGCTGTAGGAAGCAGAGTCCAGCTGTGTTTCATCTTCTCCTCGAGCAGGCGCCTGTGTTTGGTCAGGCGAATCGTACCCTAAACTCTCCTGACAGCTCCGGCGGAGCGAGCCGAGGCCAGCAGCACCGCCCGGGACCCCCTCGCCACGGCCGTGCCCACCAGCCCTGGCCCTTCTCCCCCGCAGCTGGGAGCTCTCTCTGTGGGGTGCCCCTTTGGGGGGTTCAGAGGCCCCTGGATGCCTGCAGCCCCAAAATCTCCCTACCAAAGCCCCCCACCCGGGTCCCTCCCTGCTCCTGGTTGCACTGAGAAGATTCAGTGGTGCAGGATGTGGCCCTGCTGGGGCTGCTCTGCCCCGGGCACCTGGAGAAATCTCATACCCATGAGCAGTCCCTGAACCCCAAACACCATCCTCAGCCTCCTGCCCAGAGCCCCAGCTTGCAGGAGATGGTACGTCCTCCTCTCCCACAGCCAAGTTCCCTGTCTGTCATTCCAGCATCCCTCTGTCCCTCTCTGTGTGGCCGGGGGCTGCTGCCCTGCCTTCAGCCTTCTGCCCTATGTGTCAGTTTGTCCTGGAGCCACCTTTCATGACAGGTCCTGGAGGACCCCACACCATGGTGGCCTCAGCCTCTCTTGTGTTATAGACACATGTGGGGTTTTCCTGACCTAAGGCTTTCCTGGATCTCCCAAATTCAGCCTTTTGGGTCATGTTAACCCTTTAGTGCTCAGTGCCTCCCTGTCCCACCACACACCTCCCTGCTGCCCCATTGATGAGATGATCTGAGGGGCTGCACCCCCTGCTCTTGCTGGGTTGCCTTGGAAGCCTTGACATGGCCGGGAGCACCTGGTCGTGATCCTCAGGCACTTACTAACACAGGAAAGGGTGAAAGCTGACCTGGAAATACCTCTTGAGAAAAGTCCATACAAGGTGCTTTCCTGGCCCTAACCTTGGACTCGGTGTGGCCGGGATACTCCTGCTCTGCCCCAAGGTCCGTGCCCCACCACAACATCTGCAGCAGACACTGGGCGCCTGCCCAGACATCACGTCAGCTTGCTGAAAAAAGGCTGAAGGGGCACTTGGGTGCTCTCGGGTGTCCTGCCAAGTTGGCAGCGCCCGGACCTGGCAGCGATCTTCCCCCCGGGCAGGGAGACGTGTTTTCTTCCTGCCACAGGGCACCCTGTGCCCCCCCATCCCCGTGGGAGCCGGAGGGGTTCGGGGCTGTATGGCAGCCCTTGGGGTGCGGGGGTGATGCTGAGGTCCCTGAATGCACCTTGGGCATGTGTGGGATGCACTGACCCCCATGCACCACTAGCTATATGGGGTGGCAGGTATATCCCCGAGTGCCGTGGCCGTGCCCCCTGCGATGGGGTAGCCACCAGCTCCCTGGGGACAGCACGAGCTGGGGAACCTTCTGCAGCCTGCCCAGCCACCGCGACTCCCCGGCCCATGCCGGGCAGGGACCATGCTGCAGCTCACCCAAATGAGAGCGCCTACGGGGCTCCTCGAAATCCCTGTCCCTCTAAATCCAGCCTAAAAACGTGCAACACCCCGGCCAAACACGCACACGCCTGTGGGATGCACACAGCATCGCTCCCCGCCGGGGCTCTGCCCACACATAGCTGGGCTGGTGCCAAGTTCCCCGTAGCCTGGAGTGCTTCCCCGAAGCCAGCTGTGTCCCTGTGGGCTGGGGACACTGGGATGAGGGGTGGCTGCCTCGGTCCTGATGCCACCCTGTTGCCTGTGCACACTTGGGGCTCCCGGTATCTGCCCCAAACCAAAAGCCCCCAGCACTAGGATGCAGTGGGGCTCTGGCATGGCATGGGGACATCGTGGCACTGGGCAGGGACAGGGACAGTAGACACCTGACCCTGGTCCGGGAAGGGGGAAAGGAAAGTGGAAGGTGCTGGGAGGAGGGAACCACCTCTAAAAATAACCCATACTCTGGTCCGGGACCAGGGCTGTCACTCCGGGGCAGAGCCTCTCCGAGGGCCAATTTGGGGCAAAACCCTGCGGTTCCCAGGCTACAAGTCCCAGCCCTGATTTGCCATCCTGGGGCACCAAGACAGGAGCCCACAGGGAGGAAGGGGGTCATGCCAAGTGTCCCCACCATGCCCTAGCCCCCCCAGTCCCCGGTGCTGGGGCCACCCCCGCAGTGCCATCACCCCCGTCCCACCACCCACCTGCAGAGCAGCGTTTTCGGTCGTCAGGTTGGTGTAGTAATCCCAGCTGGCCGAGACGCTCTTGAAGAGGACTTGCTCGGCCGTGCTGTTGTAGGCGCTGGCGAAGAGGGTGGCCCCTTCCTCGGTGGGCTCAGACTGGGGGGGCTCGAGGCCGGGCTGAAGGGCGCCCACCAGGCTCAGCCCCAGCAGCAGCCCCAGCGCCGGGGGCATCGTGGCAGGAGCGGTGCACGGAGATGGTGGGGCGGGGGGGGAAACCCGTTCGGTGCCTTGCGAGACAGCTTTGCCTCCGCTGCCGGCTGCTTATAAGCCAGCAGCCTTCGCTCAAACCCTGCCCACCGAGCCTGCCTCCCCTCGCAGATAAGACCGGAGCATTTTGCTCTCCCTTCGGCGGCTCCTGGGCTCGCGGGAAGGAGCCGGGAGCGAGCGCTGCCTTGGGGAGCAAAGTCCCTTTGGCACTTGGCCACGCCGGGAGGGAAGGGGAAAGGGCTGGGACATTAGGGAGGGAAGGAGATGGAGGAGAGTCAAGGGGAAGGCAGAAAAAAGGGAAAGGAGGAGAAAGGCTGGGGTGGACGGGGTGGATGGGAGGCAGCTCTATCCCTGCGGGGTCCTGGTCCCCTCCGGGGCTCAGCGCAGGGGGATCCAGCTCAACCGGACCATGGCGCTTGGCAGGACATCCCCTCCTCACACCAGCATCATGCGGCGAGCGCCCCTCGGCAGCGCCCCAGCCACCTGCCGTGGGGCAGGAGGGCGAGCGCAGTGGGGAAAGCACTCACTTGGGGGGCAGCCAAGGTCCATCTCCCACTGCCTCTTGCCAAAGCGACCCCCTTCCCGGCGTAGCCTCATTTTTTGGAGAAAAGGAGTATTTCTTCTGGCTGTGAAGGAAATCCCATCACGTCACAACAAGTGTTTTGGACTTGGAGGAATTAGGCTGATGACAAATAAGACAAATAAGTAATGAAAAGTTCCTTCGAAATGAAAACCAGACCTGTGTTGGTGGGCTAGATAGTTCCGTTCTTTTCTCTTTTTTTTCTTTTTAATTAACTAAATCCCTTTCCCCCAGGGCCTGGCCCCACCCCTGGGAGCTGTGCCCAGGCTGAGGTTAGGCCCTGGGTTGACTGAGCCCATCACCCCTCGTCAGGGCCTCCACCCCATGGGTACACAGTGTGGACACCTGCCACGAAGGGGAGAGCTTTTTGGAGGGGGGGGGAGAGAGGGAAAGCCCTTGACTTGCTGGCCCTGCTGGGCGCTGCAGCGCAGCTGGGCACTGACACAGCCCCTTGGCATAAGCCCACAGGGTGACCCCCATGGCCCCTTGACAAGGGACGAGTCCTCCTGCCAGGGCTGGGGACTCTAAGGGGTTTGCAGAGCCATTTCCAAAATAAAAAATAAAGACATTTAGGAGCCTGTAACATCCTGATGTCTATTAAACCTCCCTCCAAAAATCATGGCTTCCCACCCTGTCCTACCACCCACCTCCTGCACTGGCTGATGTGGGCACCTGAAAAACCTTTGCCCCCCCAACCCCGAGCCCGTATGGGTGTGCAAGAGCACCAGCACTGCCTGCAAGCCTGGACATCACGGAGATGGGGACGAAGCCAGCATCCGCCTGCAACCCCCTTGCTGACCCCTTTCCCTACTGGCCTCAGGTCTCTGGAAACTCCATTTTACTGGGAAGTTGGAAAAAAAAAAATGGTTGGTTTGGCTCCAATTTGGCTGGTGACCAAGTGCCGATGAATGGAGATTTCCTGTGCCCCGCCAGCCTCCGCTCCCTGCTGCGCCGGGGAGGGGTTCTCCCAGCTCCGGGGCCTTGCGGTGCACCCTCCAGCACTGGTGGGGGTCTCGGGTGAGCAGCGGGGCTGAAACAGGCAATCTCAGCGTGGTGCTGCTATCAGGAAATCCCAGCGAGGAAGACCTTTTCTGTGATTGG
The DNA here is from genome assembly GCF_964106895.1 of Numenius arquata. Classification (NCBI taxonomy): domain Eukaryota; kingdom Metazoa; phylum Chordata; class Aves; order Charadriiformes; family Scolopacidae; genus Numenius; species Numenius arquata. The sequence continues at coordinate 4,398,110 of NC_133598.1, read as the reverse complement.
TGTTTCTGATGGGTGACCCCGCAGGGGAAGGGCAGCTCTCCATCATTTTGCACATAAGCATCTTCCAGGGCTGGTGTGAGAGGGGCTGATGTTGCTGCTGCAGGACTTCGTGTTGGGCAAGAGGTCCTCTTGATGGCTGCATCTCCAGGGATGCCTGCAGCTCTGTGGCAGCCTGTCCTATAAATCTCCAGCTGGGATCAGGCTGAGAAGCATCCTAGATGTGAGAGGGTGCTGGCAGGTGAAGTGGCTGATGGCCCAGGAGGGCAGGTGAGACGCCTGCAAGCTTGAAGATGCCCATCGGTGCCTCTGTGCTGCCCCAAATCCATGTGTTCCCCTAAACCCACCAAGGATGGGCTCAGAGACACCCATGGGACACCCTGCAGAGCAGGGGGACCAGTGTGCTCTCCCCATCCATCTCAGCGGTGCCAGAGTGGGTGATGGATGCCCATCTGCTCCCAGCGTGCAGGGTACCCAGGGCTGCTGGCGCCGCAGACCAGAGGGACCGGAGATATCGAAGGATGTGAAAAATGTGTTGCCACGGAGACGGATGCTGAACCGCTCGTGGGGACATGGGCTCGGGGGACTCTGGGCGAGATGCAGTGTCCCCGGGCTGGGAGGATGCTTCCCATCGGCTTGCATCGCTGTCACCAGCTGCATGGAGACGCTGTCCTCCCCCTCCCCGGAGCGTGTGTGCACGGACACGTGTGCCATGGCCGGAGCGTCACATCAGTGTGGTTGGGGGGGGGGTGCAACCCCTCACTTGTGAAGGAGCATGACTTGCTCTCAGCATTTTGGATCATCTCCTCAGCTTGCCAGACCTGCAAATCTCCCTGCCCGCTGCCGACAGTGCTGGCTGGGGCACACGCTGGTGCAGACCCCGGCCCCAGAGCTCCCAGAATAAGGAAATCAGGAGTTTGACAACAAATATTTCTTAGCGGAGCTGTAAGCTATCGGCTCTGATAGTGGTGGGGTGGGAGAGGGCAGGCAGGGGTAGTTGTGTGAAGGAACAGGGATTTGGGGGTGGCCCCGGTGCTGGCTGGGAAGATTTGGTGATTTTTCTGGGTATATCCCAGTCCTAGGGCCTCTGGCTGGGGATGCTCAAGCCCATTTCCCTCTTCTTTTGCTATAAACCCCATTTTTGGCTTTCCCATCTCATTTCTCAAAGCGTACAAGGGTGCTTCAAAACTCCTGTCTGATCCATCTCTCTGAGGAACCAAGGAGCTTCTGAAGGGGAGAAAAAGGATTCCCTCCTGATTTAAACCTCAAAAATGAGCGCTTTTTTTTTTTTTTTATCGGGTGTGCAGCCCCATGTGTCACTTTTCCTGATGGAAAATCAGGATGGTTTCATGGGCATGACGGCGCCTGTGCCGGGTGGTAAAAATCACTGCATGGAGAATTATTTTCCTCCCTCTCTGGACCCTGAGTTTAAAGGCTCCTGCTTTATTTACTGATGAATTCAATCAATTATCATAGTGTATAATTCGCTAAGCTGCTTTCCCAGATGCGGTGACGCCGCTGTGAGAGAGGGGGGAAAAACCACCTCTTCAGTCAAAATTTTTCATCTAAACAAACAGCTTTTTTTGTCATCCTTAAAAAAAAACAACACCCAAACAAGAAAAAAACCCGAATCATCCCAAGCAACTGGGGTTTTTTCCATTTATTTCAGACCTCTGATTGCTAAATTAATTATGAACCATTAGAGTAAGTGCTGTGGCCAAGGGAGCCGCTAAATGTCACCTGGGTTTGGGAACTGGGGTGGCAGGAAGGACCCAGGAGTCCTCACCCCCAGGTGCTGCTGTTGGACTGCAAAATATCTCTGCTGAGGGTTTTTAGCAACACCGTGGGGCTGATTCCAGCTTTTCCCTGGATAAAAGACGTATTTGAAGCCTGGTGTGACCCCTCTGCATGGGGACAAGGGTGCAATGGGTGGCGGGGAGCTCACTCCTGGAACCGGAGCTGCGATTGCAGCTTTATCACCAGAAGCGCACACTCAGCTGTTGCTGGGGGCTGAACGCAGCAGAAATGCTCCTTATCATCACGTTTTTCCACCCTGCCCCGCAAAAACACTTCACAGCACCTGCCTGCCCTAGGACAAGGGTTTATGGCCCTGGGAAGGCTGGTCCCACCACGGGTGTGAGGGACGTATGTGAGAACAGGGCATGTGTTTCCTCCAGCCTCAGTGCTGGGTGACTCAGCGGGGCTGGAGATGGACAGGAAGGGGGACGGAGATGTGGTTTCCATTGTAGGATCTCCTCTGACTCCATCCCCCAGGCCGGGACCGGCGCCAACAGCCTGAGGATGCTCTATGACATTGCAAAGCCCTGAAAAGGCAGCGTGCTGAGGGCAGCCCTCGGCTCGGGGTCCCTGAATGATGCCAGCGTCTTGGAGGGTCCTAAACAAATACAATACCCTGATAATCAGCCCCTGGGAAGCCCACAGCCACAGTGCAGGAGATGTGCCCAGTGCCAGGCACATGGTCGGGAGCATCACGGGGCAAGAAGTAAAAGCCTGGCCAGAAATCATCCCTCCTCCTTCATCTCTCATCCTTCGTCCTTCATCCCTCATCCCTCCTCCTTCATCCCTCATCTCTCATCCTTCATCCTTCATGCCTCATCCTTCATCCCTCCATCCTCCCTTCCTCACCAGCTGGGCACCGATACGGGGTGAGCAAAGAGGCCAACGTGTTCCCTCCTCACCCATCAGCCCAATAAAACATGGCAAAGTCCATTATTTCCCACCCTCCTCCCCCCCCTTTTTTTTTTTTCCCCTTCTTTAATAACCGAAAACAATCCCAGCCCCGAGGCGAGCGAGCGTGACTGCTCCAGGAGCATTAATCATCCGCTGCGAGCCCAGTGCGAGTTATCGCGGCTGTTTATCCAAGCTGCTATTAAAAAATCGCCATAAACGCGCCTTCAGCCTCTTCTGAAAGAGATTAAGTGTTTGCACTGGCTGCACTGATCGTATCGCCTGCCCGGCTCAGCAAAGTTGTGTTCCCGGTGAGGAGGAGGACAGGACGGCTTAATTGCTGCCAGGAGGAGAACCAGGGTCTTTTCCAGCCGGGCTGCTCCAACCCTCGACCTGGGAAGGAGTGGGGTTCCTGGGGGAGCTTCATCCCAGCTGGGAACCATCCATTTTTCAGCCTTCACTGGACCCCAGGGAACTGGGGAGCAACCCCCCGATGTGACCCAGTGGGACAATTTGTGCTTAACCTCGAGCCACCCCACAGCCATTCCCTCGGCAGCCACAGAGCCCTCCAACATGGCTTGTATTTTTTTTCTCTTACATTCAGTGAAAAACTGTTAATTTTGCCCCAGGTTTGGGGTTTCGCGGGGACCGCAGCGGCTGGGGATGTGTCAGGCAGCAGCTCAGCTCCTCTGAGGCAGCTGGGCTCTTGAATTGCAATCCTCCGGGGAGGCATCTTGCGAATTAGCATTTCTTAGCAATAAAAACTTGATTTAGGAAGAAAAAAAAAAACAACCCAAAACAAAAAAAACAAGCAGAAGAGGTTAGATCAGCAAAATGGTAATTCGATAATCTCAGGCGCAGGGAGGGGAAGCTGCCTGTGCCGGGGTGGGGGTGAGCAGCCGGGGAAAGGCAGGAATTACTGGTTTTACCATGAGTTATCAGTTGATGATGCTTCTATCGATCCACGGGTACTCGGCAGCCCAGGACAAACCCAGAGCGGGTGCTGGGCTTGGCCGATAGCCGGGAAGCTGGAGCAGCCTCCGCTGAGCGGCTTTGACTCGCTGATCTGCAGGATGCTGCGACAGCCCCGAGCATCCCCGAGTGGCACCGAGCATCCCTGAGCATCCCTGAGCCTCTCTGAGCCTCTCTGAGTGGCACCGAGCATCCCCAAGCCCCGTGAATCCGTGCCAGGACAGCCAGCACTGGTTCTGCCACCCGACCGGCACGTCACCATCCCAGCAGCGCAGGGAGGATTTCATTATTGCCAGCTCAGAGAAAGCTCAGGCAGATTTAATAAAGCCATTATGCCCCCGGCAATGTCTTTAATTAAAGAGCTGGTTACAAATGGCTCGCTGTTCCCCGGTGAGAGGAAGGTGCTGGCCGGTGTTGAAGGGGCTCATTTGTCCCCAGCTCGGCCACTGAGTCCTCTTGCAGGTGACAACGGGTGCAGCATTCATCAAATGCTGTCATGTGTGACCCCTGGGTTTGTCCCTGCTGTGTGGATGGGACAAGCAGCCATGTCCATTTAATCCCGTAAGGTTGAGGGCTGCTGTGTCTTTCTGGCTGCCGAGAGTCGAGATAGCTCAGCTGGATGCCGTTATAAACATTTACAAAGCCGCTCCGTACTGTATTACAGCAGTGCTGTTCTCTGCAGAGGGTGAAGCTTTTCAAGAAGCCGAGTATCCCGAAAGACGAACCCCCAAATCTCACCCCCTTTGAGGCTTTTCAGAGGGTCCCACAGCAGGGAAATCCTCCTTCTGCTGGTCCCAGACACCCGGCCGCCCCTTTGAAGCTGGGGCATGGCCCAACAGCTCAAGGTTTGCAGTTTATGGTAACGTTTATGGCTTGGCTGATTAACTCTGGTAAACCATTTCCCAACAACCGCTGCAGTGATAAAGCCCGACCGCAGGGCGGGAGGCGGGGGTGGCTCCGGTGCCGGTGCCGTACACAGCCTCCCGCTCCGGCCGGGCTGCTCCCCGCGTGCCAAGGCTCGGGGTGGTGGCCCTGGGACTCTGCCCTGGACTTCAGCGGGGCCTGGACTTTGCTTTTGGTGTGACAGGTCTCCATCAGGCCCCGGGGCTGCACCGGGATTTCAGCTCTGCTGAATCATGCCGTGCCGGTGGTGATGGATTTCCAGCTCCTGGGGTTTGTGCCCCATAGCACAGGTCCCCAGCTGGGGGACGAGGTGATGGGGATGTTGCGGGGGGAATCTCAGTAGGGTCTTTGGGTGCCTTCGCTCAGGAGGGTCTGAGAGGGTGAGAGCAGCCTCATGTGCCCAAGGGGAAGCGGTTGGGGGGGGGGGGGGGGGAACAACCCCACACGAGGGGAGCACCACATCCCACCAGCCACTCCAGGCCCCAGGGTGCTCCAGCTCCCATGGGTGGCGCAGAGCTGAGGGTGCTCCAGACCCCTCCAGGTGTGAGGGTGCGCTGCCTCCCGTGCGTGCTCCAGCTCGAGGGGTGCTCCGGGTCCCTTTGGGGATCCGGACCCAAGGGTGATGCCGATCCCACCCAATCCATACCTGGCCACTCTGGATCCCACTCGTGACCCAGGGCCGAGGATGCTCCGCGTCCTCCCGGCCGCTCGGTCCCTCCCCAGGGCGCTGAGCACGGCGGGCTCCTGGTGACACCTAGTGGCACCGGGTGACACACACAGACACAGACGGACACACGGACACGGCAGGGGATGGGGGGGCCCGTGCGCAGCGCTGCATTCCTCGGGGGACCCTGCCCGCAGCCGGGCCAAGAGGAGTCGGGAGCGGGGGGACCCCCGTCTCCCCCCATCTCCCCCCATCTCCCTCCTCCGGGCTTTTCTCCCTCGGGGATATCCCATGGGGGCGCACAGAATGCGACTGGCGGTGCTGGAGGGGCCCCTTGGGGTGGGGAGGGAGGTGGGGGGACGTGGGGGTGTGTGTGTAAGGTGTCCCTGGGTCATGCCACCCCCCCCCACTGCCATCCTCCCACCCACAAGCCCCACCAAGGGCCCTGCAGGGGTGCTGCCTCCCACCATGTCACCCCAGTGCTGCTGATGGGGTGCAGGTGATGGTCAATTAAGCCAGATCCCTCGTTAGCGATGCCCAAATGCAAATTGTGAGCCGGTGTGCCCCGCACAGGGGACAGGGCCCCCGGGGGCTGATCCAGGGAGGTTGGGGGGTCCCCGGCCTGGTTGGGGGCTGGGGTGTTGCAGGGTGTGGGGGCTCGGGGGGGGTGTGTGTGTGCAGGCAGGGATTGGCACAGCTCAGGGGGAGGTCACACACGCTGCCTGTGACTCACCCCCTCGGGGACTGTCCCCACAATACACAGGCACCCCCCCCCCCTTCATGGTGATATAACCCCCCCCCACCTCAGTTTTGCAGCTCCCTTTCCCCATCGCCAGCCTGCAATGGCACCTTCCCTCTACAGCGATGCTGGGGGGGTGCAGCCCCCCTCCTCCCCCCCCCAGCTTCACTTTGCCATCGCTCCGTTGCCTTGCCAACGCGGTGGCCCTGTCCCTCTCTCAGACACTGTCACAGCTGGGCCTGGCGCAGGCGGCACCTCCCGGCACTCACAGGTAGGGTTGGGGAGGGTATGGGGGGGCTGCGTGGGTGTCCTCCTCCAGTCATCCCCCCAGTACATCCCTCAGCCCCCCCCCCCCCCCCCAGCGCTGAGCTGGAGTGAGCCCCCTCCCCTGCATGAGCTCCCATCGAAAGCAGAGATGTCCCCCCGAGCCCCATCCAGGCATCTGGGGGGGGGGTGGGAGGGGGGGTGTGTGGGGTGGCGGGGTGTCACAGAGGGGTGAGGGGTTGCCGGGGTATGCAAGGTGCACGCTCACACACACACCCCCCCCAAAGGCTACATTGGGAGGGTTTAAACAAAGAACTCCCCTCCCCACTGTTTTTGCCCTGGGATGGGGGGGTGACTGGGGCTGTGCTTGGGGGTTGCACGGGGGCAGAGACATGGCGGGCGGGAGGGGGGGGACGACACATGACAGGCAGGTCCCCACCACAGGACAGCTTTGCAAAGGGGCCCGGCTGCCTCCAGCCCTCCCAGCACAGATAGTTTTAGGGCTACCAGGCAACTCACAGAGCCCATTTCCAACAGGCACCTCCCCGTGTCCTGCTGCCAGTTCCCATGCCTGGGGGGAGTCATTCCCCCTCCCTCTGCCCCCCCCCCCCCCCCCCGCGTGGCTGGGGACCAGGCTAGCCCCATGTGGCAGCGGGGCCAGATGTTTGCATCTGGCGGGAGGATGTGCGGGGAAGGATGGGGCTGCATGGGTACCTATTTGGGACCCCCATTGGAGCCAGCAGCCCCCCCCAGCAGTGGTGAGGGTTTGGGGGGAGGGCTGTTGTGATGTAGGGAGGAGATGGTGCCCCTTGTTCCCCCCCCCCCATTGGCCTGGTCCCTGTGCCTGTCCCCGCAGAGCATCCCATGGCCCCGGGCAGTGAGGCCATTGCAGTACAACCTAATGGGATAAACCAATTCCCTTAACTCACTTATCCGGCTGATCCAATAAAGGTGGCTGGGAATAAAGTGTGCGTGTGGTCTTAATGCAACTTCCACCCCCCCCCCCGCCCCAATACCACCCCCCCTCATCCCGACAGCACCGTGGGTCTGTCTGCAGCAGCCGGCTGGGTGCTCCTCCCCAGAGTCAGCCGCAGAGAGGCCAGGGCAGAGGTGGGACGTTGGCCCCTGGGGCTGGGACTCGCTGGCCCTGGCTGACGGGGAAGCAGGAGAGGTGGCCGTGCTGGTGGCAGTGGCGGCTCTGATCCCCAGGCCAGTGGAGCGCATCGGGGGATAACCCAGCACGAAGCACGACGTGGGTGCAGGTGGGTTGTGGGGGCCGTGGGACAGCTCTCTGGTGTGGCTGTAGCACGGTGGGGGTAACATGGTGTGTTCACCCCCCCCCAAGCCTGGAGGGTTGCTCAGCCGGGGGGGGAGGGTGTGTGTTCGTCCAAAGCAGCCTTGCTCATCCCTGCACTGCTTTCCTCTAGCAGGGTTTGGGGGGCGTGGGGGTTGTTGTGGGGCTCAGGGGGTGCGTGAGGTGGGGAGGGGGCAAGGGTGGGACACAGGGTGGGAACGGAGTGGGTGCGATGGGGAGACAGCGCTGGAGAGACAGGGATGGAGGGACACAGAATGGGAGGAATGGGGCTGGAGGAATGGGGCTGGAGGGACAGGGATAGAGTGGGAGGGATGGGGCTGGAGGGACAGGAATGGGGTGGGAGGGATGGGGATGGAGGGACAGGGATGGGGCTGGAGGGATAGGGATAGAGTGGGAGGGATGGGGATGGAGAGACAGGGATAGAGTGGGAGGGATGGGGCTGGAGGGACAGGGATAGAGTGGGAGGGATGGGGCTGGAGGGACAGGGATGGGTCTGGGCTGGGATAGAGTGGGAGGGATGGGATGGCAGGGCTGGTGCGGTGCGAGGGCTGTGGCAGGCGGGCCGGGGGCAGGAGCGGTCACGCAGGGCCGGGCCGTGGCCGCCGGGAGCCACCTCCCTGGGCGGGCGCCGCGGTGGCAGCAGGAAGCGGCAGGTGAGGGCGGGGCCGGGCGCTGCCCGCACCGGGACCCGCAGCGGGGCCGGACGGGACACCCACCCCCCCACCCCACCCCCGCCCGGGGCCACCGGTGGCTTCGCTGCCCCGCTCCTCTCTGTCCCCGCAGGGCCGGCATGGAGGGGTCTCCGCCGCCCGCCAGCCCCGCCGGGCTCTCGGCGTACGTGGCCGTGTCGCAGCTGCTGGGGCTGACGCTCTTGGCCGCCACCGGCGCCTGGCTGGGCCGCTACCGGGGCGGCGTGGCCTGGCACGGCCACCTCCAGTTCAACGTCCACCCGCTCTGCATGGTGCTGGGCATGGTGTTCCTCCAAGGTGACGGTGAGCAGGACAAGCGCCCTGTCCCCGCTGCAGCCTTCAAAGCCCCCCCCCCCCCCCCCCGGGGCTGCAGCCGGGCAGGGAGTGAAAGGGACAAAACGGTGACAAATGAGGCCAGGAAGATGCTCCAGGACCACCCCCACCTGGGTGCAGCACCCCTGGGAGATGCGGGGTGCTGGGGAGGTTGGGGACCCCCATGGATGCTCATCTGTCCTCTCTCCGGCAGCTCTCCTGGTCTACAGGGTCTTCAGGCACGAAGCCAAGCGTTCCACCAAGGCACTGCACGCCCTGCTCCATGGCCTGGCGCTGGTCATCGCCCTCGTTGGTGAGCGCGGGGGCCGGGGTGGGTGGACGGGGATGGACCCGGCCCCGGTGGTAATGGGCTCCTCTCCACAGGCATCGTGGCCGTCTTCGAGTCCCACCAGGCCAAGGGCATCCCCAACATGTACAGCCTGCACAGCTGGTGCGGGATGGCCGCCTTCGTGCTCTACCTCCTGCAGGTGAGGGCTGGGGAGCCCCTGGGTCCACCCAGGGGGAGACGGGACCCTGCAACGCCCCATAACATCCCTGTACCCCCGCAGTGGCTCCTGGGCTGCGGTTTCTTCCTGCTCCCCGGCGCCTCCTTCTCCCTGCGCAGCCGCTACAAACCCCTGCACGTCTTCTTCGGCATCGCCCTCTTTGCCCTCTCCATCGCTGCCTGCTTGCTGGGCATCACTGAGATGCTCCTCTTCAACATCAGGTGGGTGACTGAACTTGGGGGGTTGGTTTAGGGGGTGGTTTCCCCCGCCTGACTCCCCTGACCCCCAGCAAAGGGCTTCTCCAGCCCTGTGGGGCAGTCTGGACCCTGCTCAGGCCATGGCTCTGGGGCTATTAAATCTCCCCCCGAGGCCTTTAGTTCTGCTGCTGCTGAGTCACTTCCCAGATGGTGTTTAACAAGGGCTGGGTCCTTCAACAGCTTTCTTTGGGGGTGGGGATAAAATATCTACCGAAGCCTCTTTGCAGTCAGGTGTTTTCAGAACCACCCCCCGCTCTGGGAGCCTCATGTCCCCAAGTCCTCTGCCCTCACAGCTAGAGGACATGGCGGTGGCCCCAACTCCACATCAGGGTCCCCCCCAGCCCCAGCACCGTGGGGACATGGCTGTGGGGCACCCCAGGAGCTAGGTCCCTCTGGTTTGGGGAGCACATCTGGCAAGGGAGATGCCTATAGCCCTGCTATGGGACTGTGCCCCCGATTTTCTCTGCTGTCACCAAGAGTGTCCCTTCCCAAAGCAAGCAGCGCCCGGGCAGTCACCTCTTCCTCTGATTTGGGGGAAAAGGACCTTTCCCAGGGAGTGTGCCTGGAGGATGAGGAGGGGGTCCCAGCATGGGTAGGTACAGGCCACCCACACCCTGAGGCTTGAGCACCCCCCCCCCCCCTCTGTTCCTGCAGCGACTCCTACAGCCGCTTCATTCCTGAGGGTGTCCTGGCCAACACCCTGGGGGTGCTGCTGGTGGCCTTTGGGCTGGTGGTGGGCTACGTGCTGACACGGGACGACTGGAAGCGCCCGCCGCTGGCCGAGGAGCTGGCCCTCTCCATGGACTTCAAGACCCTGACGGAGGGTGAGAGCCCTGGTGGTGGCAGCCAGTGATGTCCCCAGCTCCCCAGTCCCTGGCACGGGCACCTCATGGTGTCTGTGGGATGTCCTTGTGCATCTGGTCCCCAGTGCCTTGGGGCTCTGCCTGGCTCAGGGTGACGGGGACAGACGGGGAAGGACACGCTTCTTGGTGTATCACTGCCTGTTGGGTTCAGCCTCGCTTGGCCTTAATCCTCCTCAGCTCTGTCCCGCGCAGCCCCTGGTGACCCCCCGAGCTTGTCCCCAGCTCCGTGGGGACAGCGGCACCACACGCAGGGGCTGGCAGCATCACTGGGGCACGAAGGAAGGGGGGGTCCCCAGGCTCTGCGGACTGAGGGGTGAGAGCCCAGATTTCCCTGCTGCGAGCGGCTGAAACCCACAGCCCCTTCCCAGCGCCCACGGGCAGAGGGGATGGTTGCCATCACCCCGATTTCCCACTCGCTGGCAGCCCATCGCCCCCCAGCCCGGCCGTGTGTGGGGGCTGCTCTCCACAAAGGGCTCCCCGGGGGCTCGGAACGACCCGGCGCCTGTGCAGGTTCAGCAGCTTCGTGTCCAAAATGTCCTCCCTCTCGTGCCATGTGTTGTCTGCTCAGTGGATGCTCCTGACCCAATAAATACTTGCAGCTAACCCTGTCATCCCCCCAGCTCGTTGTTTCGGGGGTACCCTGAGCTCCCACGCGCCGGGAGGGCTGGGGAGGGCAGGGTGGGCATTTGGGATGGGATTGCCCCATCTGGACCCCGTGCCGTGCACCCTGTGCACCCTGAGCTAAGCGGTGGCTGTGTGAGGAACCCCACGGGGATGTCCCTAGGGTCTGGCCATGCACTGGATGTGCCCACGGACGTGGGGGAGACCCACTGCCGTGAGGAGGTGCGTCCCCGAGATGTGCACTCATTTCCTTTGCTGAAAGCACCCCCTTTTCCTTCTGGACTTCGGCATAGGCAGCAGCGTGGGTGAAGCTGCTGGAAACCTGAACTCCCGATCCCAGCGCTGCAAAGAGCAGCCCCAGCAAAGGCACAAGCCCAAGCCGGGGGTTTTTCCTCGCCACAGCCCCAAAGTGCCGTGTCCTTCCAGCGCTGAGCATCCAGCCCGGCCCAGTGGCTGGAAACAGGGATGCTGGCAGCTGTGAGGGGCGTTCAGCTGCGAAACCGGGTCCTGGGTTCGGGCAGGGATGAAGCAAGCGGACACTCGGGTTCTCGGGAGCTGCGGGGCTCCAGCATCCACAGCGCCGAGCTGCGCTTCCCACAATTTAATTCAGAAGACTCTCTGATGCAGTTTCCTCCCCTATTTTATTAACGCCCCTTAGCCAACGGCAGCGGCAGCGCTGCCTCCGTCCCCTCCTGCTCCCGGCGATGCCAGGTCCCTGTCCCCGTCCCCGGGGCAGTGACAGCCAGACCCGACCCCTGCATGGTCCTCATATTCCCACACTATTTCCACACCGAGAACGTCCCGCTCCTTCGCTCTCCGCAGTGTGGGAAAAACACCAGGCCAGACGCCGTTTCCAAGTGTTAACCATTTATAAATAAGTACATTTTTTCATACATACAGTTTTCATTGTACAGATTACAATCTGTATACATTGGGGGTGGGGGGGGGTGGGGAAATGCATTCTTTTGAACTTTTCACATCTATCTCACAGCTCACATGTACAGACAAGAAAACTCTGCTCAAGCAAATACAGCAAAGGAAAAAATATGTTTTCTTCTTTCCTTATACATGAGAGGCCAAGACCTCCGCTGTCGGCAGGGGCTGCTCTTCCCACTGCACAATTATCACAACTGTGTGGTGTTCAATATATCAGTAGAGAGAACAGAACATGCATTGAATAATATACTGTACAGAGAAAGTCCTTTACATCAGAATTATAGAAAAGCTAAAGGAAAATTTAAGTGTCTTAAAGATCTTCCCAGCAAGTGTCTCGGAGGATGGCAACCAGGGAACTGTACAAAGCACAGGGAGTGTGTACTTGGAGGTGTTTGTACCCAACTCGGATCCTCTCGGATGTGAAGACAGGAGGGAGACGGAACGCTGAATGCAACACTATGGGAAAGAAAAGGCTGGACAGGGGTGACACGGGCAGAGCTGGCAGAGTCCACGCGAGTCTCTGGGTTATCGGTGCGGCAACAGAACGGGACTCGACGTAGCACACAGCGCTGCTCCCGGTCTCTGGCTTATCAGCGCACGGCGAGGCAGACCCAGGGTGAAGGGACCCGGTTCCCCGGGCGGGAGGGTCTCCCACCCACCCAGCACGACCCTGACCTGCCGAAGGAGATGACCCGCAGCCCCACCGCCGGCCCCGGCGGCGTCACCCAGAAGGGACAAAAGTCTTTTGGCAAAGCAGCCCTCCATTTTCAGGACTATAGGATGCGATCCCGGCGGCCGGGACCCGGCTGCTGACTCCCCAGTACCGTGACAGCTAGAAAATGAGGAGGAGGAAAGGATATGGCGGATGGGTCTGGTGTCCCGCTGGCTTTCCCGGTGACGGTCGCACTAGCTGTGTGTTCTCTCGGGTAGGTCTGTTAACAGTTTGCGGTGAGATCCAGCTGTATAGTCAGGAGTTGGACACGAACGCATCTTGCTAAAGAATTGAGCCCTTAGTGGTTTGTATTAGAAAAAAGAGTTTGATTGAATGAAAATCCAGCAATTATTCACACAAAATCTGAAAAAAACGCAGATTAACTTTCAACCATTGTGCTTTGTGTCCAACACACACCCCACCAGACTTCGCGTAGAGCAACCAGCACGGGGTGAAGGCATTTACCTGCAGAGGTCCCAGCGGGTACGACAGCTCTGCCCCTAAGCCCTTGGTTACACACCGTTAATCCCGGTAGAAGACTTATCTTGAATTCCCAAGACTAAAGCAAAGTACAACCACCAAAGAGCTTGCGACAGCTCACCGCGGGCCCCCCGGAGCAGGGAAGGCGGAGGAGGAGCAGGCACGCCGGCTTGCTTTTCTCTAGGTAAGGCGGAGCTGGCACTTCGGTTTTAGCTAGACTTCTTCTGGGTAACCCTGAATATACAGCAACCTGCGTACGAGGGGACTGAATCGCTCCCAATTTAGTAGCCACCCTGGTTCCGCACCTAGCCCAAGCGTGGCGTAGGCGTCGGGCACACGCACACACCGTGTTTGCACCAGCCAAGCGGGTTCCTTTACAGCCAGGTTAAAAAAAAAAAACCCCAAAAAGATCAGTGCTCAGACAGACCCACCTGAGGGCACCGCAAACAGACAGACAGACGGACGGACGCACACCTCGATTTGTCGGGAGCCCTCCCCAGGAGCGATGCAGAGAAGGCGGCTCAGGCTACGCGGCGCTTTCACCTTTGGAGATGGATCCCAAGGGATCTGTCTCTAAAATCCTCCCTTTCCTAAGCACCAACAACTATTTTCAAAGCTCTCCAATGCCATTCCCAGCCTGGCCGGCGGGGACCCCTGCAGAGCCCCCCCACCAGGCGGGTGTCCCCTCCCCTGGGACCAGAGCATCCTCCGAGTGTGGGAGACAAAGGGAGAGCTGGTGAGTCCCCACCGGGGATGTGACACCCACACCCGGAGCTGGGAGAGAAGATTCCAGCTTTGCGGCTGCGAACAGAGGACGAGAGACACCTGGTGGGACGGTGGGATAAATACAGGGCTCGGCTTCAGCATCGCCTCCCCAGTGCGCCCAGGAACCAAACCCGGAGCTTTCAAAGTCACCAAAAACCTGGTTTACTCGGTGCCCTAAGAATCCTACTCGCTCGCAAGATGGGGGCTCGCCCGCGGTGCCACTGCGGCCGGGGAGGGGACAGAGAAGGGCTGGCAGCATCGTCCCACATCTTAATTACTCAATTACACGGATGGGCAACACAACACCACGTCTGAATCATTGTGCACGTTCCCGCAACGCGGCCCAGGCTTGTGAGATCGAGATCTAAGATGAGGGGGTGAAGGGACGTCAGGGGAGATCCGAGCCCCGTGCTCCACCGAGCCCCGTGCCCAGCAGCGCTCGACCACAGGACCAGGCGCGGCAGCACAACACCCAACGACCTCGGCTCTTCCTCCCTGCCAAATCCCCATCCTGACTTCGAGGACACGGGGGGGGGCTGTGGAAAGAACGGCTTTGCCAGGGAGAGGTGTGCTCCTTACCGGGGACCACAGCAGCCATCCTGCCTCAGCTGTCCCTAAGACAATTGCTGGGGAAGCGCTTTAAAAACCACTGCAAATAATTTTGTATTTAAAAATTACTCAATCTGTTGATGCTTATATACAAGAGTCAGTTCTTGTGCTATAAATGTTATGATTCATTGCTTAGTTTCTTTTCTTTTTTCTTGCTTTTTTTTTTTGAAAAATACACTAAGAGACAAGAGCTGTTTTGCTATTTTCTAATGAAGACACTACTCACGCTTAAATATCCAGTATTTATCATAGTAACAAATTCAAACAGTAAAGTGCACCCATTTACAGAGAGAACAGATGGAAAACCATTAGTGCAAGAATCCCGTGAAAAATGTTAACACGTGGTATCGTGAAAAAACCTGCACGCCGCAGTATTTAAGCCTCCTTTCAGCTTGGTGTTTGTGTCTACGAGTGTGAGCTCTTTTCTTTTTCCCTTAAAACATCTTCATAAACCCCAAAGTGACACACCGAAGGCGCTGGGAGGGGACGTCGCGGGGGGGGACGGTGCTGGGAGCACAAGGCGGTGAAGAGCGGAAGGAAAGCACGTCCCGTCTGCGTCCGGGCAGAGAGAACCGGCTGACGGCGTCCTGCTCGGCCCCGCAAAAGGGGGGACGGGGCTGAATTTGGCCACTTTTCCCTTTCAAAGAAGCAACTAAAAGGCAAGAAGCCGCTCGCTGGTCCAGGGAATCTGGAGGATGGGAGACGGGGAGCGAAGCGAGTGGTGCCGCTCCAGAGCCAGGGACAGGGTGTCCTAGCCAGAGATGCGCTGCACGCGGAGGAGGAATGGGTTACTCCTTAGAAAGCAGAACACGCTGCTTCGAAAAATAGAGAGGAACTAAAAAAACCACCCTCATCAGACCCCCTTTGCAAGGAGAGAAATAGTGCACGGAGCTGAGTGTCCCCCGCGGCCGCGGGGAGCCCACCCGCCCGGGGGGGGGTCTCCCTGTCCCCCCCATCCCCCCCCAGCCTTACAGAGCCCTGTAATAAAGCAAAGAGTCAGCGCTGGGTTGCACCTCGAGAAAGAAAACACCAAACTCAATCCAAATACTGGCTCGGACAAATACCAAAGAGTCCCAAAGGGCATAAAAATCTCCAAACCCCATGGAGGAATCCCTACCCCCCCCACCCCCCCGGAACGTTCTCAACGTGTCTATGAGACACAAACCTCCCCCGTCCCAAGGTGCGCACGTCCCAGTTTGCTCTGAGCAAATTAGGCAACGGAATAGCAACGAGATGGGCTGATCCACACGCAGACACCAGAAAAAAACCAAAAGCCCCACGGAAGCCAGGGTTCGCTAAAGAATTTCGGGCCAAGTCCGTATGCGGTGTAAAGGGCTGGGGCTGCAGGGATGTGGCACGGGGGATAATGCTCATTTACACCAGCGGAGGTCAGGCCCCGTGATTTGGTTCAAGAAGTCTTGCAATCTTATTCTCATTAGCCCTTTGGAAACACGGAAAGGTATCGCTCCTCCTGCTCAGCGCTGGGATCGCTCCAAGAGTTGATATGAGTGAGGTTGAGCACGGGCAACAGGCACTACGCTGCTTTAAAACAAGCTCCAGGGTTATCCCCCTCTCCCCCCTCATCCCCCCTCTTCACCCTCGGTAACTGAAAAGGCAGATTACGAACCCACCGGTAATAAATGAAACTGTAAAGAAAGTCCTTCCACCCACCCCCCCAAAAAAAAATTCAGAGAATAACTGAAAAACTATTGAAAATTCCACAAAACGGATTTTGGAAGCGTCGCCTGCTTTTTCACGCTGTCTTGGTGTGATCCGCGTTCGATTTAAGACAAAAAAAAATAAAATAGAAAAAAGAACCCAACCCAAACGATGTCTTGAAATAGGTCGCATAAATAAATTATAAATATCTCTCTTTTAACTACAGGCCCTTAAAAAGCAAAACACGGTCTCTACCATTTACAGGTACGGAACACGCACGATCGCTTTCCAGGATTTTGGGAGCGGATCTTAGCGGAGCGCAGCCCTCGCTCCGGCAGCAGCTCCCCGAGGGGAGGGATGCTGCGGGGCTGGGTTTGCAGAAGGACCCTTCCTGTCTCGGGAACCATCGTGCCACGTTGTGCATCCTCATCACAAAAACAAATTTAAAAAATAAAAATTAAAAAAAAAAAAATACAAATTTAACATTGCAATTTTCCTCCTTGAATACCATTTTCTAAGTCAGATTTTTGTTCTTCCTTGCAAGTGAAAAAAACCCCACCAAATGGAAACCCCCCCCAACATTAAACCCTCCCGGAGAACACGCGGTGCTGGGTGTGAGGTGCAGGCCCTGCTAAGGGTGTGAAGAAGTTGTTGTTGCAATCCCAGTTCAGGCGCAAGAGGTTCCCTTGGCTGATTAAATCACATACGAAGGGCCCGCATTAATCGCCCAATGCTTGTAAAATGCCCCCGGGGCAAATCAGTGCTGGGGCAGCCGGCAGGGAGCCGGTGGAGGAGCAAAGCGTGGTGCGGTCCCCAACCCTTCTGGCTGACGGCGCGATTAAAGAAGGAAGGAATCCAACCCGGATTAAACCGCTATAAACCAGACGAAGCAGGACGGTTACTGTGCACAGCCACGCGGTATTAAAACACCTCCTGCCCTTGCTCGCTGGGGCTAGTTTGCTCTTTGGGGGGAGAGGGGGGCAAAGAGCCAAAGGACCCGGCTGGTACGGGGACCTGTGGATGCAGCCTCGGGAAAGGCTCCTGTGATCCCTGCTCTGCTCCCGCTAGGAATTCCCATCAGAACAGAGTTGAGAGCTCATCGAGACAAAAGAAACCGATTTAAAACGAACGCGATCGTCTCTTGAAAAGGAGCCGGTTACCTCCCGCTGCGCAGGGGATATTTCTGGACCACCCCACGCCACGTTACTAAGATATCCTGGTTGGGAACTCAGCTGGAATTGGGCAAACGAGACCGGCTCAGCTGATGTTGGCTTCACGGTCAGCTGGGGAACGAAAGGGCTGGAGCACGTGCATGGCTGCCTGACCACCACACAAAGTACCGGAGAAACTTGGTCATGTAGCTACCAAAAGAGAAATAAAAATAATAATAATATGCATGGAAATCAAGCTTGGAAGTGTGTGCTGAAAACATGAGGGTCTTACTCCAACAACTGTCTTTTACACATTAGACTCCACAAATGGTCTCTTTGGTTTGATTGGGGATGTCTGCCCTTGCCTGGAGTCCCTGGAGAGCTGCCTGTACAGGTTGTCCTGGTAGGCCTGTGCCACAGGCAGTGTCCTTGCCACCTTGACGTCGGGATACGAGGAGGCTTGGGTGACTCTCTCCAGGAGGTCTCCCCGGGACCCATTGGCCAGCATCCCATGGGGGCTGTAATAGTCTTCCTCTAGCAAATGGCCATTCTGTGCATTGTTGGTTTTGTTATAAAAGGCAATGTTGCTGATTGAAGAAGGCGGGCTAAATGATTCCGGCTGGGGGAGATTGCCAGGAGACGTAGGACTAATGACAGTGTCCACTGACGACACAGCCCAGGTCCGGTTCTGCTGATGGAGATGGGGGTACTGCTGAGTCCGAGCGGTTTTATCTATGATTCCCATGAACGGCGTGGTCCGGGAACGGGCCGGCTCGCTGGGGTAACCCCCCTGCGTGGGAGAGACCGGAGAAAGTTCATCGCATGATCTGTCATAGGCTGGCTTGAGAGGAATCTCCATTTGCTGGATCGAAGCCGAGGGGCGGAAGTTGGGAGTCAGGTTGGAGGTGGAGGAGATGCTATTGCTGGAAGGAGAGAAGCGGAGGCCAACGCTCTGAGAGTGGAGCAGGGGCCTTGGAGTTGGTGGGTGAGGCTTTATTTCGCTGGGATTAACCGAGATGGGCCTTCTTATGAGATGAGACACATCTGGAGAGCCCAGCTGGTTGGCAGGGAGGGAAGAACGTTCCAGGTCAAGCTTCGAGTGACACACTGGATAGTAGGAAGCGGACTGGCTGCGCCCGATCTGAGGCGTCTGGCTGTATCTCATACCCCCCCTGTACGCCGAGGACGGTCTCTGCGGAAGGTCTTCTTTAGCCAGCCCTCCGTGCTGACAGATGGCTCCCGCACTGAGGCTCGCCTGGACGTGCTGCACTGGTCTGCTGTCACCTACGATGCCACCGATGGAGCCCTGGTAGACCAACCTGCTCTGGCTAACCCCCATTTCCCCCGACGCCGACTGGTACTTGCTGGCCATCGAGTGGGCAACCTGGCTGTAGGCACCGGTTGGGATTACAGTACTCGAGTGGACGGCAGAGCTGGGCTGGTTGCTCCTCACGATCTGAGCCTTGGCTGGCTGCAGCCTCAGCCCCTGCTGCGGCACGGCCACGGGGAGCTGGGGCATCTGGAAGGACCTCTGCGTCATCTTGGATAACGGAGACTTTGGTCTACCGGGGAGCTGGCTGACTCCACTAGGTTCTTGCTGATAACGAACCGGGGAACCGGACTGTGACCTATAAACGCTCATGCTTTCTGCTGGGGGGCTGGCACGATACTGAGGACCTCTACGGAGAGGAGAAGGTGGAGGGCTTTGATATTCCTTCCCTTGGCTTCCAACAGGTGGTGGGCTGAAGCGGTAAGAGGAGCCCTGGTGAGCAGGGGAGGTGTGCGGAGGACTGGGTCTGTAATGTGAGTTTTGGTGCGTCGGAGACAGAGCAGGAGAGGTGGACTGGTACCCTTGCCTGGTCGGCGAACCCACGGAGCTATTGGACCTGAAATCAAAGACCTGATGAGAGCCAAGAGGTGAGCCAGAAATATAGGCTGAGTCCCTGTGAGCTGGGGACGGCGGTGGGCTCTGGATGATGGGCAGCCCTTGGTTTGGCCTGGACTCTGTCTGCAAGCCAATGGAGACGTTTTCTACATCCTGCTCAAGGTATTCCTCCTCAAAGATGTCTTGCACAGAATAGAGCTCCTCGTGCTGGGCTTCGGGTTCAGGCTCCACCGGGAGCGGCGGCGGCGGCGGCTGCTGCTGCTGCTGCTGCTGCTGCTGCTGCACCTGCCTGCACTCCTCCTCCACCCGCATCAGCAGCCGCTGGATCTCCCGGTTGTTGGGACACAGCTTGATGGCCTCGTTCAGGTCCTCCAGGGCTGCTGAAAACTGCCTGCTTGACAAAGGGACAGAAACGAGAACTGAAATTACTCTGGATTTGAAGGGAGCCCTTCTCGGGAGGCTCCTGCGGGTTAAGTGGCTTGTCCGTGTTAGCGAGGGAGACGGCTGTGATTGCTACCGCTGGCTGCGTCTCACACTCTGCCTCCTGTGCCTCCCTCGGATTCATTTTATCCGAACCGAAGGAAAACACTGCCAGCCATTCCGGGGAAGAGGGGAACGCAGTCCTGAGACGGCACAACCCAGCCTAGCAAAGAAGCCTGCCCTCCGCGGTGTGCGTTACAGGCTCATTAATTACTCCTCCCGGCACCACCACGAGCTTTGCCCCTCCGTGCACGAAGGGGAAACCAAAGCATCGCTAAGAAATAGCCAAGCTCAGCGCTGCCGTAAACAAGCGCAGCTTTGACGGAGTTGCAACCGCTTACGCCAGTGAAAATTTAACTTCTGCCTGATGCCAAGACCACACAGCGTCAGGGCTGGCTCCGGAGCTCCGGGGCTCCCACGGGTCAGCGCTTTGGGCAAGGCTTGTCTCTCTGATTTTGCAAGGGGTTTGGCTAACTTCTTCCGAAGGAAGGAACGGAGCCCCCTTTGGGAGCCCGCGAGCCCCCCCCGGGGAAGCCTTTGCAAGGGGCAAGGACAGGCTGGGAGGAGTCGAAGGGAGATGGGGGTTCGGGGAAGGGGGTTGTCATTTACAGGGACACCGTTTGCTTTTGAGCAGAACCATCTGTTTGAACATGATTGTCATCTGGGGAGGGATGATCACCGGGAAAAACTCCCCAGCACCTCCTGACACCAGCCTAAGCTTTTGCACAAGCCGCTGAAAACCAGGCGGAGGAAGGGAAAGGCTCCCGTTCCCCGGACTGTGCTGAACTCAGGGGGGGCTGCTGGGCACAAACTGGGAAATGAAGGAGAAAAGCCCAAGCGGTAATGGTTTCTGCTGGAGAGACCTGGGGAGAAAAGGACCCTTGTATGCAGGGAGGCTGATACCATCTGGGAAGGAACCCAGTTTTTATGCTTCCTTACGAGTGTTTTGGAAACAATGGGGAGGAAAACCATTCAAGGAAAGGCATTAGGTCAGTGTGGCTCCATGAGCAGGACTTCTCTGCGGAACAGAAGGTCACGGCTTCACCTCCCATATCAAGACCCAATGGACCAAGCATCAGCTGGGCCGGGAGCCCGGTTCCACCCATGGCCTCCAGCATGGAAGGTGGAATGGTGGTGGTGGTGCCCGCTGAGCTACGATGTCTGTACAGGTGGACTCGACATACCCCCGGCTACCGGCCATTCTCCGCGCTGCCGTCCGAGGCATTTTGGCCGCCGTTTAAAACAGATGACAGCGCACCCAGCCCCTGAGCGTATGGCTCAAAAGCAAACCCTCCTGCTCATTTAGGAATGGCATTGATTGGTTTTGAAACGAATCTCATCTGACATCTTTTAGCCTTCGGGGAGGTTAAGGAGGGAATCCTCCGGGCTCCAGCTGAGATGCAGAGATCTCCAGGAGCTGGTTGCAGCGCTCTGGGCACAAGCCATGGCTGGGAGCTCACCGGCTGGCACTTGCCTGCACGGTCACTGCCCGGCAAGTCAGCTGTTTCTGCCTCCCAAGAAGTGCTGCAGGACAGAGAGATTCATAGGTTCTACGGCCAGAAGAGATCACTGTGATGAATAAGTCTGCCCTCTTGCATAACGCAGGCCACAGGGCTTCCATGAGTCATATTTTGCTTCAAGTCCAAGTTGTGGTTGAACTGAAGTGTATTTTTAAAGAGAATACCCAAACTTGGTGTAGTTAAGATGTTCAAAGTTCAACTAAGATGAACCCCTCAAAACGTTTGCATTCAGCCATCTCCAGAAATTAATAAATGAGGGAGGGTGTGACTTTGGAGTTTGAGAGATTTGTAATCTCATTAACCAAAGTCCCTTTGCCATTTCTCCCCTGGGGACACTGGTAGGGTTTTGCATGGTGGATGTGTGGGCACATTGTCGTGGCCAGGCTTGAAGAGACCAGCCCCTCGCACTTTTCTCTCTCTCCCTTCTCACCTGCTGCTGCGTTTGGCCCTTGCTCTTGCATAGTAAGCTTCGTAAGATTTCGGTTTCAGCTCCAGTGCTTTAGTAGCAAATTCCTCCGCCATTCCAAAATCCTGTCATTACAATAGGTGTGCAGGTAAGTCACAGAATAGATACAGAAATAAAAAAATATATACAGTTTGGGAAGAAAACAAACTTAGCATGGACATTTATTTTGCATGTAAACTTGGAAAACTTGATGGGACTGGAATGTTTCACATGGATTCGATATCATTTACAGCCAGAAAGCTACGATGGCACGTCCAACGACTCAAAGCCCTCTCGTCACGCCGGATGCTGTCAGCACCCGCAGAGGCCAGCGTGCCACTGGCTCCGTTCTCACTGATTGTGTCCCCAACAAGCGCATGCAACCCCTCTCCAACAACCTAGAGTCTCGAGGAAACATCTGGTCTCGCAGAGGCTGGAATGTTATCTCATGAAGGATTTTTTTCCACAGTTGAAAGCAATAGGAAAACTTTCCCACGCCCTCCGCTTCCCACTCTGTTGCACACTGACATACTTTGAAGGGCTGAATAAAACTGCACATGAAGGAAGGGACTACAATACCTCGGTAGCTACAAACAGGACTCACCTGGCAAAGGTCTCTCACCAGTGCCACCAGTGCCATTGTTCCTTGTCTCTCCCCTAAACTTCACCTGGGAGACTCGTTTAGGAGTGGGGAGGGAGAGGGTGACGGCACAGGCTGGAGGCTGCTCTGGGTGCTCTCGAGTGGCAGTGCCATGAGAATATCAGCTGCAGGTCAAACCCTGCCCACTCTCTTCCCTTGCCTTGTCCTGAATGCTTCACGGACCACTAAGCTCAGCATTTGCAAAGGAGACCTCTTCCCAGTGGAAGGGCTTTCATTTTGCAACCAAACACAGCTTTGGATTGCTGACTTGGGCTACGACCCTGAGAAGTTCTGGGAGAGAGCACCGAAGTACTCCTGATCTGTTCAGAAACCCAGTAAACAAACTCCACCTTCTAGAAACAAAGTTCATGAGGACACGATGGCCATTTGGACTGCACTGAGCTGCCACGAGCGAGTGAGCAGGGTCAGCTGGACCTCAGCAAAGCCCAGGGTGAGGTTTAATCTCCCCCAAGGAGAGCTCGCTACCTGGATGCCCTGCCTGGGGAAGCTCATACTTTTGTTTGTACCTTCAGTAGCAGTTACTGCAGAGATATTGCCTGACAGACTAAACTGGGAACGCAGTCAGGAGATAGGTACCTTTTACGGTCTCATCTATAGATGCAAAAACTGCAGGAGCAATTACAACGCCCTGAAATTTTTTATCCCAACACCTGGAATTCCCCAGCTAACAGTAAACTGAAAACCTTGTCCTTAAAGCAGAGGCTGAGCTGTGAGTTGGCTCGTTTAAAGAGAAGGTTCACGCTTTTTCTACAAACTGTGTTGTTTGCTCACCAGCGTTAAGATTTCACTTCCACTGCTTTTCAACTGCCTCCCTCAGAGCTTAAAGAAATGAAGTTGTCACAAAACCCCCTTCCCCTCTGGTTTGTTGGCTCATGGCCCTGGCAGAGATTTCACTTTTCCAGTCTTTGAAGGCTTTATGCTGTAGAGGTGAAAGTCCCTGAATGCAGAGCAAGGGGGAGGTGGCACTTGTCTGCTGGAAGGACAGACACGCTGCAGGAGCTGGTTGTTAGAGGCTGCTGGATTGGAGCGGGGAGAGTGACAGTGATCTGGCAGATCTGGGAGGAGAGGGAGTGTGTGTGGGTGTTTCTGGATGAGTCACTGCCCTGGGGAAGTGCTAGCCCCCTAAGCATATGCTCCTTCATTTTAAATTAATTAGTATTCAAAGGAGCAACTCTCCTGGCTCCTCCCTCACCGCTGCCCTAGAAATCTGGAAAATGCCTCCACCCCCAATTCACATCATCATCAAAAGGGAGTAATAAAAAATTCAAAAAGCTATAAACATAGCAATGAATTTTTAATCATCAGAAATGCATATTAAATCATTATTTCTTTTGAATTATAAAATGCCAGTGCTCTGTGAAGGACAACCAGGTGACACAGAGGAGAGATCTCAGAGGTCAGAGCACAATCAGAGGGTGGACGTGTCTCTGTGCACAGGCAGAAAGCTGGCACCTTGCCCTTAAGGCCATGAAGAGCGGGGAGACTTACATTCATTTTCCTTCGACACCGCGAGAGGTTGAGGAGGAGCGACACCTTCAGCTCACGGAAAGTTTTCAGGTCTTCTCCAAACCCTTCCCTGGGGAATTTTTTCAGAGCGTACTGGTAGCGCTGGGCAGCCTCTTTCACTTTACCTTTCTAAGAGAAGGAGAACATGTCAAAACACATCCTTGGGTAGAGTTTACCTCACTGCAGAGAACTCACTCACCAGTCCCAGGAATGTTTGAGGTGGTTACGGTAACGTGAGTTCACTACTTAGCTCTTTTCTAGAAAGAAAAGCCAGAACGTTTGATCAAGGGAACATCTGATCTGGAAATGCAGAGAGATGCCTTGTGCGTGTTGAGTTCTCCCACTTGGTACAGAGTTGTCACGCTACAGTGGGAAACAGCAGAAACTGTGTTATGTTAACTCCATACAACTCCATCTGGCCCCTGGATGGATGGTCTTTTGAACTGGGTGATCAGCAATGCATTCCTGGAGAACACCCTACACCCAAAGCTTAATAAGCACCAGGGAGGGTGAAGAATCCAAAGTGTGGGACTTCGGGTGGAGTTCCTGGGGCCCAGAGAAGCCTCTGCAACAGCAAAGATAACATTATGGCGCTGATGGGGCTCTCAAGTTGGGACAAACGGGTTGGGCTTCATCTCCATGGACTTTAGATGTCTAAAAATTAGGTGTCAACATCTAACCCTGTCAACTGGATTCCTTTTATAGTTATTGGGATGCAACAGTCACCTTCAAAGGGTGATTCATCTTTGCTATTTTGGGCACCTATTTTTGGGATGGGATGATCTGCGCCCTGGAGGGGGGCAGCCATGGCAGCCAGGGTGAAAGAAAGAGGGCACAACGGGATCTAGGACGCGTGCAATTCATGATGACCCAGACATAAATTTTGCAGCTACGAATAGTAAGGTTTAAAGCCTTGCTTTTAGACTCAGGTTTCTCAGCTGTATCACGTATCCCTGGCAGATAACTCCAGTTACAATGCCAGCTTTGCATATTTTCTGCTTCACCCTTAGAGCCTAACAGTGAATCATTGTTGTACTTGCACGTTTTGTATGTGTGTGCAAATCTCCAGGTTTTAAAGATCAGCTTAAAATAAACACCGAGCAAAAAAGACTCTCTAATTCTAATGGCGGAATGTCTCCCATGGGCTAAAGGACACGACAAAGCCATCTGTGTCCTGACAACCTGTTTTCATTGCAAAAAAGTTTCTTCCAAGACTTTTTCTGGGATACGCTATCTCGTTGCCTCGTTCCACAGCGGTCAGCCCGTTAGGTAACGGCAAGGTTGCCAGACCTGATGCAATGACATCAGCACTCCGAATCTCTGTAAAACACTTGGGTTCTGGTGTTTTCAAAGAGGAAATGAAGTGCTGGCTCAACTCCAGAATGCAGAGAGACTTGGCTTTGCTTCAGCTTCGTTACAGATTTGGACAATCAATCCCCCCCCTCCCTTCCCCAACCCCACTAACCAAAACCAGTTTGCGACACAAGGAACGCTGCGAGCAGTAGCTTTTACTTGCCACGGATTAAAGCAGTGGCATTGTTCAGTCAAAACCTCACACAAAGTCATGCTGCAAACTGCATCTGTTTGGTTTTCCCAGAAACACTCTTCTCACCTTATAAAACATGTCTCCCTCCTCCATCAGCTTGCTCAAGAGGATGATCATGATGTCTGGTTTGGAGGTTGCCATCGCCCATGTTGCTGGACCTGTAGTGTACAGGATGCATGATGGGTAAAGAACTCATACAATGCAAGGGTGGTAGGAAGCTGGGTGGAAAAAATATCCTGGGGTGGGAATTTCTGCTGGAGAGAACAACTTGGCACGGTCAAAGGGCAGAGCGCTCCAAATGATCGAGCTGACAATTAATCTCGCACTTAAATTAACGTCATCCTCACTTGCAATGGTTTTTCCTTTGTGGTCATTAAGGCTAATACTAATTGCTGCCACCACCACCACCACGATGGTCTGGGAAATGATGGGAGCCGTTTCCACAAGAGGGCAGTGCTGGTTGTGGAACCAGCCGGGGTGGGGGAAACGGCGTGGTCGGGGAAATAAAATGTATTTAACAGGAAAAATCAGAGTGGTTACATAAAAGCATTTCTAAATTAAAATCTCTGGAAGTGTACTAGGAAATCTGCAGTTCGACTGTCGATAGGTGTTTTGTGTTTAAGTGGATTGTGATTTCCAGCTTCACGAGATGTGAAATACTAGAGCAGAAAAATCCATTAAGGTGGAAAATACGACAAAGGAAAGGTGGTGTCTAAGCGCTGCTGGTGCCGGAGCCGTCTGTGGGCTGGGGACACACTGGCTCTGCGCAGGGGATCGCCCGTGCAGAGCCAGTCGTTATCTCAAGGGCTAATATTGGGAGGGAAGGGGCGGCAAAAATTTGGGGGCGACTCATTAGTGTGGGTGAAGAATAAGTCAACAATATTCTATAAGTAGATTCAGTACGTTTCGGGGGAAGGAGGTTAGTTTTTGAGTTCAAGTTATTCTCTGCAACAGTCATTAAAAAAATTATTTGAAGGTGAGGTAAATTAAAAGATTAGAGGTGTTGGGGACGCATGCAGGCTAAATCAAACAGGAGAAAGCAAGGCTGACAAAGCTATCAGATCGAAGCTGATGCTGACAGCAATGAGATATACCTCGTGGGCGACTCGGTAACGTCTGACAACCTTCAAAGAAAGGAGAAAACAAAAAGTTGTAGGAGAGAGGGGGGAAAAAAAATGGATGAAGGTGAAAAAAAAAAAAAAAAAGAAAGGAAAAAAAAAAGCAGCTGTGAGAGGCAGGCAGCAAAGAAGCCAATGCACCAGCAAAATCCCCTTTCACAGGAAAACGTAACGTGAGCAGCTGTGTGGCGCAGTGCAGGTCACACTAAGGTCTGGAAGCATACACAGAGCGAGTGAACGCAGCAGCTCACAGCAATGCATGGACAGAGTACGTTTTTGTCGACTCAAGACTAGTAAAGATAGAAAAAGCATTACCAGAGGAAAGACCTTGCCAAAGAAACAGTCGTTTATTGATTAACTTTGCTAAGTAATACGACAGGAAAAAAAAAATAAAATATTCCCCGTTTTAATAAAGAGAATAAGGCAGTCATGACTCGCCGGCTGCTTTCAGAGTCCGAAGCAGCAGCTGGGGCTGAGGCTACCTCTGTGTTACGCTTATATTGTCTCGGAAGCCAGCCCCACTGCTCGGAGTCCTGCCTGGGCACAGGGCCGACAGCGCATTGTCCCCTTGTCCCTACCTATCTTTGCTCCTTTCTTCAGGAGAGTGACGACGACCGAGGTGTTGCGGCACCCCACTGCCCTGTCCAGGGGCCGCATCCCGCTGTAGTCAACGTGCTCGATCATGGCCCCATGGTCCACCAGGAACTGAACCTGCAATGAGAAGCCCAACAGTCAAGTTCTGCTCCTGGGCAAGACCTTCGCGTGCTGCTGGGGATGTACGACCAGCAGAAGCTTGGTCTGCTCCGCTGCTTGGGCTAAAACCTCCTCTACAGGGTCTGAGGGTTCCTCAGACTCCTGTGTTGTCCTCTACGGAACCACCTGCGTGTACGGAGGGCCAGAACTCTATATGCTTATTGCTACATCAAGCTGAACTGTACTATTTTAAGGCTCAAGTTGCGCCAGAGGAGGTTTAGGATGGATATTAGGAAAAATTTCTTCACTAAAAGGGTTGTCAAGCACTGGAACAGGCTGCCCAGGGCAGTGGTTGAGTTGCCATCCCTGGGGGTATTTAAAAGATGTGTAGACGTGGTGCTGAGGGACATGGGTTAGTGGTAACTTGGCAGCGCTGGGTTAACGGTTGGACTTGATGACCTTAAAGGTCTCTTCCAACCAAAACAATTCTATGATTCTACGATTTTACACCAACTGCCCGTTCCCTTCTGCAAGTATTACAGGCCACTTACCACCTCTGCGTCGCCGTAAAAAGCTGCCAGGTCCAGCGGAGTGCGTCCGTTTTTATCCGCGTGGTCGGTGGCAGCTCCATTCTCCACCAGGGAACGCACCACGGAGAGATGTCCCTTCAGACAAGCCCAGCTGAGGGCTGTCAAGCCCTCCTTGTCCATCAGGGAAATGGAGGCACCTGAAAGAACAGGCATCAGTTCACTTCAGAGCTCTCTCTTGTTGAGCACTCTGACACAACAAACCATCCGCTAAGTGATGACAGCTTATTTTTAGAGAGCTATGCACATAATTATTAATTACTTTATTAACATTTCTCCCACCACAGATCCCACCCTCCATGGCAACTTCAAATGCACTGACAGGAACTGTGGCAAACGAGTTTATTCACACCAAGCTGCAAACTTTTTCGCACCTAGCTCTGTGGGCTTTTCTGGCAAACATCTTCTGAGCAGCAGGGTGGATCTGACATCCCTCATCTGAGACATCAATCTTTCTTTTTAACTGTTTTTATTTTTTTAATCAAACCCCATTCCAGCCTGTGTGAGTCAGAGACGAAGACCATTTCGCTGTTTCAGCAGGTCATGGCGTACCAGAGGGAACTAAGTCAATTCAGCCCAGTTCTTCTAAAAAAGCACATATTTTCCCCTCTTCACTCCCCTCCCCTTTACCCAAAATCCACACGATTTCCAGCAGTATTTCTCCCTGAACTTTACCCAACATAAATACAACGTTGTGGGATAAACTACTGCCAACTGCAAGCCAAGGAGAGAGGGACTTGACATTTTCTTGGATGAAGCAACCGCGCTGCCATACCGACGGGTCAGCGCTGCTTCGTACGGCATATGGATACGCGTACGAGATCTGAACAGCAGCATTAAGTGAACACTCCTCTCGGTGGCACGAAGACAACTCCGGTTGCCATGGCACAGGCAAGGCTCCGGCTCTGGAGTGTGCAGAAGAGATCCGTATCGGCTCCTCCGAGGAACTGCGGCTACCTGCGGGATGCTCCTGCCAGCAGGCTGGGATGAATCGCCGCTGCAGTGTTTTTCTCCTGGAGGTAAACTCTAAACCGCCCAGCGTGAGATCTCCGCCGGCTCCAGAAAGCTCAGCGAGCGGGGGAGTAACGTGAATTCCCTGCGCCTTCCCCTTCACCCCAGCTGACATATCCCCCGGTCAGCACACACCGCCCAGATGGCAGCAAACCGACAGGTCTTCCAGCTCGCAGAGCTTTTGGTTTGCAGAGGAGCAACAACACCCAAGTGTTTGCTCGGGATGTGCTCAGAAACCTTCACCCGGAGCTCTGGGCTCGGCCACAGCGCCCTGCTCGCTGCGTGGCTCCGAACGGCAGCACGGGGTGCCAGGGAGGGAGGTGGCAAGTGACATCTTTGGGGACACTGGCTGCAAGGCAGCTCCAGCATACAGGCTAAAAGTCCTAACACCTCTCCAGCCTTCTCTCACGTTGCCCACACTGTGCCCAGGAACACTTCAGAAGCTCTGTGGAAGCCCTCCAGATGATCCCCAACTGACCCACGGCCAACTCTTGCTCAGCAAAGCAGGATAAAGCCTCATTTCATTCTTTCTAATTTGTACCAGCTACTTTCTTGCTATCAAACCATCAACATCTTCTCTCGTGTTTTCCCTCTGACTCTTCTGGAGCAGGCGAGAAAGCTCCTGCAATGAGAGGGAAGGCTGGAAAAGCCACATCCTCATTCAACCTTCCCACTCTTCTCCCAGTTTGGTGGAAGAGACACACCGTTCCACTGGGTGACATGCCCAGGCTTCAGGGTATCACTGCAGCCACGTGAGCTGAAGGTCTAAGGGAGCGGAGAATGGCCATCGCTTCAGAGACGCCCAAACGCTGCTCCGAGGCACCTGGGGCACGACCTGCTCCGAGGCACCGAGCTCCAGCAGAACCTCTGCTGGACCCTGAAGGCATCTTTGGCTTCTCCGGGAATCTCCGACCCACTTAGCATTAAGGCAGTTGGACGTGAAACAAACTGATGGTTTGGAGGGCAAGTGGCTTATGGTGACCTCATGGGACTGATCCCTGCTGCCGTGGGAAAGATTTTGGCTGGGCAAACCCAGCTGGCTTCTGAGAAGTGACGGGCTGCTCCTTCCCTGAAAAAATTACCTGGCTAAACGCAAGAATTTATGGTTTAATATGTTATTCAGCAGACACAGAACAATGAGCCAGCTAGAGAGAAAAAAGAAGAAAGGATGGACACTCGGAGCATCAAAAAGAAGGTGGGAATGGCCAGGACAGTCAGATCCTTTCTGTGCAGAGGATGCATGAGAAGATGCTGTGCCCGTGCAGGGCTATCCCTGCAGGGACGAGGCTCAGCGTCGTGTGTCACAGGCACAAGACAGACAGCGAGGAGCAGCACCCACACGAACCACAAATCCCAAGGTAGCAAAAAGAACCGAGGCATTGCTTTTTTGCAGGAAAACGAGATTCAGAATCAAGTTCTCTCCAAACGTAACGAGCATCAAGAATTCCTTTGCTTTGTGTAACACAGACCCGTACAAACATCAGCTTTAGCAGAGCTGTTACGGGGAAAATTTAATTCACATCTCACACGTCCATTACTTCTGGGTGTTAACCAAGAGCAGTAGGTAACTCCAAAAATTTGGATTTCAAATTGATTGATGACTGCAACTCTGTTAATAAAAAGTGTTTACAAACGCTGGCTGTGTTAATCAAGCACAGTCAAATAAGATTTGCTTTGCAACACACTAATTAATGCTTATGGCTTATGATTCACACACTTTGATTTTAATGAAACATTGAACAGGATTGTCAAAGCCATTTTAATTAAAATACACCGTATATCACTGTACTCTGCCCAGGCTTGAGCTAACTTTCCAGGACTATGGTATAGCATAGTTAGGGGAGTTTATTAAGCTATTTAGAGGAATGGACCTTTTAAAGTAAAAAAATATTTTCGTATTTTTGACTTCTGGGGCTCTCAGTGTCCAAAGAGCCAGGGAAACATGACATCCATTTGCTGGCGATCCCACAGCCGGGATGAGGTTACCCGGTATTTTCATCCTCCACTGAACCAGCCAGTCTTAAGCAACACACACAGTGCTCAAGTCTGGCAACAACAACAAAAAAATCACTTATTTTAAGCCTTTTACACAGATTCAGTCAAGCTGCAAAAGGGGCCACGTTACAAATCAAACATGGAGAGTGTTAATTTGAACTTTTGAAAAGAACAGAACATCAGAAAAGCATTAATTGAATTAATTCATAAGAAACTCATGCCTGATCTTTGGCACATCCCTATGCAGGTTACAGCGCTGAACAGCAACGATCCCACCGCCCCACGGCTCAGGACAGACAGACAGGCAATGGGAAACTTGCTCTTGGAAGCCCGGCAATTTTACAGTGAAAAATATTCTTATAACTACTACGTAAAATATTCAAGTGTCTCACATTTTGGCTAAGGGGTCAGCCACAGTCACTTACGATATGAAGAAAATATCCCTTCCCAAAGAGGGATCTTACCTGAAATAAAAATATCAAATAACAACACAAGAATTAAATGCTATTTTTAACCAAAAAAAAAAAAAAAGGAAAATTACCGAAACACACCAAAGAAACATTGGCTATTTGTCAAAAAAGAAGTCTCTAAGGAAGGACAGAAATGAGAATGAATCGTGCTCCTGCAGGCTGCAGGCAGCGTGTTGTTCTGACTCACCCCAAACCTGTACAGCAGCAATGAGTAAAACTGAAACATGCTCCCGTTGACTGAGTAACTCCCAGTGAAGGGGAGTTATTAGACACTGAAAGTGCTGAGCAAAGGGAATCTGTGAGTGCGAAGCTGAAGAGCAGGCTATCTTCAAAATAATTCTGTTTGATTTTCAAAAAATACACCAATTCCTTGCCTGTGTCGGGGCCTTACCCTCCTGCTGCTGATGGTGCCAAAAACATGGGAAACAATACCAGTGCTAAAAATGGAAGTGTTAAAAAGTGTCCCAGACCCTGGTCCCGTGGTTGAGTCTCGCCTGCTTGTTCCACGGCGATGGCGATGGTTCAATCACATTGCTTGTTGACTTTTTTGTCTAAGGGGAAAGCTCTGAGCGTGGTTCAAGGGCACATTCTTAACGCTCAAAGCACCTGTGCTATGAAATTTTATTTTCTGACTCAAATGTGTGATTTTGAGGCTGTGAGCACCGAACACAGACAACAAAACAGGCAGCCAAGATGAATGCTATGACTATTCTAGTTCTCCAATAAGCTGGATACGGCGCTGAGAACCTCTCCACCGCCCGAGCCAGCAGTGGGATTACAATCCCCACCCCACAAACTCCAGCTGTGCAGGAGACAGCCCAGTGGGACTCGCCGTGGCCGGTCTCCAACACACTTCCAAGCACGTCCTCTAACCTTGCGCAAGCAGAAACTCCACCGTGCCCAGATGTCCCTCAGATGCGGCCATCATCAGCGGCGTCCGCCCCTGCTTGTCTGCCATGTTCACATCGGCGCCATGCGTGAGCAAGAGATCTACGATCTGCAACACACAAAGCGAGAACACACGTTGCACGGAGAGATCCAGCTGGGAACGCACGTTGTATGTAGAGGAACCAGGGCCAAGGAAGAGCAGAGTGGTCCCCGTGTCTTGAAACTTCACCCCGCAAGGCATGGTGCCCTCTGAGACTACTGCTGCAAGATTAGAATCATAGAACCATAGAATGGTTCGGGTTGGAAGGGACTTAAAGATCATCCAGTCCCACCCCCTGCCCTGGGCAGGGACACCTCCCACCACACCAGGTTGCTCCAAGCCTCCTCCAACCTGGCCTTGAACCCCTCCAGGGATGGGGCAGCCACAGCTTCTCTGGGCAACCTGGGCCAGGCTCTCACCATCCCCACAGCAAAGAATTTATTTATAGTACCTAACCTAAATCTCCCCTCTTTCAGTGTCAAACCATTCCCCCTCGTCCCATCGCTACATTCCCTGATGAAGAGTCCCTCCCCATCTCTCCTGGAGCCCCTTTAGGCATTGGAAGGCTGCTATAAGGTCTCCCCAGAGCCTCCTCTTCTCCAGGCTGAACAACCCCAACTCTCTCAGCCTGTCAAGAGGGGCATAGGAGAAGCGTATAATGACAGTAAAAATGAACTCTTAAGTCAAGAGCATCCCCCTTGCTTCCCAAATGGTGAGATAATGCAATCCTTAAGCAAAAGCTGCCTGTAGCCAGCAAGAGCTCAGGGTGTTGGAAGCATCAACAATCTCTCTTCTTCTCACTCTGATCATTCCCCAGAAGATTTGGGGTTTGTTTTCTTCACCCATACTTCAGCAAGACAGAAGGAATGGCCTGACCGTACATTTCAGACCCTCCCAGTGGTGTGAGGACCCCACTCACCTGCCAGTGGCCCTGTCTGACAGCGCTGAAGAGCGGGACGACCCCACGGCGGTTGGGCTGAGCCACCGCGGCGCCCTGCTCCAGGAGGAGCCGGCAGACCTCCAGCTTCCCGCGCCCCGCCGCCGCCGTCAGAGCTGTGGGAGAGAGAAAAGCAATGAAGGAAGGAAGAAGGAAGGAAGGAAGGAAGGAAGGGAGGGAGGGAAAGAGCCACGCTCTCCGCAGAGTTTTTTTCATACCCAGAGATAGGTCTTTCTGCTGGATATCGAAGCGATGGTGCCTGAAATGCCAAACATAGCTCACGACAGGCAAAACGAACAAAGAAAATGGGTTGGCTCAGTAGAGCTGTAGCTCTTACTTGTCATTCTAGTTTACTTCAAAGGCCAACTCCTCCATGGAAAGATCTCCTAACGTTATGGAAAGAGGCAGATTGGGACAATCAGCTTTTATTACTTTCTGCATGTTGCAGTGAAACGGGCTGAGAACTGCAATAGGTATAAAATACAGGCACGTGTGACTGAGGTTGAAGGAAGGTGTTGCTGCAAAGAAATGCAGAGCCTTGTCACATGAAACTGTCACCATTTCCCCCGTGCCTCCTGCAGGTTCCCCGACTGCAAAAGCCACAGGCTGCAAGACCGAGTGTGTCTTAGTGGGGGCACAACGTCCAGAGAAAACACAGGTCTTCAGGCACGTGCTGTCTTGACAAGACCTTCTGCAACCTGTCCTTGACTCATCCCACCATGATTCCAGGAGAACAAGTGAGGGATCGAGCTGGAGGCACTGCCAAATCACTGCCAGCCACTGGATGTCAGTCAGATTTGTGGCTTTTCTCTATCTGAACAAGCACAGAGCAGCGTAACTCAGACGGAGGACTTTTATTTTTAGTATCTCACTTTAGCCCATAGATCTTTGACACGAGGGAAACAATCAGAAAGCAAAAATGGTATTAATATGTTCGCCCATTCTCCAAGACAAATGCTAATTCTTGGCTTTGTTTCTGGCCAGGACTGATCCTACCAGCAAGGTCATTGTGCAAAACCAAAATTAACTCTTATTTCCAGTATTACAGATGCTCACAATATTAGAGGTGGGTAGAAGTAACACCTGACAGCTCTTTCCCTGACAAAATGTGCTCCGTTAACTCGGGAAGTATGGCTGGGTTAGAAGAGACACATTCAATCTCAAAATAGTTCCAAGTGCGGGACCTGCCTTTGACTCGTCTTTGGTATTAATTTTAGACTTTTCGGTTCCTCCCTCCTCTCCCCAACTTTCTGTGCACTTCAGCACGGCTCCGCTGGCTCCATGCTCTGCTGCTTCCAGTGGGAGTTTGAGCAGAAGGTGGGAGTCTATTTCTAACTGACGTAGCTTGTTTTTTCTTTGAAGTACATTTCTGTGGGATGGCTGATTACGAGGTGTTGATGGGTTTCCAACTGCAACACTGTTAATGTTGGGGGATTTAATTAATTCTCTATTCTGTTCCACATTATGGTTGAGTTTTCTTCTCTTGGGGTTGAGACACACCAAGAGTTAAAAGAAAAACCATCCCGCTGCCACAAGCAGAACATACTGCAAAATCTATAATCAGATCCATGTGGGTTTTAAACGTAAGCTACAAATATAGAAGGAGGACTGTGTGTAATGTGCACAGCAGAGGGATCGGTATGCAGGGCTTTGGGGTTCTATTTCGAAACCTGCCTGCACTTGAAATGTTGCAGGTTAACTTGAGGTATTTCGCGTCAAAATGACTTATGCTTGCAACAGTGGAAATACTGTAAATCACCCAAGTGTTTGGTGTTCACCATGACATGTTCTGTGGAAAAGACTTCACCGCAACAGGATGATTTGATCCATGGCCATATCCTTCTCCCCTCTGCCTCGCAATCCACCCTACCTGGGCTGACATGTCTTTTTGCTACCCAGCTCCTCAGGGTCACAGCACCTGGTGGGGGTACGTAGCTCCAGCCTGTCCTCTCCAGCTCCAACTCAAAGGAAGCTCAAAAGCTTCTGTGCCGCTGAGCAGTCAGACCTTGCTGCGGGAAGGTCCCACACTGATGACCCGGATTTGCTGCCTGCTGCTGAGAGAAACCTCTCCAAGCTCATCCTGTGTGCTGCGCAGACATCTCAGCATCTCTCCTCAGAAATGGAGAAACTCTCCAAGGGGCGAAAGGAGCTCAGTCCAGCTGGACCCTAGGAGACCAACTCACTAAAGTACACCCAGACCTCATCAGTCCTTGTGCTTTGAGAAGAAGGACTAGAACTCAAAGTCCAGCTTTGAGAAGTTGGACTAGAGATAACTCCCCGTGGTCCCTCCAATGTGCAAGAGCTGGGCAGTCTGCTGCTGTGAATGAATAGAGGTGCCTCACTCCTCCATCTCCAGCCTTCCAACCAAATCGCCTGTTGACATCCCCGAGCTCCAGCTCCACTGCTGGTCACCTCAAGCCCAGAGCACTATCCTGTGGCTGGTGTCCAACTGTACAAGCCCAAAAGCTCAATTAAACTACTTCAGGAAAAATTCTAGAAGTACTCGCTTATTTAAGCCTTTTAGCACTCCTTAGATGGACCTATCAACCTGTTTCTCACATCACCAATGTGCCTTGCAACAGGCATTTGCCTCCAAAAACCCCACAGCACAAGGTGAGGCTGTTCTTGTGTTGAAAGGAGACTGGAAAAGCCAAGGAAAAGCGATAAGAGGAAATAAGAGGAATGGAAACAGTTTTGTTTGAAGTCTTACAGCTGGCCAGAGAGCTTCTGTTGGCCCAGCATGAAGGAGGTGAGTTCACCAAGACCAGCCAAGGAGCAGCGACCAGAATCCTGGGCTGGAAAACAGGAATGTTCATTCTGCAGCTTTTCCATGAGGACTTAGTGCCAGGAGAACAACTCACCGTGCAATAAGAAAATCTTGGCATAAACGCCGTAAAACAGTTGCTGCATTTCTCAAAACACGGCTCAAACAAAGCCCGAGAGGAGTTTCAGGTGCGGACGTGCCCCCCTCCGTCAGCGAGCAACATCAGACAAGCCACAGCCTCCAACACCAGGGACCTGCAACGGCACATTCTGCCTCTGCCGCTGCGCAGTGCACGTCTGCCTTCTTAGAGAAAAAAACCCAACTTTATCTGGAGAAGGAATCATTAAATTGCTCCTGGAGAGCACGTGTATCTGTTTCAGAGCCTGGCAGCCAGACAAATGCGGTTTGATGGAGCCGTTCTTTGCACCTCCAACTCTGACGGGAGTTATTACAAGTGACTCAGATACTTTTGTGCTGGGTTTTGATATCAGTCTTGTCCCAGGGGGAAATATTCCATCTGGAGTTGGCTTTAGTGTGCTGTCAGCAATTCCTAAACTTATGATGTAACTTGGCACTGCCCTTTGGATGATATCTGGCTGATATCACTGAGCCGGGCAGTCAGCTCTGCTCCGTGAAGATTAAACACACGAGCAACAAGTATCAAAAACCAGGCAAGACGTGATTCAGATTTTTAAAGCAGATTGCTATTTTTAGGTGGAAACCAGCATTTCTCTTCAAATTTATCTAAACTCGCTATTTACTTTTGGGAAAATAATAATAACAAAACAACGTGAAAGGGAATCTTGAGATTCATATGAACTTGTCCTGCCTGTGACAGGACAAAAACCCGCTGAATTTGGTGGCTGGCTCATTTTTGCTCATTTTCCCATCTTACCTACCACAAATTTTAATGGGATAAATGGGCTTTGAGATGGCTCCTCAATTTGTGTGCAATTTGCAAATCACAAATCCACATTCCCAGTTATCCCAGTTACTCAGAGAAACTCCCAGACGTCTGTGTGAGTCCAGCTTTTGGGATCCTTGCGGGGAGAGGTATGGGAAGGGGGACAACAGAGATGGAAAAGGCTTCTGCTGGAGAGTTCTCGAGGCAACGGGCAGGCTGGGGAGGGCAGAGCTGCCCAGGGCACAAGGAAAGAGAAAAGGGAAGAGCTGGACGTTGTCAGGGAGAAGATGCAGCACTCGGCTTTCAGAGCAGAGAGCACGGAGAGCAGGACAGTGTGACCTGCAAAGGCAGAGAGCTCCGGGGATGGGCAGGGTTAGACACCAGATCATCAAATGCCTACGGCTTTATACCAGGCTTTGCCAGGTTCATCCAGACAACCCAGGACTATCTTAACTCAAGGAGTTTCTCTGCAGAGTATGATGCTGCCCAGGAGGTTAATTTGCTGGGAGACATCTTAGTGGCTTTTGATCAAGCTCTGAAAGCATCTGGATTACCATCACCACCATAAGATAGTCCTCAAGACCCAAACACCAGAGAACTTTTTGGACAAGCTCTTTCTGGCCTGGTCACCACTCCAAACTGTGAGTTCAGCGGCAGCAAAGCCGTTGTCCTATTACCAACCCTCAGTCATTTCATTTGCCTAATTCCAGACCCAATTTCCTTCCTCTCCCCTGACACCCTAGGGGCACTTTTAAATTGCTTATTTGTATGTTGCCCTTATTTCCGCTAATAATGGCCCAATGCCCTTGCTACTCAGCTACATCCCCGTGGGTGCAGAAGCTGACACCATCCCTGATGCCCTGCGAGTGGCCCAGAGCAGCCCGGCCACCCACCTGGTTCCTTGCTGGGACCACTCATCCCTCCGTCTTTGTCCTTTAAAGCTCAGGGGCAACACTTTCTTATAGACTCCGTCCCTTAACAAGGCTCTAATAAGGCTATATTTTCAAAGGTACAGTGTACAAAACAGCTCAAAATACAACCCTGCCTATTTTTCCCCCCTTTGAAACAGAAACGACCTGACCGAAGACCACGCCACACACCAGCCACCGTCCGTACCCTTGGATCGTGTCATTTTTAAGCAAAGCTGACAGAATCAAAATCAGTGCTCCGTTACCCAGACAGGAACATTACCTTGGTGTATTAACTTGACAGGAACATTACCAGCGATGCAAGTAGATTAGTGAGTTGAGTACAAAAGACAGGGGATGATATTTATGAGGTCACTGGAGTTAAAAGCTAACAACTCCAAGTCTGAATGTCTCAAAAAATGGAGGTGATGGTGCGTTTCGTGTCTGTGGAGTCGAAGGGGTGAATGGCTGCTTTTGTTGAGGTTGTGGAAAGCAGGGCTTCTGTATTACACCCATCAATACAAAAATACAGTATTGCACAAAAGAACATTTGTTTAATTACCAGGTGCTAAATAATGAGAAGTGTTCTGAAAATCAATGGATAATTTAACAGTCGTGGTGCTGTATGTAACAGGGAAGAGGAGACAGAAACAGGGAGATGCTTTGGAGAAATACAACCAATATCAAGAGAGAAAGAGCAGAATTTTGTGTCCATCCCACTTAATGTGAGATGTTTCAGAGAGATCAGTGGCCTGGCTGTCAGAGACACTGCATGCCTGCACGCTCCTGAGAAGTGCCAGGAGCTGCAGAAGCTCAGGATTTTCAACCCCCAAACTTTTCTCTTATACTCAAGCTGAGGCCAAGCTCTACTCTGGCACCGGTAAATCCCCTAAAATCCAATGAGAGGAACCGATCCTTCTCTCTTCATCAAAGCAATGCCTGGGATCAGGGACGCATCGGGTGACAGAGAGCCCATAAATACAAACGCAAACATGCAAGAAGCAGCTACAGCATCTACAGAAATCACCTGTCTCTCCCCAAAGGCTGTCAAAGCTGTTGATTTGTGCTCGCTCCACCTCCTCTTCGTCTTTTTCTGGAAGATCGAGCAGGTAGGAGACAATCTAAAACAAAATGACATGTCAGCTCACGAACTTGGATGCGTTATATATATAAACTGCTGACACCTTAACACGAGCTGCTCTGAAAAGGCAGAGGGAAAGGAACGGTCTCTGCCTGGCACCCCAAGCTCAAGTAAATATTCTTCCAGAGAGCAATCACTCAACCTGCTGTCCTGTACAAGCCAAAAAACCCACCCAAGTGGCTCGATATGACCACACATGATAAGCCTTTGTAGTGTCAGGTCCTTCTAACGGTGTCTGTCCTGCTACAGAGGACCTGGTGAGCGTAGTGGATGCCCCTTCATCTGCAGCTAGAGCTGCTGAGACCAGTGAGGGGACACCAGTGTGTCCATCTGTATCACGTCCCACCAGGTGGGATGCGATGAGGATGATTGTCCCTTTTTACTGCTGGGGAAACTGAGTCACGGACAAGTGATGTAATGGTGCAGTTATAATCATCAGCCTCTCTGTCAGCTTAAGCTTCAGCCAAGATGAAGTTAGTTCCAGAAACCATTAGCTCCTTTCTAGCAAATACTGTTTTTAAGCAGACTGTTAAAAAGACTTCCACTATGTTTTAATTCCAGCTGTGGACGCTTGAAACCCCAGAGAAGCAAATTAACTTCTTTAAAGGGTAAATTAAAGGATTTAATTGACTGAAAACTGCCAGAAAATTTCAGTGTTTGGATCATATGATGCGAGAAAGCAAGAGGCTAAGAAGAAAATAGAGATTTTACTTTAGTGATTGAAGGACAAAAACGTTTTTCTCATTCCAGGAGGAACAATTATCCGCTGGGGTCTGGGCTACAACCAGCCTTTTTGGAGTACCTGGGAGGCAGCCGTGCCGGCTTCGCTGTCAGGGGCACACACCGAGAGAGGCACCAGCACAGGGGAGCGGGGATTTTGGTGGCAAATGCTGTTTTCCCGTGTCCTGCCAGTGATGCTCTGGTGCTCAATGGGACGTTGGGAATGACAGCAGCACGGGGGGAGCAGGAAACCCAGGAAAGTGCCTCCATGAAAAATGCTGTTGAAGTTCCTCGGACCTTAGTGGACCTCAGTGGCCTGGCTAAACCGTAAAGCCACGTCTGGTATGGTTACACTAGGGTATAATCACAGCAAGGACAGCAGTGTGGCTCCACCAGTCATTAAGATCACTTTATTAACATGCTAAATACTTGTTTTATCACCAAAGTTGTAGAAAAAGAGCAAACAGCTTGCATCTCCTATGACTGCAAGCACCTCAGAACAGGGAAGTGCAGTGTCTTCTATCAGCGGCCAAGAAATATGAAACAATTCCAAAACTCCCTCCTATAAGTTATAAAGGTGGTCAGTATTATGGGGGGGGGAACTCCCACTTAAAAAGTTCTCTGCCCTGCTACAAATTATGTCCTGGGCGAGCAGATCTTTAGGGTTTTGAAGTCACATCTGCTTCTGATCAGTTCAACTCACAGTCACTTAGCTAATAAGAATTTCCCAGCTTTCTTTAATTAGCTCCTCTGATCTGAGCACATTACCTATGTTTTCATGGATTACGCTTAACACAGGCAAAATCTAAACTCCAGTAAATGAGAGGAGCTCAATTTAGCAAAGAAATCAACCAATGCAAAAAAAAAATCCTCAAAGACTCCCTCTCGGTAGGAAAATACACACCATTTTCCACATCACAAATCTTTATCAGGGTGATAGGAGGAAGCTCTTTGGCTCTTTTTTCTCCCCCAACACGCAGTCCAAAGCTACGTGGTCTCACGCTCCCCTAACAGCGCTGGAGGAGCGTCGGGAGCAACACGCTGTTTATCCACCCTTGCTTTATGGTTTATTCCAACAACTTAAAGGCTTGTTACGCTTCCTCTCTTGGATGCCTGCCCAGACCGCAGGGTTTGCCACGGGATCTGTGAACCCCCTGGTTCACAGGGAAAGGGGAGGAAGAATAGGATGGAGGTACCAACTCCGCCTCCAGGACCCTCTTTGGTCAATGTTTTGGCTAGAAAATGTAGCCACCCCTTGTTTTCCCACCCCGAAGAGGCGGTGATGTGCTGGTAGGTCCTACCTCGGTGTAACCCATGCTGGCCGCAGCGATCAGGGCCTGCTGGATGGCGTGGCTCTTCTTAAACACTCCCTGCTGCTGCCCGGCCATGGTCCAGTCGCATTGGATCAAGAACTTCACCACCTCCAAGTGTCCTCTGAGAGCAGCGTGAACCAGAGCGCACTGACCGTTTTTGTCCAAATGATCCACCTTGAGAAGAGACGACAAAAGACAATTAAGCCAAATCACGCGCAAAACGTCTTCGATTCTTCAGAGTTTCCAGCCCTGGTTTCAAAATGATGCCACATGTGCAAAATGTGCATTTTTCTGGTAAACTATCCCTTCCACGACCAGAAAACAACCATTCCCAAAGCAGCTCTGCCCCAGGCTTAGGCATCCTCTTGGCCACAAGTGTTTGCTTTGGGTAAGTTACCATAATTTTTAGCTTTCTTTATTTTTCCTCAGGCTCAAAGGCTGCAAAAGCGTTTTCTCCTTTGTGTCCTGAAGTCTGTGTTTTCTTGCGGATTGAAATCACACACACTGGTATCATCTCCTTCATCCAAATCCACAACAGCAAAACCAGCTTGTTTTGCAGATACCGTATCTTTTGAGAGACAGAGAAGGGCCCCAGCCTGCAGCTGAAGGCACATCAGAACCCAACGCGGGCAGAAGTCAATAGGAACGGGGACCGCACTCGGCAGCCCTGCGGGAACTGATTTGGTCGGCTTTTCAGGACCGGGCAGGGTTTTTACTCCACGCCTGATCACATCAGCCAGGATTTCGAGGACCTACCCCAACACCAGTAACTTGGAGAAAACAGGAGAGGCAGATCAGCTACCGTCCCCTGGCTGGTTAACCCCTTCAGTGCTCCACAACATATTATTTCTCACTTCTCATATTACAAAGATGTGAAAGAACCATTATACTAATATATTAATATTAATTATAGATATATAATGCACATGAGAAATATTTCTCATATTATAGTACATTTCTATTATTAATACATTCATATTTCTTATTTCTCAACTTAGGCAGCAATCAACGTTGCAGTTTTCTATGCCCAAATCAAACATCTCAGCCTTCAAACTAAACCCAGCTGGTTTGGGGGTATTTCCTCAATCCAGTTAGGGATGCTCAAGGGAAAGTGGCAGGACTCTTGCATTGCATTTCATAGCCCAAATATTCCTGTTCTCAGACGAGGGAAACAGGACTGTTTCTTACCAACAAGTGTCAGGGAGTCACCCAACTCTCTCAAAATATCCCAACAAAAGCAGAATTCTTTTTTTTTTTTTTCCTTCATACTGTCCTCGCATTATTACAGACAGCACAGCAAGATCTAAACGGGTCCCTCAGTCATCCCAACTTTCATTCCAAAACTATACAAACCCACATTTTGCTTTTTGAACTGAAGCTAAACATATAGAGAAACCACAAATTGTTTCCAGGAGGCTCCACTTCAAAAATCAGCATAATTTTCTTCTTCAACAAAATATTTAAACTTGACTCATTATATACAATTAAAACTCCAAACATAAACCACAAAGCTAAACAAAGGGTATTTTTCTAGGACAAGTCTGATAGAAGTTTTTGGAAAATGTGTCTCAAGGAGATGTTTAAAGAACGTTCCGTGCTGCAAAATCAACGTTGTCCTTTTAACCTCATGAGGCTCAAGGACTTCTCCAGAACATCCTCCAGCAGGCCACCAGGGCAGAGGGATTAGTTCCTACCCCAGACCTGAATTTCAGAATAGTAATTACTGACTAATTGCAGGAAGAAAATTTGCACTGTGAGGGTGGTGAGAGCCTGGCTCAGGTTGCCCAGAGAAG
This sequence comes from Numenius arquata, assembly GCF_964106895.1. NCBI lineage: Eukaryota > Metazoa > Chordata > Aves > Charadriiformes > Scolopacidae > Numenius > Numenius arquata. The sequence continues at coordinate 4,355,683 of NC_133598.1, read as the reverse complement.
CTGTGGCTGCCCCATCCCTGGAGGGGTTCAAGGCCAGGTTGGAGGGGGCTTGGAGCAACCTGGTCTGGTGGGAGGTGTCCCTGCCCAGGGCAGGGGGTGGCACTGGTCTTTGAGGTCCCTTCCAACCCAAACCAATTTATGATCCAGTGACTCTCAGGAGTTATTTAGCTTTGGTGTCAATGTAAGATTTTCAAAACCACTGCATTTTAGCAGAAAAGCCAACCCTCCGCAGCCGCATCCTGGCTTCACCTCCTGGAGGATACTCTCCAGCGAGTGTTACGTATCCTGCCTGCAGCTTCTGCCCTGCCATGAGTAAATGTGGAACAGTTTAAATCAGCTTTCAGAGGAACATGGTCACTGTACCTTGGCCCGTTTCTTGCAGAGGAGCACAACAATACTGAGGAATCCAGCAGCAGCCGCGTAGCCAAGCGGGGTCAGGCCACTTTCCGAAGCGGCATCTACGTTGGCCCCAAACTCCAAGAGCAAAGCCACCATCTCCGTGTAACCCAGGTGGGATTGGACACATAAAATGGGCGCGTTGTTCAGAACTTCGGTCCGATAATTCACATTTGCACCTCCTAAAATCAGCAGCCGACTGACCTGCACAGGGAAAGAAGAGCTCCTGTTACAGAGTCTTATGGAGAGACATTAGTTTATTTCCAGGGCAACAAAAGAAATCAAACCAGGGCCCTTTGCACGCTTCCAAGCAAATAGCGAAGGACATAAAATGCCCAGTAAAAACAAGTTAGGCAAGGGTCCCATTTTAGGCATTTTTGCCCTAAAGGAATGGGAAGGAGCTGGGGCAAACACCCTTCCAGATGAAGGACACTGTCTGAAATCCTTTTTGCTGGAGAGATGAAATCACTTAAGCTGACACACTGATCTTTACCAATGAAATGGGCATGAAGTGCCTGAACTAGCAGGTGAGCATGTGCTGTTGTGTTTGGCATCGCCTCCGAGTTAGTGCCTGTCTAAGACAGAGCCCTTCACTGGGATGTCAAATTCCAGCACCAGTTGTCGCATCCCACATCTTTGGGGAGAAAAAACCCAAGAGAACCATTTTGCACAGGGGCAAATTCACTATTCACTCGCTGCAATTAAAAGGAGATCCCTGGTCAATGTAGAAGAGTTGTGGGATCATCCCAGACGGTAACAAAATTATTAGGTATTAGGAAAAATTTTTACACTGAAAGGGTTATCAAGCATTGGAACGGGCTTCCCAGGGCAGCGGTGGAATCGCCATCCCTGGAGGTATTTAAAAGGCAGGCAGACGTGGTGCTGAGGGACATGGGTTAGTGGTGGTTTGGGCAGTGTTGGGTTGATGGTTGGACTCCATGATCTGAAAGGTCCCTTCCAACTGAGACAATTCTATGATTCTATGATAAAATCCCAACTGGCCTCTCCCCAGCTCAAGACGAGCCCAGGTAAGACCACAGCCCCAGGCAGGCAGGTCCAGCAAACACGCTGTGCATGGTTACTGTGAACCACTGGGAGCTTCTCGTGCGAGCTCTGAACCACCCCAGCTCTCCTCCTCCTCCAGTACCTTTATGTTTGGGGTGTAGAGATTTCTCAGAGATGCCAAAGCCATCGAAAGGCCTTCGGTACTGTAGGAGATCCAAAGCCCTTGCAGGATGGAAGAAGAGACCCCAACTTTTTTACTCAGCCCCTAGAAAAGAGAAGATGACTTAGATGCAAGCTTACAAATATGCTCAGTTACACTGGGATGATCCTCCTGGGTCTTTGGACTTCAAAGGGTTTCAAGACACTAACAGCTGTACACAAGATAATGTGACAATTTGCCACATCTGACCTTTGCAGTGAATTAATAAGATTGTAGGAAATAACATTTAAAGGTACCGTAGCCATCTCCAAGGTCTAGGAAAGGCAGGATTAAACTGTGAGCAACCTGAATCCATCCAACACCCTCAGAAAATGTCATGCTAAGGAGCACCGCATGCTTCTTTTTTTTCTTTTTTAATGAAGTACAAATTATTTTGGCAGAACTGATTCACAAAGTTTCCTTATTATTCACCCGGTTGAACAAGATGACAGTATCTGCTCACAATGAGATAAATTAAGGAAGTCTCAACCTCAGCCCAGAACAGTATTCCCTTATCTCACAGCAGACTGTCTCCAGCCCTTCCGCTGGCATCCATGACCAGGCTCTATGTATTACATAGAAGCTCTGACATCTTTTTCCAGCAGCACTAACTGGCAGAGCATGGAACTATTCAGGAAGTTTCCCCCCCTCTCCTGTGGAAGGAGCAATAATTAATTGCTCCGTAGCCAACAGATGGGAGCAAAGGGCTGGATGGGAGATGCGAGGAATGGGTTTGTAACCCCAGCAGTGAGCTTTTCCCTCCGTCGTGGGATGCGGGTATGCCCTATATATTGCCGTTCTGCTATCGATTTACCATTAAAGTCTGCTGTTTCCATGGAAACGGTACAGACATCTTTAATCCTGTTTTGATATGCAAACCCTGATTTCTGCTTCCTTGCACGCCGTGTGGTCATTGCCATCCGTGCAAAGCAGCAGCATCGCATTTGGGTTTGTAAAGTCTTTCCTACGACAGAGCGCCACGGAGGCTGTAGGGCAATGGGAAGAAAAGCAGCAGCAAAAGGTGGGATTTGTTTCCTCTCAAGGCAGACGTGCAGGAATCATCACCCGAGCCCGCGGCTGGACTCAGTTGCAGACCTCTAATACCTACGTGTGAAAGATATTCTGAAGCATCGCACCAGCCATCAACAGATTTGTCACTCGAAATGGTTTTACCATAAAAAGAAGGAACAGATTAGACAAGCTCTTATAAATAACAACGCCGTGTGCTTGTTGCCTTCAATATTCAGGGAGTTAAATAGAGAAAAATATCTGCTTGTGTTAAGAGGCAGAAAGAGCTCAGGAATTTGAGCCACCATTAAACGCTGCTTTTGAAATGACACAATACAGGACATTAGAGGTCAATATTAAATTTCAGTGAACTCAATACAGTATAATTGGACAAATGGAAAACAATTTTATAATAAACGGTTAAAATAATTCAAAAATAGTTATAATACTCTCAAACCCATAAATAAGCTGTTTGAGTTACCATCAGGACCGAGGGAAAGAGTACGTATTTTCCGAATAGCCATCTGAAGATAATCACACACGCTATAAAAATCGTAACCGCTGTATTAGAATGTACACACTCAGGTATTAGCGCAAGACATAAAAGATGACATTTATCCTTTAAAGAATAAATACATTCAACACCATTATCATTCAGTTGCTGAAACAAAACTGCGCTATTTCGCATTTTACAGATCGCATCTTCCTTTTCTATTTCCCTTTTCTGCCCAGAACAGTAAAGCAGGTTGAATCCTTCTGCAAAAGCAAATCCCAACCTGCCACCACATCAAACCGAAATACCGTCACTGGTTTCCACTCCACTGGGACCATCCGACCCAGGACCAAGGCAAGGCCTGACCACGCACGTTTCATTGGAATAACTTTGCCAACCCCACACAACCCCAGTTTTCAAATGGGTTCGCTTTTTTGCACTCCTGTATGAGCTGCCAGAATCCTTAATTTCTGATTTATGGCTTCTTCTGCTATTTGGCCGTTGGCGCCTTCAACGCAAGATCTTCATGAGGCTGTTTTTCAAGGAGTATCAGACACCTTTACACACCCGTAGCTGTCAAAGGGAGTGTTTCTGCCTGTAATTGTCATCACATTCTCAGTCTGGGGACGAGGGACACCCAGTTCTGGATTACTGGCATTTGAGCTAACTAATTTAAGATGAAATTAAAGACTTCTCTTTGGTTGATTTGCAAAACATACATCAGCCTGAAGTTTTGGGTCTTCTTGTATCATTATTGCACATTTCTCTTCTTGCCCTTTCATTCCATGCCAGGCTTTCCAAGCTGGGTTTCCATATGCTCCTGTTAAGACTGGTAATTGCTTTAAAAGACTAAAACATTTGTACTTTTTTTTTCCCCCACCCAACTGTTTGAGGATGTTTGTGTGTTTAAAAAAAGAAACCCAGCAGATCTCAGCCATCAGGAGAAGAGGGGAGTGCGAAAGCTTCTTACCGCCCGTGTGCCAGGTCATCCCCTTGTGACTGTGTGACTGTGTGACTGTGCCATCAGTGACTGTTTGTACACCTGGAAATTCCAGGTGTCCCATCGTTACCTTGCAGAAAGTACCAGTGGATTCGAACTGATAAGGACTGGGGAAGGACAAATCTGTTTTCTGCACTGTTTAATCCAAGTTTGTCTCTATACCCAGCTCCCATTACTCCCTGGCTGGACAAAATGCTTTAGCCCTGTCCTAATCCTCCCCTGGCTTCATGATGGGTAGACAAAATGGAATTACAATGGCATCAGGCCTCCACGAATACTTTCAAAATTAGGATCTCTGTGTCTGCGGAAAGCTGCTGCTGTAACATGATAGTTCAGGGAAAACACACTGAATTGATGACCTGCCATGCTCCCTGCTTGGCAGAAACCCCGTGCCATACTGGTAAGGGCTCCAGTAAAAGATCAGATGGAATGAAAAGCTTGAAACAAAATGCTTGTTTAGAAACAAATGCAGTCAGTGACAACAGGAAAAGGAGTCTGTGTATGCACTCTTTCTTTAAAGAATGCTCAAGACCTTAACCATGGTCTGCAACAGTCCAGCCCAATGTCTCCTTCAAAACCTAATGCAGCGATTGTTTCACTCAGTAAACACTCACAAATCCTCAGCAAACACTTGTTAAAAAAAGGAAGAAAAATAAACCTATGCAAGGAAAAGCAAAAGACCAAGTTTCTAATCCAGTTAATCCAAACCCTTTCAAAACTTTATAGTTTATCTAAATAACATACTGTTATGCTTATCTGTCACCGAGACGTACTATTCTTACTGCAGTGTTGCAAAACCCCGGATTTTGCCGAGTGATTAGAACCAGAAGGCTGTACTGACATTTTTCATATGCTAATTGGCATTTTCTACTATTGTAAATATTGCTCAATTAAATCTGGAATCTACAGGCAACTTGTCCACTTAATGAAAATTGTCATTTGTTTAGAGCCTGAAACCCTGTTATTTGTTTCTGCCGTGAAAGTGTGAAACGAAGAAGATTTGGAACCAGATTTCGATGTAAATGGCAGCTGAACAGTAAACTCACTGCTGAATTTGGCCTTGGGAACGTAACTCAAAATTTGAAAATTATACACTAATTGGGTAATGGGCCGATCTGGGGTTCTTCCCTTGGGCTCCAGCCATTGCTTTCCCAAACGAGGAGACTTTGCTTCTACACCTGATGGTGAATTCAGCACAGGGAACTCCATAAATCAATCCAACAGGACTGACGCAAGACCCAAACTATCTGTTTGCTCTAGAAATATAGGGGTGCTAAAGGTCTGAATTCTACAAAATCATATGGAGATTAGATAAAAATATAACCTCATTTTTACCAGTGTTAAGCACCCATAGATCCTAACACTTTTAATAAATTCTGTATTTCCTGTGACCTTACAAATCCATCCTCTCATTTCCACCTTCTGGTATATGGGCCAACAAGCAAAAGAATGATACTGAATTTATGGGTCATATTGAAGCTCCCATCCAAATTTGCCTTTCAATTACCCAGGTCTTAAATGTCTGCATGAAGAGTCAAATGGACCCACCACCAGATTTTAAGAACTATCGGATCTTCCCTTTAAAACCTGAATTTTGGGTTGGATTCTTCAAAACCACTCCTTTGAAATGATTTGGTTTTTTTTCTAGATGTTGTTACAAGGAACTCATCTTACATGGGATGAAACCTCTTATGGCAGAAGAGTGATTTTAGGTAAGGAGGCTATCTGCTGAATTTACAGTCTGAAGGACGGTTTAATTTCAAGGATTTCTTATACACCACTGCCAATTTTCTAAAGCTCACTTCTACACGGTTCAGCCTGAAGCAATCACACTTCTTACAGCAACCCTAAAACAAGAAGAGACCGAACGCTGCCAGCGCCGGCAGATGATACACGGCGGGGATGAGGTTGGCACAAGCCTTCATTTTAATTTTCGTTACCTTAAAAATATGTGCTTTGAGAATGTGATGTCCCAGTTCAATAGTTTGCTGTCGATTTAGCTTTCCTTCTTGACGGGAAAACCAGAAGGCAAGTAATGTGTGGCCACTCCTAAAATCAGAAGAAAGAATATGTCAGTATTTGCTTCTTACACCAACACATGGACTTTTGACAACAATTTTGGCTCCTGTTGAGCCTTCAGCCTCGTCCAGCTTTGGGAAACAGAGCTGGATTCTCACTTGTAAACCACCAACTAATTGCATTCTGATTGGTGATCACCGATAGCTCAAAAAAACCCTAACATTGAAGGATAGCAAAAATAAAACAACATATTTTCTATGAGCAGACATGAATTTGGACACCCCTGAGCTACAACGTCATGAAAGCTGAAGTGCTACTTTTATAGTCATGTTGCAGAGGAGAACTGTACTTTCAAAGCACACCCCACTCCTGAATTCATTAGAAAGTAACGTATTTAAAATATCCACTCTTGGAAAAGAATGTCCTTTAAATGACAATTACATTCTCCACCCTGTGACACGTCCTGCAGAGGGAAGTAATTTTATTTCCATGTAAAACTCCTTCTAAACACATTCCCCAGCTTTTCCAGGAATAAAGATGCTTCTGGCAATGACCTACCAGGTTGACAACAAAAGCAAATTAAGTGAGCTACACACAGAGCCTTGTTTAGGGCAGAACATAATAAAAGAGATTTTTACTGACATTTTTAAGCATACAGACTTCCAGCTTGTAACACCGAAAGTTCCAACGTGGCCGAGTCTTCTCAAAGATGCGAGAAGCTGATTCTCAGTACATGCACAAAACAAAAATGTGAAGTATTCACACCATTTCTGGATGAGATGGGCAAATACCTGCCCCTGCGGGCACGCGTGGATGCGACAGCAGGAGACGGAGGGGAGGAGGCCACTGAGGCTCCAGGCTTGGACCTCAGTGATCTGGGGACTTGCAGTTTTCTTGGTTTTGCCAACAAATTCATATTCTTCTTTAAACCCCTGGGTACTCCCAAGGGAGTCCTTTTTAACCCACTTCATTTCAGGAACTAAGTAAAACCATGACAACACATAAAAGCAATGAAACCCCTTCCAGCCAAAGAAAACAAAACATGGTAACAACCGCGGTTAGAAGGGCTTTTAAGGACACGGAACATTAGCTCATCACTGCTCGGGAAAGCAAAGAAGCACTTAGGATGGCCAAACATCAAGTAAATATTAGAGAAGACAGAAGTTTTCACAGTGGCGGGAATTCACCAGCGCATCCACATCCAGGGAGAATGATTACCCCCATCTCAAAATAAACTCAGAATAAAAGCGAAGGACTTGTGCTGCCACAGCCAGGTGTTTGGCAAGGTCTCCCCCAAGCCCTGCCAAGGAATCTCCTTTTGGACCGATAATAGACGGATTCATTTGAGCGGAGCCCGATGATGCTCTGCCAGACCTCGTGGCACTGGTAGGATGTGGATGAGTGCCCACGGAGGAGTGGGATAAAAAACAAAATGCCTTTTTCTTACAGGCAAGATTGGATCCCCAGGTCTTGACAGGTGAGAGAGCACCGCATCCCATTTACATGTAATAAAATAAACTCCTTCACTGGTGAGTAATTCTATTGTGCCTCTCTCCAAAATCCAATTAAATTCACAGAGGCACCATCAACTCAAATAATAAACTGTTGTCTGAAATGTTTTTGTTGATTGATGGTACCCCTCACTCTTTGGGTGATTCGAGCTTAAAAAGAAACTGAAGAAAACCTCTTTTTTGCACACTTTGCCTCCTCTCCACACCCTGCCCTGGCACATGGCGAGGTGCCAGTGCTGGGATCCCATAGCTCCACTCTCCCCGTCACTGGAGAAGGAGAAGCTCCTCCAGATGGTGACTCAGCTCATCAAGATGTAGCTTAGATGCCTCAGCTGAGCGCTCAAAATTCAGCAGGATGCCTTGCGCACAGGGCAGTGCCACCCATATCCACGCGCCCGTGATGTGAGAATTCTCCACGTAGCACCAACAGAAGGGACAAAATGTAAAAAGCTGGGAAAACAGAAGGGCCTTGGAAATGGTTGTAGCACCTTCAGTTATCTCCAGCTTGTTGCCTTTCCTTCCTTTCGCTCTTCCCCTCTTTGTCCCCCCATCTTTGGAGTGGGAGGAGAACATCAGGTCACATCCTTTGAAAGGAGACAGACAAATGCATTTGCTCATTACGCTGATTAACCTCCGGGAATGCCCGTGGGAAGGAGAAACACATCAGGAGGAATCCAGTGACTAGGAAACACAGCTTGAACGTTGCTGGATACAGCTGCAAGTCAAGGAGCACAGCAATTGCTGGATTTCATCCGTCCCCGTTCAGCCACATTATGAAAACCTATAATCACTCTAATACACTCAACGCATCTCAATAGCTCATCAGCTCCCCAACGCGGGGCTCACGGTCTGGAGAAGAGCCAATGCATTTCCCCCCACTGAAAGGCAGGGCGGTGCAAGTTCCTTCTGAGCCATCGGCTCCTTTCCTTCCTGGGGGGGGGGGGTCGTCAGCCTGGGACCACCAACGGTGGCATTCTGCTCAGATCCGAGCACCGCCACACAAGGGGACCCCGCAGGCACCCCTCTCTGCCGCTATTTTTCACATTGCAGAAGAGGAAATAATACCAGTTCTTTGCTTGTTGATAGGAAACTCTTTGAAAACGTTTAGGAAGGCTCTGAATGGAGCTGTAACTCCATTAATCCAAGCGTGAGTTGAAGATCCAGAAACTTCTAATGTGCCTTTTCTTCACGGTGAGAGATGAAGCGCAGCTCCCGACTGACACATGAGCCCAGGTTCCACAGTTGGCTCCTAAATTGCTTTTCAGCTGCAGCTGGTAGGGTATTTACCTAAATTTAATTACATGCATGACTTTGGCTGTTATGAATAAGGCATGTACGAACCATTCCGGAATAAAGTACAGTATTCATGAGTAATACATTACCTCTGCAACGTTTCCCAGACCTTGGCTTTGGGCTTGTTGATAAATACTTGCAGTCACTTGTTCTGTCAACGTTAATTGCATGCTAAACCAGACTCCAACAGCACAGGCTTTTTTTGCCTTTTTTCTTTTAATACAGCAGAGGATGGCAGTAATGATTTCTACATCAAGGAGCTCAGTGAAATGATTTGCTTTGAATTTCACCACTGCAGAGTTTATCATCAGAGATTTTTCTATTTTTTAATGTAAGATTTTCTTTTTGTGAAAAAATTAATAGCGCTGCCAGCTCAGCTCTGGCAGCCTTTGTCTGCTCTCCCAGGCTCCTGCAGCGGCCAGGGGTGCCTGTGTAGATGTGCACATACATGTATATATAAAGACATACAGATGAGTCCTCATCCTTGCAAGCCCCTGCACGGCACGAACCGGGGCACGCATACAGCAGCTGTAAGGAAGGGTAACGTAAGCGAAGGCTGTATACGGGCACAAGGGGAGATGCTGGCTTTGGCAGAGCGGTCCCTACACATCTGCTCCCTTTTTCACCCATAACTGAGGCACGTATAGCTCTGGGCGCAGAGCAAGGCGACGCAGGGAGCTGGTACCTCAAGCACATCCCTCACCGTGCCCCTGTCCCTCGTGGAAGGGGACGAGGTGTCACTAATGAAGTCCCAGCTGTGATGGAGCGTGGGGAAACACAAAGGAAAATACTGAAAGCTCCCGGATCTGGGCTTCATCTGTACTCCTCTATCCCTCAGGCAAAGTAAAAGAGACTTAAAAGGGTGTCAGATTATTCTAGTGTTAAGACCTTGCACTACTGGAGTAAAAGACAGGCAAAAAAATAAGTGAGAATCAGTCCCGTTTACTTCTGAATTTACCGAAGTCCAAATTCCCCGATTTACACCCACATCTCCCTTCTTCCAGCTAATCCCGCGAAACCTTTCCAAAATCCAGAGATTTGACACTGTGCCCAGCGAATCTGGTCTTGCAAGAGACGCGCATTCATATTTTATTCAGCACTGCAGAGTGCGATTTTATAACTTCGGCAGGGAGAATAACGTCTGCTCTGACAAAGCCCGGAGCCTCCTTCGCTCTCAGAAGGACGTCTGTCCAGGCTGTGGAGAGGCCAAGCTCTGCTCAGAGAGCTCCTCTTGAAGGATCGTTTAATCACCAACATTGATTTATTGATTTTTGTAACATACTTTCCCTCTGATGTTATAATTGCGAGTTAACTTGGAAGGAATTAACATTACACAAGAAAATTCAAACAAAACAGGGAATGCTCTTAAGCACGCAAAATTCTCTCCTGCAGAATTAAACACTGGTTTAATTTGCTACGCTAACTGGGACAGCCCAGTTCACAGCCAAGAGATATCTCTCCATCCCTCGGGTCAGATCTCACTGCAGAGAGAGAGGCTAGGGAGTATCTGATCAAAAAACAATCACCTTGCTCAGAAGGAACCGAGGACATGGCAGAGATGTGCTACCAATTCTAGGGGCGTTAGGAAACTGCAGAGACACCTCCCAACCAGCGGGACGAGACCTATGCCAGCAGGGCTGCTGCTTGCTTTCTTCACCCAACAGTTCTCTTGTTCGCACTGACCCACTTGTACCATCATCACCACTGTTCACTACACAGAGGAACCGTGTAGTGAACCATAAACTCAACCACAAACTAGAAATCCATCATTCTGGGTAGAAAATGTGAGTTTTCCATGCAAAATGGGCTATACGTGATGATCAAAGCTCACTTTTTTTTAATACAGATGGTGAGGCTCAACCCTTACCATCAACAGAGGCAGGAGCCATAGACTCACAGACCACGTCCAGCATCCTGCTTTCACTGGAGCAGGTCTCTTGGAAAGGCATCCACTCATAATTTAATATTTCAGCCATGATGTTATTGCTGCCAAGCAGAAGTGCTAAACCATTCCTGGTTTGCAGGAGACAGAGCATCACACAAAATAGTCCACCTCCAGTGAACATCCTAACTCCTGGTGCTTCCTCACCATTCCCCGCGGCCTCGCGTAGTCCAAGCAGTAAAAGCAGCAAACCCATGATCTGTGTAAAGGAGAGGTAAGAATTGCACAAACCACTCTGGGAGCTTTTGAAAAGCAGAGATGGAATCACTTAACAGCATCTGGCCTATACTTAAGAGCAATTTCAATTTAAGTAACAGCGTCTTGGTAATGGAGGACTTAAAAGCTTCTGACATCTCATAAAATCCATGGGCTCACTGGATGTTTCTTCAGGGCCAGGGTGTGACTGAACACCAGTAAAACCAGTACCATCTGCACAGCTACAATCCTGTTTGCGTCTCGAGGGAGGGGAGCTCCGAGCGCAGGCGGCGGTGCCTTGTCCCACGTCCTCGGCCCCGGGGCTGATGGAGCGTGCGGGGGACGCAGCCAGGAGAGGGACAAACAGCAGTTAAGGAGAGCTGCGGCATTAAGAGATGCTTTAGAGCACCTTGTGCTTAACGAGTCCTCATTTTGAATGAGCAGGAAAGCTCCTTACCCCTCCGAGGTGGCATTAACGGCACCCACAGCCGTATCGTTCAGGTGGGAAGTTTATTAAAGTCACTTTGGTGGATGTGACAGCAATGACCTCGCTGAGGCAGCTGAGCGGAAACTGGAACTGCACCCGTGTTTTATCAAGGATGGGTTGTGCCTGCCTCAGGTTATGTTGCACACGTGGCTATCCCAGAGAAAGAGTCTCCGGCTGTGGTTTATCCGGGATAATGGCGCTGCAGCCGTGTCAGGAGCTGGTCCTGGAGAACCCCTGCGCCACACCAAACAACGGAACTGCCAGGAGAAGCAGCAAAGAAAAACCAGAAACAAAGAAAACCAGACAACTCCGAGGGCATCCTTCAGATTTGAAGTAACAAAAGATACTTACGGTGACTTAAAACACATAGAACAAAAAAGGAAGGATAAAGGAGAGAAAAAAGCATTTCCAAATGCTTCCAGGTCCTGACTTAATGAGATTTAAAAACACCAGATCCAGAGAGTAAAGATGCAACTCCCTTGTCTCTGTTCAGTTCACGAGGCTTTTCAGAAAATCTGCTGGTTGCCAGGAACGGATTACTTTATATTCAGAGAAAAGAAGCGGTGTCCAAGAGCAGTGTGAGCAGACTGCTGGCGTGTTTAATAAATATCTTGGATGGGTGAGATGAATGCCGACGTCTCTCCGTAAGCTCTCCAGTGAGGACACAGTTAACGTACAGAGAAGGTCTCAAAAGGCAAATGGTGACACGTTTTCCATTCTCATTCAACCCGACGCAATTTAAGATATAGAGGATTATAAAAGAATGGGGAACGGGATTTGGAAGTGCTTTACTGCTGCTTTGACCAGGAGTAAACAACCACGTAAGAAGCAAGATGGATCAAAGTCAGGGCTACTCTCTGCCCAACTGCTGGAAGAGGCTTTGCTCCGTACGTGGGTCTTGATTTGAGGAATGAAATAACAGGAAGAAATTAAGCAACATTCCTTTCTTCGGTCAGCACTGATATCGCCTCCAACTAACTCCACTTCTCTCATCTTGGTGGCTCCGGGCCACAGGAATGGATTATTCCGTGAATATTTTCTTCCACTTAGATGTGGAAATGGTACAGCACACAGAAGTTTACAGTCCAGAAGAGAAGAAAAAGAAAAGATTTTATGAGGACACTAACTCAAGACACTAAATATATTCAAAACCCCCTCTGCATCCGAACGCTTAGGTTGCATGTCTAATGAGCCAGTTGAGGCGAGCTGCTCTACTGCTGTCCTTTATGGTGGCAGCGATCACATCTGCTGTCTCCTCTGCCATGATTCATACTCTGTCTCCCATTTCTCCTCTTCTCTTCCAACTGACGCTGCAGCTGCAACCCTGCCCAAATTTCCCAGGAAAAACCTGCGGCGAAACCGCTTCCCCGCTTCGCTGGACACAGAGCCACCACATCAAGGAGTTCAAGTTTCCTTCTCTGCCGCGTGCACCCTGTCCCGAGCCCCGTCTTACACCAGCATTGACCTCTGCTGCTCAGAGAAGCCCCCGTTACAGCTGCCCAACTTGCTACCAAAAGCCTTAATAATTTATATTTTAGCTCCGTATTTCTGCTTGAGGTTAGAGTTAACACCTGGAGATGTTGGTGACGCGCGTACTTGCATAAAATAAACTTCCTACACCCATTTCGTTGAGCTAGTGCCCGTTCTTTTTTACATTTCAAAATGCGCTAGGTGACAAGTCAGGGAATCGAAAAAACTTTATTCTGGAAGTCATGTGGGAAGCCTAAAAGTTGCATTCTCAGAGGCAGCACTCCATCAGGTCTCTGCCGCGTGGTGAACAGATTGTGTTTGCTCCCCCCCCCCAATTAACTGGAGGACGTTATGATGGATTCGTCTTTGTGATCCAAAAATATAGCACTCACTACGGTCCGCTTGAGGAGTAAATTAAAAGAGCAAGAAACATTTTACTGTTATTCTTACGCTACTGGTTATAGATGAAGGCCTGCCCCAACCACAGGTAAGACAACGCTCCTACCGTGCTCCGCACTTCTGCCAAAACTAGAGCTGTGGAAATGATCTTAAAACACCAGATCCTGTCGTGGTTCAGTAATTAATTACCCTAACTCAGCACAGGCCTTGCACAAGTGCAGATGCCCGGAGAGCAGGCTGGGCAAGGAAAAAAACTGACCTCATGTATTTTGGTGACACGTGGCATCCAGCCCATGGCTGGAGAGGGCAAAACAGGCTGAGAGAGTTGGGGGGGTTCAGCCTGGAGAAGAGAAGGCTCCGGGGAGACCTTAGAGCCCCTTCCAGTCCCTAAAGGGACTCCAGGAAAGCTGGGGAGGGACTCTGGATCGGGGAGGGGAGCCACAGGATGAGGGAGAATGGTTTTAAACTGAAAGAGGGGAGATTGAGCTGAGATCTGGGGAGGAAACTCTTTGCTGTGAGGGTGGTGAGAGCCTGGCCCAGGTTGCCCAGAGAAGCTGTGGCTGCCCCATCCCTGGAGGGGTTCAAGGCCAGGTTGGAGGGGGCTTGGAGCAACCTGGTCTGGTGGGAGGTGTCCCTGCCTGGGGCAGGGGGTGGCACTGGGTGGGCTTTAAGGTCCCTTCCAACCCAAACCATTCTGTGATTCTATAAAACAACAAATCACAGCACAGCCCCCGCGGGCTCTGCCGATGCACCGAGTGCCGCACGCACCAGTACCTGGGGCACTCACAACAGCCCAGTGGGAGCTACAAAACACGGAGCTGAGAGACCGGCACTCTGGAGCCAGGAAAAACACATTAATGGAGGTAATTCCAACGGAAAAGCAATGTGAAATACTAATGGAAGCAGCGGCGCTCAGCTCCCCGCTGCACCTCGAGCACCGGGGCCGTCACCGACTGCCGACCGCTTGTGAAAACCAGATTATTTCATCTCCGTTCTCACAAGGTGCCAGTGGGCACTGCATTGTTTTTAATTTTCTGCATAAGTATATAAAGGATTCAAATAAATCATCAACCCGTTATTTTGCCTCACCTTGAATTCAAATCGCGCCATTGCTTCCCTGAGTAAAATCCAACCCACGTGAATGCAGAGAGAACACTTAAGACCTAGCCCGAGTGTTGGTGAACACTTGAGCATTTCAGCTAACAACAAAGCAGAGTGCATTTTAAGAGCTTTTCAGAATCATATAATACAAAAGAGGAAGAAAGTCAGCTAATCCATGCCCCATAACGACAAAGCAAGCTGCGTATGGAGGAGCTAACTGTGTATAATTTTTAAGAAGCTGACACGTAATAACCCACCCCCCACTTAAAGCTGTTTCTTGTATTCCTGAATTTTTATAAATATCATTTTCAACGACTTCTCTTCCTCCAAACTTTCTAAATTAATTATCTTTTGACTGGGGATTGCTATTTGTCAATCAGATTCAGCATTCCATCAAAACGAAAAAAAAAAACCACCTTATTTTTTTCTGATGTATACACTCTATCATTTTGCTGGGTAATATATAAAAACATTAATTTTGTGTGGGAAAAGTCTCCACTTGCAGCATGCCTCCAAGAGAAAAAAGAAAATGCAAAATATCTACACTGTATTGCATCAAAAGCCAGCTCTGCTAGAAACCATGGCAACTCGTCATGTTGGATTAGAGATGCACACTTCTGCCGGGATCGCTGCGCAGGCTAATCCATGCAGGGGGCCTGTATTTGGGGTTTCAGGGACAGATTTAGTTTGTGGATGTAGAAGAGGAGGGAAAAGATGAGGAGATGCCCTCAACCTCAACGATGGAGCCACCAGTATTTCTCCCTGATTATTTTTTTGGTGATGTCTCTGATTATTAGAGATCTTCTAATAAAGTCAGCGAGCAGGAGCTGCCCAGGGCAGTGGTGGAGTCGCCATCCCTGGAGGGATTTAAAAGCCGGGCAGACGTGGTGCTGAGGGACATGGGTTAGTGGTGGTTTGGGCAGTGTTGGGTTGATGGTTGGATTCGATGATCTTAAAGGTTCCTTCTAACCCAGACAACTCCGTGATTCTATAAATTCTTGGTGCCCTGATGAGAACATCTCTTGCAGAGTAGCAATTCCTCACACAGTATTTCCAAGCTTGTCTTTCAGAGCCACATCCGCCCAGCAGGGCCATCGCTGAACAAGGCACCAACACCCCGATCTTGAGGGACACCAAACACCTGCCGGGTATCTCTCCATACCCGAGCACTCAGCTTTTCTGGAAACCCAGGCACAGATGTTTGGGATTTCAGACTAACGCCACATCTGCAGCACTCATGAGAACAGCTCTGCATCTCCACGGGGTGAAAACGCCCTGCATGGAGCAGGATATTCCCCCAAAGTTCTGTACCAGGAGACCCTCCTCCATCATCACGCTGGTGACTGCTGTCCTCACTGCTCTTGCTCTTCTTGTGGAAGGAGAAAAGCTTCTGTCCCCATCATATGGTAAGCCACAAAGTGAGTGCATTTAACCAAACATCTGTGCAGCAGCAGGGAGCCAAAAGCAGAATAGAGTCTTCGTCGTGTCAAGGATCGGTTTAATTTCTGCAGACAAAAACCATTCTTTGTTATTCTTACTTGTAGACTGGCCTTAATAAAGCCCAGCTCAGCAGAGCTCCTGCTCTGCCTACCCGACACGGCAGCTCCGGCTGGGAGAAGCCCCTCGGGCTGCACTTCCAGAGTTCAGCAAACAGGAGCAATCTTCCACCTCTGCAGCTTCCCATCTTCTCCGAGGTCCAGCCTGGTGCAGGTCACCTCCCCAGAGCAGTGTGTCCACGCCTGAGCGAGCCACACTTGGACCGGCCTCCCGGCAGCAGAGGGGATGGGGTATGGGACTCAGCTCATCCAAGTCAGTGGCTAAAACAGGCCAGATGATGCTTTGAGTATTACAGGAGACCAGAGTGACTGCCCGAGGAACAGATGCGTGGACTGCAAGCATCTAAAATGAGGTGAGATGAACCCAAGCCAGAGGTGAAGCACTCAAGGTGAAGTTCTAAATGCTTCATTTTGCTAAGATCAGGGAAGTTTCCTGAACAGAGCAGATAAAAAACCTGTTTTTACCCTGCTCCAGACTAAGTGGTGACAATAGGGGACATATCACCAGCATGGACAACACTGGGTGGTCCACTGCCACCCTGACAAGCAAAAGCTCAAATTAAGACAGTCATATGGGTGCAACAGCATAGAGAGTATCTTTCTCCTTTCTCAGCTTTCCTGTACAAGAAAAGAAAATCTGTGAATCTACCTCAAACCCCTGCGTATTGGTCAGTAGAGCAGCCTGGACAGATTCATCTCATCCAGTTGGATTTGTCAATACTGGAGACATCTCCTGGTGAGCCCGTCACCCTGAGCTCCCGTCAGACATCAAAAGGAGGAGATGCTTCCTGGGCACTCTTCATCTGACCTATTTTAGCCTTTTAGCTCATGAAGAAACGAATCACTCTTATTTCTCTCCTCTGACTATAAAGCAAGTCTAGACGAGTAACTCTGATGTTGATACTTAAATCCGGACAGAGTAATTTAACTTCTGGGGTCTGATCTGCCTACAGCTCTTTTACTGTCTTGCCAGGGCAAATCACTTCACTTCTGTCTCTCTCACAGTCCCTTCATCAGCAGCACAGGGATAAAACATTCTATTAGCGCTGTAAAAGCATGGAAAATAATCACATGGAAGTTTCTGATTAAGTCTAGGCAGAAAACAGCACAGCATTATTGCAGAATTTAGGTTAAGAAATACAAGCGTAAGAGTGAACGGACAGTAATAACCACTTTCTCCGTGCACCAGTCACAAAGGATTGGATCTTTCCCTAAAATATTTTATGTTATTTGTCAACTAAGACACTTAGTTAATAGTGGTACATGGCCAGGCTGGAGAAGTCATTACTGCAATGCTGGTTAAACGCTCTGACAAAGGCTCCTTTGGTGCCTTGTTATTAAATAACATCGGATGCTGGGGGGGTTCCCCGGCGGCAGAGCCTGCAGCGATGGCATTCCAAGGCCAATTAGCCTTTGCTCTGGACACCAAACGCACGGCGAGCGTTCAAAGAAGAGGGTTAGCATCCCAACAGGCTAACACAAAAACCTGAAGGATGGGAGATCTGCTGTTTATCTTAAAAGCGTAGAAAAAAATGGGATAATTTCTAGACACTGTGTTCTTCCTCTCCCCTCTCTTCCCTGCTTCTGAGAACATGGGAATTCATTCTCATCAAGGAAACGAAGATTACCCCAGCTGCAGTGCCACCAACACGAGGCCCATTATCCCAATTT
The DNA here is from genome assembly GCF_964106895.1 of Numenius arquata. NCBI lineage: Eukaryota > Metazoa > Chordata > Aves > Charadriiformes > Scolopacidae > Numenius > Numenius arquata. The sequence goes on along the minus strand of NC_133598.1, from coordinate 4,337,938 downwards.
CCTTCACAATGTCCTCACACCTGGACACTCTGTCAGGGTAAGTCAATTAAAAGCAGCTTCACAAAACCACATTTCACTTCAAAGCTCTTCTCCTGGGGAATAAATCAGCCTCAGCAACCTGATTCTTTACGTATCGACATGGCAAGGCCAACAAGCTTCACATTAACGGCACATTTCTGTGACATCGGACAATGAACCTTGGGAACGGTCCATCCAGTTGCCATCTCTTCCCAAATCCCACGCGAGCAGAGAGAATTCAAATTTGCTGTCAACAAACCAGACACGGGCAAATTTTCACAGGCTACTCCTATGAGCTCCGGCAGTGGCAAGCTGTGCTTCTTTTAGAAGAAATAAAATGAAAAATCATTACTTATCTTAATCGTCGCTAAGGGTTTACCATGCTCTGAGCTCAACATCTCAATATTAGCTCTTCCCCGAGAGCCGGACAGGAGGATTTTGAGGAGCGCAATAGCTGAATCTCAGGGGGTCCTCCCTATTAATCACTGAAATGTATCCTGTTTCATTATCTACCATCAGAGTATAATGCAATTAGTGCACATTATACGGTAGAGATATTTATTAGCCCTCCAGTACGTATGGACTCACACTCGAGGAGGTGGGAGCCCGTTTTATGTGTTGTAACTTCTTTTTTGCCAATGGCAAGGAGCCGAGTCGGGTCAGCTCTGCAGGGACTCCCTCCATGCAAAGAGCACGAGCGTTCCCCGTAGATTTTACAGTCACCATTAATTTATCACGTGCGATGGCACATACGGGATGAAAAGTGACACCTGAAAGCCTCCTGAATGGTCTTGAGGGCAGCGCGACACGTTCGTGATGTTCCTGAAAGGCGGCACCAGAGCTGAACGCTGAGCAGAGGTCCCTCACGTCGCTGGTGACTCCTCGAGTCAACACGGGCTGGTTTGTGCCTTCGTGCTAAAATCACACGCTGGGTTTCAGCGTGAAACCACCTAAAACAGAGCGTGTCCTGAGTTTCATTCTGAATTTGGTGTTCTGAGAACGCCGAGGAGTATTTCTGGACCCCGAGAAGCAAAGTCAGCCATACACACTGCTACCACCCACAGCACCCACCACACACGGGAGGTCTCACCCACACGGGAACCACCCTGCACCTGAAGTTTATTGTCCTGGAAAATAAAAGCAGGATTTTTTCGAGTTGCTCTCGTTGTGGTTCGTTACGGCCAGCGCTGTGTGACCGGTGACGGTTGCCAGGCACGGTGACTGCCGTCCCCTGCCCGGCTGACGACCAGCTCTCTTATGGCCAGACCAGCCAAAACCACAGTGGCCAGACGAAACCAGTAGCGTCGGGCGGGAGCGACTGGGAGGGAGAAAGCACTAAGCTCCATGGGGGTAAGCGCCGCACAGGCACTGCAGACAGGGTGGAAAAGCATTACGCAGTGACAAGCACTTAATGACTCCGAGGAAGGGTATTAAATGACTAACATTGATTGATATAAAGACACCTGCTGCTGTGAGACACTTTACAAAGGCTTCGCTCGATGGGACTATTGTGCAGAACCTACCAAAACAGAGAAGATGCCTGTTGGGAGGAGCTAGATAGTATTTTTCTCCTGCAGCCTGTTTACCACAAAATTTAAAGTGGTAAATTACTCCGACACCACTAACAGCTCCAGCTGCTTTAATCAGCCAGGTGGCTTTTCAGTTCCAGCAGATACCATCGTATTTTCTTCAGACCGACCACAGGGTCTGGGAGACGCACCGACACGGCCGTGAGTCCGAGCGTTTCCCTGATTTTTATAATCATATTTTAAGAAACGGGTAGACAAAATGGAGCAAAGCTTATGGGGATAAAGTACTAGAATTACAGTCCGAGCGTCTGTTTCCACTCTTCAGTAGAAACAAAGATAACATTGTTAATAGTGATCTCTGGCTTTAGAGAATATAAATCTAACCGTGATTAAATTCTGTTCCCTGTGAGCTAAGCCAGGAACTCGGCTGCTATCAGATCGGAGATTACGGATGCATTTACAGCCCAAAACCACCACAGCCTGATTCTGTTCCTTATTTTGCTTTCAAAAAGACATTTAGTAGGACTATGAGGAACAGAACTTCAAAAGGAAGCCAACTGCAAGAGACGCATCCACACTACTCATCTTTCACCTCCTTATCCTCTGCTTCACGTGGTTTGGATGCCTTTGGAGAAAGGGAGGAAGATTCCCCTTCTCCAGACTGAGCTGGCGGGAGCGATCGGCCAAAACACAGACACCCCTGATGATGCCTGTACCAGAGCTGGTCATTCTGGGTTTGCCAGGTCGTTGTGTGCCCAGGGGGTGCTTATTTCTTTCCATGAATAACATAAAGGTAACCACATGTGCGACCTCGTAATGAAATGATTCAGGTAACAGTATGAGATGAACACATTTGTAAGCTCTGATTTCTCAGAGCGTTTGCTTACCTAGGATCACAAAGAAACTTGGTCTTTTCACCTTCTTCTCTCCAAATGAGCCATTCTCGGAAAGAGGGATGAACAAACATTCGCGTCATATCTCTACGTTTGATAAGAAACATAGAAAGGTTCTCCATCCTCTGCTGAAAGTCATCCCACTCCAAAGTGCCCTCAATGTTACCTGCGTTAATGGCCTGAAAAATATGTTCGTCTGTTAATGGATGCAGAGATGCCACGGCCACATTCAAGAGAGGCATAACGCGATCAAAGGAAGACTGCGTTGGGAACTTCATATTGCACTGCAACAGGTAAACTTCTGACAGAGACACTGGGACGACTTTGTAGCTGGAGCTTTTTAGAACTAGGTATCCTTTCTCTATGAGATCAAAAGTGAGTTTTAGGTACAGATAGGACCCTTGGCTCAAGGTTTTGAGGTGAGAACTGAGTTTGCCAAACGTAGTGTTGTCCATCTTGCCGTTAAGCGAGATGTTGTTCTGGATCTCCGAGCTGCTGTGGATCCGATGAAGGATATACGCCTGCAGGTCCTGGTCTATGGCTTCATTCTCTTCCAGTCTGTCCAAAAATATTCTGTGGAAGGGCAACAGCTTAATTATTTCCTACAAAGAAAGGGAAAAAAAAAAAAAAGATACTCATGCTGGCAGTGTTTATTATTCATTAAGTAAACTTAATTCACATTACAATAGCACCTCTGAGTCTCCTTTAAGGCCTCTTCCATCAGGGCAAGCGCACGAGACGGCAGTTTGTGCCCTCAGGACCTCACAATCTCATCTATAATCAAGTAGATTGTGTGTGAAACATGACTGAAATAAAAACGAAGGACACGGTTCCTAATACCGCACCCACAGAAAGGGCTGGAAAATTCACACAGCCCAGTGCCCTCCTTATTCCCACCCCATCCCAACCACGTATCAACAGGCCATCCCTTCCGCTGTCCTGCCAGGGAACGGGCAACCAGATGATGGGGCTGAGGCCAGCAGAAATTTTGCTGAAGCTGAGCTAAGTGCATAGAAATGCATGGAAACATCAGGACAGATAACAGAGAGTATTTCCCAGTGCAAAATAAATGCATTTATCTGCTGCGGGATAGTGTGGCCAGGGATTCTCTATCTGCTGAGCTCACTGATGCCGCTTATGCAACATCAACTGGAGATCATCAAAGGCCTTTTCAAAGGAATTCTTCTGTGGTGGGCTCTCAGGCACTGCAAAGCAGGGAGAAATGACGCAACGGAGCTGGACAAGGCAGGAGAAGCCACCGATTCTCCAACAAATTAAAGAGGGTGAGCACAGTGCAAAAGCAAAGCTTGCAGTGAAGACCGCAGGGCTGCGAAAGCCCTAATGAAATGAGGAATTCAAGTCAGAGGGATGCAATTTCCCTACAGTTACAAAAAGATTTCTTCCAAACGATGTTTAATCTACTCCGTTACTGAGCAAAAAATAAAAAGAACAGCAGATAGCCCGTGCTCTCCCGGTGTCTTGGTGAGCAGCTGCCATTCCCAGCTACTGGCCATCAGCTGGGCTGCTGTGATGGAGCTGGAACCAGCGCTCAGCTCCCTGCCAGGAGGACCAAGGTAACTCACCCTGTGGATCCCAGGATTAGCAAATCTCAATAAAACTGCTTAATGGAGCTCGGTAAAAACGAACAGCGCAGCACTGTGATAATGAAAAAATGGCTAATAATGACAAAATGAGAAACGCAGAGCTGCAGACAAGCCTTTGTGGCCGGAGCAGCTGGTCCAGCTGAAGCGCGGCTCTGAGCTGGCTCCCAAACGCCTCTCGTCCCTCTGATGTGGGGCTCCTCTGGGCTCCTGGCTCAGTGTGAACGTCCCCACAAGTGATGCCGCAAATCAACCGGCTCTACTGTCAAACAGCCGAAAGAGCAGATCTGCCCTAACTGGGTCACTGTGTTTGCTTCCCAGCTTGCCCTGTTCAAATGAGCCAACACACTAAGGTCAGCTTAATCCTTACGCCAAGAGAGTGGTGACGAGTAGCTAAGGACAGGCTGAAGGTAAAAACCTGCAAACGGCAATAAAAATACTTAAGAATGACCCAAACCACGTTCAGCTTAGAGCTTCAGCCCCTGCTCAAGATATCCTTCATTGAGTTGAATAATGTCCTGGCCCGACGTTGACTCCTCCAGACTGAAACAATCACACCCTCGCACTTCAGGTCACGCAGAAGGGGTATGAAGATGTGCATTCCTTCGCCCCTCCAGACGGAGGAGAGGATCTTCTGGAGCAGCACAGGTTGGCAGACATCAGCCCTCCCCTCCAACGCTCTCGCCGAGTAAGGAGCCCGTTGCCACGTCAGCTGTCCCCCTCAAATGAACTAAACTATTTGCTGATGAACATTTATTGACGTGAGCAAGTGATGCTGGATTAGATTCCCGCAGCGCTGCAGAGTGAGCTGGGGGACACAAATGTAAATCCAAGAATAAAGAAGCCAAAAGTATAACCTGAAATAAAGGGTCCTAAGCAAATGCAGATCCCCACTAAGATCCTACCAAAGCCCACCGTGACAATGACACAGTTCTTGGCCCCAGCATACCTGTAGACTTGTCCTGACTGTCACGACCAGCTTCAGCCAGGAAGGGAATTTTCCAATCATTTTGCTTAGGAATGATACTATAGTGTCTCCATAATCGGGCTTGTGAAATTCAGCCTCGTTTAAACCATCAATTAATATAATGAAATCTTCATCGGGGATCTTCCTCTCTGAGAGAAAGAAAAAAAGAAAAAGCAATTTTTATAAAACACATATTTTAGTTACGACACACCCAACTGTGATATCCCACGGACAAAACAGCTGGTCTTCTTTTTAAAAATTACCTTTTCCACAAAGTCCAGTGTTATCTGATGCGAACCAGTATCTTTCTAATAAGTTTTAATACACGCATTATTAGTGGTTCTTTATAGTTTTGGCGTTAAACTCTCACCCTGACGTCAGCCTGTCTTAATTTTTGCAACTGCCACATGAAGGTTCACCAAGAAATTTGCCTCCCCAACACCTCTAGACCCTTCTGAGCTGCGCTTTGGGCACCGGCTTCTGCTCAGCTGAGGTCTGGGCAAGTGCTCTGAGACAGAAGGGAACCTGATTCCCAGGCAGAAATGATTTGAGGAGAGTGAATCAGGCTGGTCATTCGACATTCTGGGGGGTACAACCTCTGCTCAGCAGGGACGGCTCAAACCCGCTCTGAGCTCCCAGTACCGTAAAGCAGTTTGATCACCAGTCCGTAGCCAAACCTCTTTTATAAATGAGTCAGGAAGGAATAAAAAAGATCCTACAAAAAGTAAATTAGGGACTTTTTAAACAGGGTATTTTTGCTGCTGGTGAACACAGTGACCAAGCTGATGGAGACAATGAAGTCAGTGTTTCTATGTCAGACGCTGAGAGCTGAGTAGAGTTTTATATCTGATGATGTAGATTCTTTTAGACTCGCACCTTAAGCTCAAGTGGTATCTTCTCAAAGGTAATCTTGCTGAATAAACTCAAAAACGGATGGAAAAAAGAGTCTATTGTTGGCATATACTACTAATATGTCTGTATGAAGTTTGTTCTTCTCTGTAAAGTACTATGAATAAATCCTGCTATCAAAAAGCTTAGTATTCCCAACAGCAGGTTAGATTTTCCCTTTGATTTTAAATTGCATCAGGAAATTTTCTATAAAAACCCAGCACAAAATGTTCATGGATGACACGAGCAGTCTCTGCGGTGTTCAGGGAGAACAGAAATGCGTAAACACCATGTGTTCGGTACTGCCGAGCACCGAATCCCACCTTGCCCTTGCCTTGTCTTACCAAGTTCCATTTATTTCCTAACATACTATTAATATCCATATGAAGAACACGTATTTTGCACTAAAATTACCCTAGCTCCCTTTTCAGTTAACTCCTCAGTAAGCTTATTTGGTACACTAGAAAATACACTTTATGACCCTCTGAAAGCTTGGAGTGAATATAGTGCCTGAGTTTTATACCCACATCTCATGTTTCTCATAAAGCCTGAGGGAGAGAGGAGAAAGCGGGGAGTAGGGGAAGAATCAGAACTTTGTTCTCCCATATATTATTTAGATTCCTTGAGATTAAAAAAAATATATATATTTGAGAAACATGAATCTAACTTTCTCAGTGACATTCACCATTAATGGTTGTGCAATAATTTTGTCCCAGTAGCATTAAAACTTCAGCGTCACCTTGTAAAAGACCTGCTGATATATTTACAGAGTCTTAAATGTTATATATTTCAAAACCAATTTCCAGACACTGTTCATTTTGTTACAAAACTCTTGGTGCAAATTCGCTTGCCAGCACTCTCCATCAGCAAGGCTGAAGGACAGGAGTCCCGATCACTGGCTCCACTGGAGCTATGTTGAGTGCAGAGCCCAAGAGGAAACAAAAAAAAAGCTTTTATATAAAATTTTTCCGCCCCTCAGAGCTTAGGACCAGATGGGGGTCAGCCTGCTTGGCGAGAAAAATTAGTATCCTCCGAAATGCTTTGAACTCAATGGCTGGAATACCTCCCAAGGAGTTACTGTAATAACCACGAATTATTTTCCTTTAGAGCAGAGGTTCCTAAATATATATATATTTTTTTTTTTTATTTTTTTTTTTTTGCCAGGAGTGTTGGTAGGAAGAGTAGCCACGCTACTCCTGCAGTGACATTTCTCCATGCCAGGAAAATCGCCTGCTGTCGAGCCCTGCTGGCGCCGCCTGTGCTTGGTGCCTGGTGGAACCGTGCGGCTTGGCCCCAGATGCTGCAGCTCCGAGTTTGGACACTCTTCTGAGGAACCTGATTTGATCAATGGGGCTTTGAATCCGGGAGAAGCTGCATCTATTTCCCGTTGGTTCCTACACTGGCATCTGTAGGGCGGTAACGGAAAATGAGCAGCACGATTTTTGCAGCTCACCGTTCTAACGAACCTCGTTTTGCAGGACACCGGTCCTGAACTCTGCAACGCTCTGCCAGTTTTCATGGCAACGAGCAAAGATCTTAAATTTAGCGACTGTCATAACGAATTAGTTACATCTTGCAGAGGAAAGAAAGAAAGGGAGACAAAACCAATGCTGCATTAGAAAAAGCTCTGAAATCCACAGTCCGGATGAGGTTGTTACCGGTTCCCCTAGAAGCTTTACACAGGGTATCTAGAGACTTTTTTTGGTATCAGCTCTTTTGGTCAAAGCTTCAAATTCTCAAAAGCCCACTAAGTAACAGCAGGGAAAGGGAAAAACATTCACTCCCTACACAAATAAATCAGGACACACTGCCATAAGCAGAGCTGTGCATGGAAACTGTTGCTTGTTGTCACCTTCAGAGCTGTGAGGCCAGGTCTGGGATGGGGAAGCAAGAAAAGAGAAGGCCAAACTCGTGCTGTCGTTAGCGTTTCATCTACAGCCCTGACACGCAGGTCAGGAGAGGGGTGGTGAAGCCCTCGCTTCCAAACACGCACCGTGGCGTATTCTCAGCTTCTCCAGATCCCATCTCTTCCCATCTCTTGGGCGACAGCTGGCTGAACACAGGCCAGCAGCGTGCCCAGGTGGACACGAAGGCCACCAGCATCCTGGCCTGTGTCAGCAACAGTGTGGCCAGCAAGACTGGGGCACTGTACTGTACATCCCCCTGTACTGGGCACTGGTGAGGCTCCACCTCAAGTGCTGTGTCCAGTTTTGGGCTCCTCACACCAGGAAAGACCTTGAGGTGCTGGAGTGGGCCCAGAGAAGGGCAACGGAGCTGGTGAGGGGTCTGGAGCACAAGTCTTGTGAGGAGCGGCTGAGGGAGCTGGGGGTGTTCAGCCTGGAGAAAAGGAGGCTGAGGGGAGACCTTATCCCTCTCTACAACTCCCTGAAAGGAGGGTGTAGCCAGGGGGGGTCGGTCTCTTCTCCCAAGTCACAGGTGATGGGACAAGAGGAAATGGCCTCAAGTTGCACCAGGGGAGGTTCAGATTGGATATTAGGAAAAATTTCTTCACTGAAAGGGTTATTAAGCCTTGGAATGGGCTGCCCAGGGCAGTGGTGGAGTCACCATCCCTGAAGGTATTTAAAAGCCGGGCAGACGTGGTGCTGAGGGCCGTGGGTCAGTGGTGGTTTGGGCAGTGTTGGGCTGATGGTTGGACTCGACGATCTGAAAGGTCCCTTCCAAGCCAGACGATTCTATGACTCTATGATTCCCTGCAGCTCTTGAGATGCGACGCAGAAGGATTCATCTACGTTTTTGTTTAAATGCCCAGATGCAACCAGCATCTTAAACTAGCAAGCTGCATCTTAAAAATCATAATAAAAAAAAAGGTATGGGGCAGCTCAGGGAAAGAGTAGGGAGTACAGTACCTTTGTGTAGATTCTCCAGGGGCTCCAGGACACCCCTGCGGAAGGAGGCCATGGGGTCCTGCACGCAGGAGCGCAGGCTGAGCATGCTCTGCAGGTGGGGCTCCCGCAGGAGCTGCTCCCTGTAGGCGACGAACTGGGGCGAGCGGCAGAGCAGGGCGGCCACGTTGTGCACGAACTCCGGCACCAGGCAGGTGTAGGCATTGTCAGCCTGGCAGTAGTGATAAGCGACGACCTGGCAAAGAGAAGAAGAATGGAAAAAAAAAATAAGTAAATAAAAATAATGCATCTTCATCAGACGCGAGTCGGGCAAGTTGTTAAAAGCAGCGTTTTTTGTTTGGTGAGTTTGATGTACTCTGGCAGGCGAAGCCTTTCCGAATCCCGAGTGTTAACCACCCATGACAAGAATCCAGACGAATCAGTTGGTAAAAACAGGCACTGATCCTGAAAAATGACTGGACCTGCCACTTGAGGAATAAATGAAATTAAGCTGTAGCTGCTCACGGAGACGGACGCTGACAGTAACTGACGGATCTGAAGCACCACACTGAGCGGGGAGCGATAGGATTGTGCTCCGAGCTCCCTTTAAGGACTCGGTGTCAGTAATAACTTGTGATTGTTTTCTTGAACTTATTTTTTATTTGTTGTTTTCAGATGTCAGGCTCTGTAGAAGCCGGGAGAGCGCACCGGCAGAGCACCTTACAGCGAGGCAGCATCTGCAGACGCCAGACTCCCCTGAACAGGGGGAACGTCAGGCTCACTGTACATTACTCATCCACTGCCATCCCGCTCTTCATTCAGAAAATCAATTCAATTAAAAAAGACAAAAAAGGCAACCTTCCTCTTTTCCCAGATCACCTGATTTTCCCGGCTCTTCAAACTCTGCTAGAACCCACTAAATTCTGCCCACTTATTAAAATAAGCAGAAAACCAGTGATATCTTCTCAGGACAAGCTGCCAACTTTTCCTGTTCTCTTTGCAATATGAAAAAAAGGCCCACAAAAACCTCATTTTCCTTGTAAAGGCTTGGGAAGGCTGCTCCGGTTCCTCCCGCTCCCCTGCTGGCACCAGCCTCCTTGCAGCATCGCCCGGCCATTTGGTGCGAGCCTCTGCCAGGTCAAAAAAGCTTCTCTCCAGCTCCCACTCACCGGGTTTTCTTTTCAAATGTCACCGGTAGGATCCAAAAATATCCCGGCAAGGCAGGTGGGATGAGTTTTGTACCAAACCCACCGCTGCCCTGGAGCGTGGCAGCAAAGAATACAAATATTGTGAAATAAAGCCCATTTCTGAACTTGGAAAGGACAACATAGCTGAGGACACTGCGCACACGGGATTGCTGTGGCCTCTCTGGAGGCCAGCTGAGCTCAGATGAAAGGTGGCCCGTGGCTACCGGCTGTGATTAAGGCTTTCTGGCCAGCCCTCGGCTCGCAGCAGGCTGCGGGGCGGCGTATCCAGGCTCTGAGCTCTGCACCGCGCAGGATGGTACCCAGGAATGAAAACATCAGGCTCTGGGGTCCTCACACGCTGCTGGCTCAGCACCGGCTTTTCATTTTAAATAGAAATATATGAAATAACCAACGGGGTATAACGCAATGATTCCTTTCGCAGTCAAAATGAGGTGTGATGCATGCAGTGATGATAAAGCCAGGCTGTTATTTCAAGCACCAAGCCCTAATACATGTGTTTAATCTTTAATGGATACCTCCAAATTCCTAACAGAATTTTTCCTACCAGCCAGTCAAAATATAAAGTATTCCCTTAGAGAACAGCACTGGGTAAAGCAATAATAAAGGTAGTGATTTCTTTTCAACAATCCTGTTTATTTGGGGATTATAGCATGTGGATTCCACAGTATAAAGTTCTTAAGTGGCCGTCCCTTGATATCAGGTTCCCAGCAACAGAAACCAAATCGCTCTACGCAGAGCTCGTTTCCTACACAATAGACGTGTAGACACAAAAATAAAGTCTCCTTTTTACGAGAGGCCAATTAACTTCTTCCAGGAATCTAAAGAGCCACGTCATGGAAAAGGGGACACACCTAGCACCCATGAAGGGAATGGCTGCTTTTGGGTATTGGGCCATACATACAGTTACAACTCAATTAATTTAAGATATTGGACCATACATAGTTACAACTCCATTAACTTAAGCCCCTTCATGGACATTCTTGATCCTTGCGCTGGATTTACTGGTATATTAACAAAGCCTTCAACAGCAGGATAAATGCAATGCTTCATAGGCGGATCTGAAGCAAAACCAGTAAGCAATGAAGGGCTTGGAAAAGCAACCAAAGGAAAGGCATTACGATGTTCTCAGAAATGCAACTGCTCCAAAATTTCATTTTGATGATATTTATTCTCCGTGACATTTTCTCTATCTTTAAATCAAAGAGAGATTGCCAAAAGCCAGTGCCGCAAGTGGAGCCTGGTGTTAGAAATCAGGCTCCTCGCTCACACAACCAGAGCTGGGTGGGAAACAGATTTCTCACCCTGTAAAACTTTTCAAGGTTTCAAAGAATTTCCCTGTTCCACCCTTGGGAATGAGACCAGGGTTAGTGTGAAAAGTGAATGGAAGAGACTTCAGGACAACCCACGGGTTGGTGTTGACAGGGCTCATCCCCAAACAGGTCCAAACCCAGTCCTTTCTCCCTTGTATTAGGTGAAAGCATTTAATACCTGGCCACTAATGCTCTGGGGAAGGTTTCTTTCCAATTATTTCACTTTATTAATTGCTCAAGGATGCAGCAAGAGGGATGGATCGGCATCTCTGCTGCTTAGGATTCTCTTCTAAGGTATGGGAGACCACGTCCAGACCTTGCTCTGCATCTGACATGACCACTCCATATGCTAGTTGTAATTCTGGGGTGTTTATCAGTCTCTCCTCTTGCTCGACTGGAGAAGCCAAGAAGCGCATCCAAGGAAATAAATAAAAAAAAAAAAAAAAAAAGGAAGAACTTGCATAGGCTGGAAATGAACCTTTCAGAAAAAGGCATGCTCTCAATAAAAGCTTCACTTTCCATAAATCAAACTACTTTTCTTTAAAGAACTGCTTGAAAAAGTTATGACCAGCTCTCATCATAAACAAAATCCTTGAATTAAACATTTAATTTTATCTCGAAACTGTGTTACAATAAACGAAACCACCAGGGAACAGCATGCTCTTCCGAAGGCAGGGGCCTGCCTGGATGTTGTCACAAGCAAACATTTATTTTTGTCTGATACGATTTAAGGCGTAATTTTTCTAATCATAGTTTCAATTTGAAGTTTGTCACCACATAGCACTAAACGCTATAAACACCGAATTGGACTTCCAAAACTTTTAAACCTTCATTTCAGCTATCAGCTTTGTTAAATGATGTTTACAAAGTTGGGAGCTGAAAAATTCCTTGCTCTAGAGTTTGATTAAGTTTAAATCATTGGACTGCAAACATTAAGTAATACGACGCCTATAGGCAACCCTAACTCAAGAGAAGTGGATTACTACGAAGGATGGGAAAAGTAACACCTAGATCAAGAGAACTGTTCAAAGTACCTGTTTATGTCATTTTTCTAACGGCTGAGGACGCAGTTTCGACAAGTCGAGTGACTCCATGCTGAGAAACCAAGGCACTGTGTTGTTTATATTAAATATCAAATGCCAGAAGTTACAAACTTGTATAATTTCCTTTCTTGCTTGAAAAGGATCTTCAAAATAATTCACACTTCCATGATGCATATTTTACTTCCAGCGATCACCTCCTCTCCTGAGCTGATTTGATCTAGCTGGCTACACACCAAACAAGTACATTTATTGTGAGATTTTTAGTAGCCAATTTTTTAAAACATTAATTATGTGTTATACGGCTTGAGAAACACTAGATGCGGTGAAGGCAGAGCACTGGCTCCAACAGACCATGGCCAACGTTCAACACGACCCCATTCTCTCCCAAGGTAGGGTCAAGGAGCCCCAAAACTCTCATTTACTCAGAAATGACACAAACTTCATCTTCTTAACTGCTAGAGCAAATTATGAAAGACATTACTCATACTCTGTTTAGGTGCTCAATCTAGTAGGTCTTTGGGAGTTTCTTCTCCCTACACTTCCAACACCAGTCAACACTCTCTCCTTCCTGCTACAACCGCTTCCCACTTCTCCCTTCATCCAGCCTCATGTAACCTTCACGTTCCTACCACCCTTCTGCTGCCCTTCCCTTGGGTTCACTCCTTCTCTTGCCCCCTTCTCGGATGCAGGACTCGGCAACAGTGCTCCATCCTGACACGTAGATACCCCAAGTCCTTCCTGCAGCTCTCCTCCCCACGCCAAAATGCTTTGCTAAACCACAGCCATGGAAACTGCGCTCCAGATCTCCAAGGTCAAGCTACCGATTCCACCCGGCTTGGGCCCAGCTGAGCAGATATGGAAGAATTCCATGAAATCAGAGAAAAAAAAGGGGGGGAGATTTCCTCACACAGGTCAGGACCCAAGAAAACAACTGCTGGAAGAAAAAGGCAGACACCCGTGCGTTAAAAGCAAAACAGCTATTCCAAGGATAACGGAAAATCCCACTGGAAGAGGAGGGGAAGAGCTGCGTGAACACAGCAGGAGGAAGAGGCCATAGAGGGCACGGAGAGCGGAAAAAAAACTGAGGCACAAAAGAGATTGTGTACAAAGGGAGAGGAGAGACTGAACTGTGAAGGGAGGAAAAGAAGAGAGAGAGAAGGGGGAGTAAATGACACGTCAGGAGAGGCAGGAGATAAGAGTAATATGAGAAAGGCTGGAAGGACAGTGTGAACATCAAAGGAGAAAGAGGGGCTGAAGATGGCTCAAGGGAAATAAGTTATTTTTACTTAATAGGACAGGCCAATTTTAAGCAGTTCTCCGGCACTATTTGTGAAATAGAATATCCTCCATTTAAGAAGCATTCCTTTGACATCGTGCTTCTGGTGTGATTTGTCTCACCTTCCTTCTGTAAGCCTGTCGTGGAAGGAGGCCATCCTGCCAAACCCTCCTAAAAGGACCAACCTCACCGATCCCTGAGCTCACAGCATCACCCCAGTTCCTCCACTGCTCTTAAAGAGCTTCAACCTTGTATTTTAACCGTATTTCTGCGCCTAATCTTTTTTTGACCCACACAAAATAGCTTCAGATAATACCAGTGTGATGTTTTTCCCTGCCAAAATGCCATTTGCCAGGCATAATGCTGCTTGTAATAATGTAAATGGAAATTAGCGCTGCTGTACTTTATCCATTGCACATGACTGTGCATGTATGTGGTGACCCACTTTATTGGGAATGTTCATTACTTTTCCATAACCGAGTACGCCAGCAAATGCCCTCTGAAACTCATTAGTGTCGCAGGGCACCGAGGCTCAGGGGTAACGAATCCCTCCACCTCTGCCTAAGGTAGGAGTTCTCCCTTTTTTTTTAGACGCCTGCAGCATCCATAACGACATTTTGGCTTCTGGCTTGGAGGATGGGGAGAGGAGCCTCCGATGCCACCAACCGTGCTCAGCATCAGCCGAGCGCGCTAATGCGATGGACGTACAGCTCCTCCACCAGCTGCTCTACACAGGGCAGGACCCATTAGCACAGCAGAGCTGGCTTTCGGGTCCATTTGTTTAAGTGCTGCTACCACAAGCAACCACACAGCGTCCAGAAACCCAAAGAATATAGCTGCTCAATGGGTTATTTAAAACCGTTGAGCCAATCCATTAAAAATCCTCTGCGAGTAAAGGATAAAACCTTCAGGGAAAATGGGGAAGGTGACCCTAACCAAAGGGGACACAGTTCCGGCTTCTTGCTTTGAGCTGAACTGATCTCACCTTGGGCCACTGTAGCTCTGAACGGCGCTGGTGCCCCTTGCTGAAAGGCAAAGGTCACCTACAACATGTGGTTTTGCGTCAGCATTTTTCAACAGAGGCCAGGGTTGGTGGGAAAGCTTCTCATTTCATTTATCTGAGGTGAAGGACCAGCTCTGGACAAGTGAGGTTGAGTCACCATCACCGGAGCTGTTGAAAAGACGTGTAAACGTGGTACTGAGGGACGTGGTTTAGTGGTGGACTTGGCAGCGCTGGGTTAATGGTTGGACTCGATGATCTTAAGTGTCTTTTCCAGCCTAAATGATTCGATGATTGTAGAATTCGGAGGTCATGCTCCAGCTGAGATGCATCAGCCCAAGTTACACATTGCCCAGCAATTAATAATTTGGAGACAGAAAAGGGCACTGCAAGGACAGCCACGTGGTGACTTGGCGATGGTCACTCGCCTCCCCTGGCCAGAGGAAGTAAAACCGAGAAGTATTTTAAGGCATGAAAGATTAAACAGTAAAAAAGACAGAGAGAGCAAGGCGCAGCACGGGAGAGGTGTGGAGCTCCTTTTTACGGGATCTTAGGTTTAAAAACCTTACTGCTCATATTCACAGCTTTTTTTTTCAGCTTCACCTTAGCCGTTCTGTGTTATCAGGCAATATGTTTACAAGCACCAAACAACAGCAGAGGGGTTTGACAGCTACACGAAGCTCCGTACTCGGCTAGAGGTGGCTACAGCTCACCAGGAAGGCTGGCAAGCATCTATTGCAGCGAAGGAGCCAAGTCTGGCTTGACTCGTTGGCACTGCAGAAAAACTGGCAGCCTGCTCGCTGTCGGAGGGCAGACCTGAAATAAATTCAGGAATCCTGCAAACTTATTTCCATAATACATGCATATAGATTAAAACAAAAGACTAAGCAAGCGGTTTCGCCAGGAATGCTTATGTTTTATTTGCAAGTGTCAAGCTGGGTGTTGCGATGTGAGTAGTTTTATTCACGACTTCTGAGTTTGCCAGATCTGGCACAAGGACCCCTCCTGTCCTCCTTCCCTGCGCGTCTCTGCTCGTTCTACGGCACAAACTCCTACCGAGATGGGGGATAGAGGAAAAGCTGCGGAGAAACCTCCCCAGCAAGGACCACTCGGAAGCCCGCTGCTGAGAGCTGGGGTCTGACACATGTCCCCACGCTCCTCACGACGACCGGTGGGAAGTCCATCAGCAGCCACCCCCTCGGCTCCTCCTCAGAAGCAGGAGAAGCCCATGAGCGAAAGGGGAAAAAAAGGGGATGGTGCCAGCTCAGTTCGCGGCAAGAGGATTAATGCTACCTTTAAAATTAGGAAATTGATTCACAGAAATCTCTGCTAAGGAGCTGTTAACATTGCCGTATACTTAATATTTTCCTTGCAAGGAAATGGAAGGTCAGGCATTTACCTCTTGATGCCTCAAGTTTCCTGGCATGCTTCTTTATCCCTGTCTAAACAACACCAACCACAGCCTTGAACATGACCCTGGTGTGACAGCAAGACTTTGAACTTTGCCTTTTAAAAATATTCTCCCTCGACATATCCAAAAGGATCCCTGGGAGCTGGAACAGGACAGCCAGAGCAGGCCGGGATGCTCCAGGGAAGTCACACAAAGGCATTACGGTACTTGCAGTATTTTCTCCACTGATCTCTCAAGGCAGAATCACCCTGTTTCCACTTCCAAACTCTGAGTAAGGTGGGCTGTCGGGAAGAGAAATGACAAAACGAACAGAGCCATCTCAATTCTAAGCTTCTTGTTTTTTCTCTAAGCTCCTTGTTTTCTCTCATTCTTTCAGGAGAAACTACTGCAAACCCTGCAAAGTATCCAGGCCTTCCTGCCACGATGGGTACTCGTATGGCGAAAGACTCCATTTCTGATTAAAGAGTGGGACTGGGACATGAGAAACCTCCACAGACGCCCACTGGGGTCTGGAAGGAAGGGAATTTTGCCCTCTGGTTTTGATGGTTTTTTTTTCCTAAGACCCTCTGTGAGGATAACTTCAGATAACTCCTAAACCAGTTGGATGCAGTTTTCCTGGCACAGTTTTTGAGGACAAAAACTACACCTGATATCGGTTTTCTAAATTGCCTCATTTCTGAGCGTTTTTCTTCTCCATTAGTTTGCTGATGAACAAGGAACTAGAAATCATGGATGATTTCAAACTGCTCCCTAAGAATACAAGCAAATAATGCTCTTTTCCAGCATGGCAAGACTGAGCAGAGCTCCCGCTAGGTGGTCTTCGGTTACTTATTTCTAAAATTAATGATTTGTTCATCTCTGACAACAAGAGCTAAAAGCAACCCTTGCCCCTGAGAACTTACTGCATGAAAAACAGGCAGGAAAGTACAACCCTGAATAATCCAGAGGAGGAAAAGCAACTGTTCACCTTTCATATCTGTCATCATACACACACAGCTTCTGAGTTTTGGGATAAGTGACATTTTCAGAAGGAAGGGAGTGGGTGAGAGGCTCGGCATGCTTCCCACTGCCATTCTGGAGCCTGCCCCAACCAGTACTTAAGCCTGTGAGCATATTATTAATCCACTTTCATAACGATCTGCATTTCTCTAGCACAATGACCACAGCTCAAGCCGAGGACAGCCTGCTCTGCTCAGAGCAAGCAGACGTGGAACATCTGCACACAGCTTTATCTAACTCCTCACACGTGTTTCATGTATCTCCTAAAATATTCCCGACAATTGTGGTTGTCCATCACTGTCAACACTTTCTTCCCTACTTCAATTCCGACTCTAGTCTTAATGCAACTATAAAACACACATGTCCAAGAAATACTTCTCCAACCAGACTAACCTACGGGTCCGTCTTTCCTTCGCTTCCTTGGGCTCTTTTT
The DNA here is from genome assembly GCF_964106895.1 of Numenius arquata. NCBI lineage: Eukaryota > Metazoa > Chordata > Aves > Charadriiformes > Scolopacidae > Numenius > Numenius arquata. Next base: position 4,320,519 of record NC_133598.1, on the reverse strand, counting down.
TCTTCAGCCAGTTGAACAGAACTATTTTAAGTAGGGCATCAGCAATTATTTTTTTATTCCACAGCTACCGATACAGGAATACGCTGCTCTTCTCTCCCTTCCTCCTGCAAAAGGACATTCCACTTTCATTTTTTTCCTTCTTTTCTTTTTTAGATTAGACTTTGGAGAGCCTTTACCTTATCTGCGTGAAGGGTTTTCCTAAACTGTCCCCAAGAATGCCTGTTGGAGAACGCAGCATCAGACATTCAGATTCAGCAGCTAAATTATTTTAACCAACTATTTTTACTATTGTCTACCAAGACATTCGGTGTATTTGCTCTGTTTGAGAGTTCAGCATCTTCAAAGTCTCTTACAACCAGCAAATTCTCATGATCTCTCAAAGGCAAGTTAGATGCGTGCGATCGAGTGTCTGAATGAGGCGATCGCACACACAACAAAGAGCTCAACGCTGTTATTTTAACGGACTTTCAATTCTGTTGCCAGGTCAGTAATCCCTTTTCTCCCAGTGTCACTCGGAGACTTCAAAAACCACAGCTGGGGTGGAATAGTCGGTGTTTGTTTTATCTGGGAGGACATCATACGGCACGGCTCTCCCTAAGCAAATCAATTTATCTGCTGTTGACAGCAAGTATTCACCAGCGGTGATGCCGGCTGTGCTACTCAGGAGGCTGCTAAGAGTGCACCAGGCACACGATTTCCAGCTATCAATCTGACAAACATCCTAAAGCATTTTATTTGCCTTTATTTCCCTTCCTGAGGCTGGATAATCCATCAAACTTACTGTTTGGAGCATGCTGCACAGCAGTTCTGGACATGGCGCTGATGCAATAAAAAACAATTGCTGTTTATGATAAAGAATCATCAGCAGGAACATGGAGTTCAAAAAAAAATAAATCAAACAAACCAAAAAAACTCCTGTACTTCCAGAAAAATTTCCCTTTGTGGTAGGAAATGGAACTCTGAATCAGGATTTATGTGCTTTATTTCAGTGCACGGCTTCCTCCAGGCACACTCTGCAGCACCACCTGGAAGACAACTGCTTTTCCGAACTGAGAAAACCAAATAACACCGAGTTACGGATTCCTTCCAGCATCGGGTATCAAAGGACCGTTATCTGCATGGATCGCTTTTCTTTTAATAGGCAGGGAGACGAGATGCTGGTCTCCAAGGATCCCAACAAGGCTAATGGCAAAGCTGGGAATGGACCCAAGGTCTCGGAATGCTGAGTCAAGCCGTGCCGCTGCTGCTCTGACTCATCCCGGGGACTCTTTGCTCAACGCTAGGAAGCTTTGCAGAAGTTCCACGTGCTGCGTCAGCTCCTCAGGGAGAAGAAGCGCTTCCAAGTATTCTGAGGTCAACTCATCACTCTTGGCATTGATCTTCTCGTGAAGGCCTGATGTTTGGAAGCCGGTGAGGGCTGTTTCTGGAATCTGCCTACATTTACAGTAGTCGAGATTTACTGGGAGATTAACAATGGTACTAAAATGGGTAATCCTGCCGCTAGCACAAGAGGTACTTCATCTTCTAACTCATCTGTTACGTTCTGACAGCAAAACACAGGATCGGTTTCCCAAAAAAATTTTGGCTAAGGAATAAGCAGGGTTTAAAAACCTCTTCCCAAAGGAGTCTGGAGCCAAGGTATAACAACCTATTTTTATTTTTTTTTTTGGCTATCAATGTTGTTTCTTGCTCTTTTCTCCAGTGTTCGGAGAAGTAAAAAAGCTTCGGTGCATGATCTATGCCGTGGATATGACAGAATGTTTGAAAGAGTCATATCCTTTACCTTTTCCAGGAGGAAACTAAAGCTAAAACCGAATCCATTTATCAATTACGTTTCCAGCAGGATTACTTAAGCACTCAGGGGAAGAAAATCGAGATAGATGAGGTATTTTAAGCAGAGATAGCAGACTCTACACTTTCTGGCAGTCTGTAATGCAAAGATTTGCAAGGAATACGATGACTAATGTGTCCTGAACAAAACCAGACCTGGCCGTTGCATTCCTTTCCAGAACTCCACGTGGAAGAGGAGGAATATCAAGTCTTGATATTTAATTCACGCAGATATCACACGCTCTCTGCCTCGCCATCTGGGTGCGGCAGAAAAGCAGATAGGACAAGGCAGTATCTGGCACAAAGGGCCAAGCAAAACACATCCTGGCAATGATTTAGAACAAAGACTTTGCTTGACATTTTCCTCCCCAAAGCGGGAGCAGGCGACAGGAAAGCATTAACTGCTCACATCCTCTCAAAAGGTGTGGGAGGAGCAAACTCCTCGGATTTCAAAGCAACATAATGGCACCTTCCCACCACCACAAAAGTAAGGCTAAATCTCAGCAACACAATAAAATTCAAGCTGTAAATCCCATCTCCAGTAAGTGACAGTGTTACATACAACCCACTCCTGCCGTAGCAGCGACCGATTTACGTATCGCTCAGGCGACTATGGTCTCTTTTGCAGACTTGTCCAAAAAACGCCTGAAGTGCACACACAGCTCACAGTCTGCGCCCTTCCCCACCGTAAGGGGAAGGAAACATTGGTCAAACATTCAGTAGTTCTGTTTTCACTGCTGAATAAAAATTACAATTATTCTCATAGCTACGTCATACTGTAACATTTGTAAGGATAAAGCACGATGGCTGGGAAAGATAAACTTCCAGAGTAGGAGGGGAGTGTATGTGATGTAATGGGAATTTCATTTTACAGAAATTACTTTCCTAGGGTAATAAAACTTGTTCCAGAAGTTTTTCTCTAAACTCTCCCAGTAAGCATCTGAGCGCACGCATTTTCCAGCCCACCAGGTGGTGTAAGGCAGGAGACCTTCCAACGGGTCCCATTAAAATCGACATTTTCCCAAGGGCCAAACAATTCCCGCGAGGAACGTGTCCGTACCTGGGAAGCGAGTCTCCGCATGGCCTCTTCCTGGCGCCGGCGCATCTCGGGGGTCCCCGGGCAGCTCCCGCTGGCGATGGAGGAGTGAGCAGAGGGCGGCTGGGCCAAGGGCAGCTCTCGGTTTGCATCCACATCTGTCCAAGGAAAGAGGGTATGAATGGCTACAGGACACGCACAACCGACTTTATTATTAGAGGCTGTGTTCTAGCAGGCCATGCACGGCAGTTAAAATACTTTCCACGAATGCTCTGGTTCGGATTTCAGGCAAAAAGAGAAGCTCAACATGAGTCGGCAATGTGTGCTGGCAGCCCAGAAAGCCAACCACATCCTGGGCTGCATCAAGTGAAGTGGGGGCAGCAGGGCCAGGGAGGTGATTCTGCCCCTCTACTCCGCGCTGGTGAGACCCCACCTGGAACACTGTGTCCAGCTCTGGAGTCCTCAACGCAGGAAGGACATGGACCTGTTGGAATGGGGCCAGAGGAGGCCACGGAGATGCTGGGAGGGCTGGAGCCCCTCTGCTGTGAGGACAGGCTGAGAGAGTTGGGGGGGTTCAGCCTGGAGAAGAGAAGGCTCCGGGGAGACCTTAGAGCCCCTTCCAGTCCCTAAAGGGGCTCCAGGAAAGCTGGGGAGGGACTCTGGATCAGGGAGGGGAGCCATAGGACAAGGGGGAAGGGTTTGACACTGAAAGAGGGGAGATTGAGATGAGATCTGGGGAAGAACTTCTTTGCTGTGAGGGTGGTGAGAGCCTGGCCCAGGTTGCCCAGAGAAGCTGTGGCTGCCCCATCCCTGGAGGGGTTCAAGGCCAGGTTGGAGGGGGCTTGGAGCAACGTGGTCTGGTGGGAGGTGTCCCTGCCCTGGGCAGGGGGTGGCACTGGATGGGCTTTAAGGTCCCTTCCCACCCAAACTGTTCTGTGAGTTTATGAACAAGAGCCTGTGACACCGTCCAGCCAGACCAGAGGCTCCCCAAGAAACTTCTTTTGGAAGTAGAATTTCTGGGAAGGACCACTAAGATAAAGTGTTGAGCTTGTCTTGTTCATATTCTCCACTGTTATTTAATTGACGTTAAAGTAATCACGATAATTGAGTGAATTGTGCACTCTCAAAGGAATTGCTCTGTCTTCAAGTTTGGTGCCTTTTAGTGCAGTGCTCTCCTGCTCTGCAGTTCTGCCAGTAGATCTTCTCTCATTATGAACCACCGCTGGTTAATTTGGTTCCAACTCCTTCTTCAGTGGAGGCAGCCAATTTTTCTGAATTATGTGCCTATTTTATAACATAAATAAATGGAGAGCCCCAGCTAGCATATCCATCTGAAGCCCATTAATGTAATCAGGGGGAGAGAAGCAGGAGTAGCACCAGGATCTGGAAAAGGCTTGCAAACAAATAATGAATTATACTGGAACCATCTCTGTCAAGTTTAACTGCTTTCCATTGCGTTTTAGCTATTTCTTTTGCCTGGCAAAGCAGAAATTGGCTTTACCGGTAGCTTCCTGCAACAGCCCATTCACCTGGCCTTTGCAGAACATTTTCAAACCACTCTTATTTTCACTCATAGGCACTCATACAGAGTATTTCTGGATGACACTAAGACACGCAGCACTTGATGATGTCTAACTATTGATTTCTTTATTTTAGGATTGTTTTAAAAGCACCAGTCCTCCTAAGTGCAGAGGGTACTAGCAGAGGATTTCCCTGAATGGGTTGCTGCGATGCATCCTTGAGCTTGACTTGAAATCCTAATGCAAACAATGACCCATTTAATGGCAAACAACAAAGGAGCACGGCTACTGCCTACACAATTAAACCCTGAAGGTGTGAGCAGTGATGCACATTCCTGATTTTGAGCATGCAACACCACCTTCACCTGTATTATCTTTCTGAGACAGGAATTAAGAGGATGAGGCTGTTTTTATGCCAGTTTACTAATGCTGATAGCACAACTGCTGTTGTATAGTCAGGTCACCCAATTAGTATTTATTATTAAACATAGATTTTACTGAGCATAAGAGAACATTTTTTTTTTAGCATGTGAAAAAAAACACCAAAGAAACTTGCACAGTAACTATTACCTTCCATAGCTAGACTAGGACTTGTGATGTCTTTGGGAAATAAAGCCAAATTAGTCGACTGGTTCTGAAGGTCTCCATCCCAGTAAGTAACACTGAGGAAACACTCACCTTCCAACTTCAGGGACAAACCCGAGTGTGAACGAAACAACAGCGTGTTTGGTGTGACCAAGGATCTTCATCCTTCGTGCGTGAAAGATGCAGGGCACCCTCTCATTTGAAATACCCAAGCTTTTAGTCCAGAAACAGTTAATTACACTAGTCTCTTTGATCTCCACAACCCCCCTGAGCAGACTGGGGAGACACACAGTTGGTGCACTGCAGAGCTGCAGTTAAAATATAGAAACAAGCCCTGCCTTTCACTACGCATTGTTCATTTAGCTCTGACAAGTGACACGATGCAACATGCCAGCGTTCAGTGACATTTCAGATATTTCGACATGGCTACAGAGTACTGCACTCCAGTAAACAGATTTAACTGCAGTTTCACTGAGATACAGTGACCTAGATCCTTAGAGATACCTTCAGGTACCTAACCCAGTATTTTTAGTCCTGTCTTATTCGCTTACCGAGAGCTGAGTGATTTTTAAATGCTGTCATCCCCACCTGCAAACATGTCAGCACAGGAGAGACCACAAGAGGCAGAGCAATCCTGGGTGCTGAGTCTACACGGGTTTGTGACACCCCTCCAAACCCCGAACATTTATACCATGAAAAACTGGGATTAAAAAACATATGGGAAGGAGAATGCATTGGCATGGATTGGTAGTAATAGAGTATTGGCAATTAAAATGGGAGTCTTCTCAACCAGAGGAAATCCATGATATTTCTAAGTCAGGGAAATAAGACACACTATTTCGATTCTTCAAGAAGTAGCTTTGGAACAGAAGCAGTATAAATAGCCTGGAGAAGAGAAGACTGAGGGAGGTTATAATCAATGCTTATAAATACTTAAGGGTGGGTGTCAGGAGGATGGGGCCGGTCTTTTTTCAGTGGTGCCCAGGGACAGGACAAGAGGTGATGGGCACAAACTTGAACATGGAAAGTTCCACCTAAACATGAGGAGGAACTTCTTTCCTGTGAGGGTGGCAGAGCCCTGGAAGAGGCTGCCCAGGGAGGTGGTGGAGTCTCCTTCTCTGGAGACATTCAAAACCCACCCACACACGTTCCTGTGCAACCTGTTCTAGGTGGACCAGGGGGTTGGACTGGATGATCTCCAGAGGTCCCTTCCAACCCCGACCATTCTGTAATTCTGTAAATATTGCAGGCAGGTGCTTCCTTTGCTTGGCAACAAAATCGAAGCTAATTTCTTGGGCCTGAAGAGGAATGGGTTCTTTTCACCCCAAACCATTATAAAAGCTGATGGAAAAGGTGACTGTTGAAGATGCGTGTGGTGCTGTACTTACGTTTCGGGGAGGCATGGGGGCTGTCAGAAGCAATCTGTCGCATCCGTGTCCCGTGGCAGCTGAGGGCCACCAGCCTGGAGATGATGGCAGTTTTTCCAAACCCAATGTTCCCGACGATCACGACGCCTCGGTTGATGCTGGCGTTGGAGCTCTGCAGCTGCGCGTCGATCTCGTGGAAAACCCAGTCCCGGCCAACGAAGACGGACTCGGTGGTGATGCTGGGCACCTCGAAGAGCAGCGGCTTCAGGGAGATGTCGGGAGGTCGGTAAGGTGCGAAGCGTACTATAAAGAAGAAACAGAGGGAAAGAACATAAATATCAATGCTAACGGTAAAACTGTTTAAACTTCCTTAGAAATCTTTTCATTGCAAAAGGTGAAAAAAATACAAGCTTGTTTATTACCCACAGGTTTGTTAAAAGCATCTGGGTCATTCATAGCGTTTTCCACCCAAGGAGTTCAGAGAATTTTACAGGAGGAAGTCGTTTACAGCTGGGGAAAGGGAAGCTGGAGAAATGAATTTTTTTTTTCTTAAATTCACCATAATTAAAGGCCATGCCACAGGCAGAACGGCAGCTGTCCCCATCCCCCTGTGACACAGTACTGTACTTCTCTTCAATATATAGATATATGGCTGTTCACCTGTTCAAGTACAATAAGGATGAAAAAAATCTTGGTGCTTAGAAGTGTTAAATCAGCCCAAGCAAAGTTATTTCAACTCTTTTAAAGTATAAAAACGAAAACAGACTGCTGATAGGATTTTCCTGCACGGCAATTAAAACATTTTCTCTTTTCCCAAGGAAAAATGGTGTTGCAGACAATGTTAACGAGGAGTATAAGAAATACCTCCCGATAAATCACGTGTGCTGGTGGCAAGGCTGGCATCTAAAAACATGGCTATTGACTGTGGCACTTTTCCCATTTTTCTATGCATTAGATCATAATAAAGCGCACAACTAAACCCAAACCAGCCTTGAACCTTTTTTCAGGAACATTTGGGGGTGGAGGGAGAGGGTATCTGCCGTTCTTTCCATTTGGCACAAGCTATCTAGGGAATGCACACCTAAAAAGAGTAACGATTATGCACGGCTCCGGTGCAAAGATGCTATTAGAAAGATCAACTCAGATGGTGCGTTCTGCCTATGAGATCTGTAATTGGGAGATGACACGTATAAATCCGGGGGAAAAAAGAAGTGATGGAAGTACTTTGTGTTGGCAGAGACAGTTGCTGGATCTTCCCACTTCATTGCTGAAATGGTTTCTTAATTAAAAATGTTCAGAAGGTGGCCAGAAAGACAGCAGGTGAGTCCCACTGCGAGGGAGGTTAGTCACACTGTGGGTTTTAGCTGCAAAACTTGAATTTTAGAACATTATTCCTTCAAGTCATGGCTCAGGGACGTGGATGAAGCTACATCCATGGGACATAATTCCAGACCTGGTACGGCAGCTCTGAACACACCTTCCACCTGCCAAACACCTATTGTGTTCACACACAACACATGTATAAAGCCACGTGGAAAGCTCTGGAAAATCTGAGCTGTGGATCACAGAAGTTGAACTCCATTTGTTTTGAGATCACACACTGCAAACGAAAACAACCATACAAAATCTAGGTGTCTTCACAGCATATTTTAGAAGAAATTCCATGAAGCTGCAGAGGAGGAGTTCCCTGAGCAGAGGATTTAAGTAAAAAAACCTATCAGTTTGCAGGGTGTTATCTCTTGCCATCATCACACTCCCATCATTTACATTAACTGCTTCCACTGGAGCCCTTTGGTTTCTTTGAAGTTTTAAAAGCCCTCAGACACTCAAAAAGCCCAACCATCACTCAGGGTGTTGTTCCTTCGCCCACTCACCCTCTGTGGGGTGGTTTAATCCCCTTGAAACCCTCCTGCTCCAGCCTGAAGCCCTCGGGGGGACAGATAACACTATTGCAGGCTTTTTACCAAACTCACTGAAAACAGTTCATCAAATTACAACAGGGGGATGCTTTATCTACACGGGAAGAGGTTATGGCTGTGCTACAGTAAGATCAAACTGACAGAGGGGAGATTGAGCTGAGATCTGGGGAAGAAATTCTTTGCTGTGAGGGTGGTGAGAGCCTGGCCCAGGTTGCCCAGAGAAGCTGTGGCTGCCCCATCCCTGGAGGGGTTCAAGGCCAGGTTGGAGGGGGCTTGGAGCAACCTGGTGTGGTGGGAGGTGTCCCTGCCCAGGGCAGGGGGGGTGGAATTCGATGATCTTTAAGGTCCCTTCCAAGTCTAACCATTCTATCATTCTATGAAGATCTTACTGTAAATATCAACACACAGGTTACGAAGAGACCAGGGTGCTGTGTGGAGCCAGGTGCTTTGTGTGACCGGTGCCTGCTCCCTCCCAGCCCAGCAGCAGCAGCAGAGCGGCTCCCCGACCCCAGCGCTGCCCTGGGACCATCCCCAGGGACCACGGAACTCATGCCCCCCACTCGAATCACCCTGAAGTCCTCTGCAGACCAAGCAGGGAACTGATCCATTAAACCAGAGCTGATAAAGGGGCTGGGATTTAATGTTGCATCAGATATGCCTAAAGAAAATAACTTGTATTTTAACACATTAGGTATCTTGAGCCATCCTGAGCTTCCCTTTTTTTTTTTTTTTAACTGATACAGAAAAATGCTGCAGACAGGAGCTGTATTTTTATTCCTGCTGGAAAATGATGAATATGCTTTAAATTTATCCTAGGGTGGAGATGGCGTTTGAATCGCATGAGCTCACAAGCAGCTCGTTTGGGGCCGGTCACGCGAGCGCAGCGGGATGTGCTGGCACGGGACGGTGCAGGACACGTGTCCCCATCACAGCTCCCAGCTCTGGGTGTCAGCAGGACTGAAGGGCTTCCCACCAGAGGATGGCACATGGCACGAGCAGCAGCACGTGGACGTGGCAGAGGTAACCAGCTGTAGCGGCCCAACTGATGCAAACTAAGCATTCCAGCAGCGCGTTTGACAAGGGAAATGTTTTGTTTCCATCGTGCCACCGATACTATATGTAGAAAGTTAAATCAAAAAAAAATAATAAAAAGACTCCATTTGGAAAACATCAAGCTGAGATTTGTGCTTGATAAGCTACAGCTTGACTTCACTTGTGCGTGTGTGTATATATGCGATATGTCGTGTTAATAAGTGAAAATGAACAGTATCTCTTCTGAAAGCCAGAACCTAACAGGTACCAAATGGTCTCGGCTAACGCAGAGACCAGACTGATTTAATATAAAAGCTGTGGGATCCAATAGGCTCCTGCTTTACTTGGTGGAGACCTGGACTCAATCTTGGTTTTATATTTTGTTCTAGATGCGGTTTGTTGCCATTTTGGTATCCCTGCTGGAAACCAGATCTTGCTGTCCAAAGAAAGCCCTTAGAAGGCTCAGCTGCAGAGCCTGGGTATTGCCAGTACATTGAGAGGAAGCCCAGGTGAGAAGCACTTTAATATTTATTACAATGAAACGTGTTTCCCATCCTTGGAGGTGTCCAAGGCCAGGCTGGACGGGGCTTTGAGCAACCTGGTCTGATGGGAGGTGTCCCTGGCCAGGGCAGGGGCTTAGTTCTAGATGGGCTTTAAAGGTCCCTTCCAACCCAAACCATTCTGTGATTCTGAGTAACACAGCATCTGCTGTGTCCTTCATTAAATAAGAACCCATAAATTAACCAAATGTCTGAGTTTATTTCCTTCACTTGCTTAGACTGCAACTTCTTCCAAGTGTCATCTTAAACGTACACATCCATCAGGATGAAACCGGTGCCTGTTTTTCACAGACTGTGTATCTGTGTTTTTAAGAAGTGCATGAAACCCTCCTACTCAAAAGGTGACAGTATTAAACACACACCATGAGGTGGAAAAAAAAAAACCCAAAAAATTATAAAAGCCAGTTTAAGGAAAACATGCTACTGCCATACTGCTTGTATTGGTAAATAATAGATTGGCGGAGTTTGAGCCATCCTCTCCTCCACTCCAAACCTCACCTAAACACCACAGTCCTTCACACCCAGCATCAGCGTTGACCCTTTGCTTTTTGGAGAAAACAAACCCCATGGTGGCAACAGTCGGGATGTTCTAGTACCATATAATTTGGTTGCCATCTGGCTCCTGCTCCACGGTACATCCCTGCCACCACCCTGCGCTCGGGGTTACAGCAACCCCCGACAGCGTCAAACCCCGCCGGCTGGAAACAGTAAAAGCAAAAACTGCGTTCACCATCCCATTAAAAACCTGCCCCTGGTACCAGCACTTGTCATGCTCTCAGCTGTCGGGATTGCCGAATTACTCCCCTGGTAAATTAAAAGATTTAACAAAAAATAGCAGGGACGGTCGCCCATTTAGTTTCTCTGCACTGGGATTCTTGAATCACAGAATCACATGGGGTTGGAAGGGACCTCTGGAGAACATCTCCTCCAACCTCCTGCCAGAGCAGGTCCACCCAGAGCAAGTCACACAGGAACGTGTCCAGGTGGGGTTGGAATGTCTCCAGAGAAGGAGACTTCACCACCTCTCTGGGCAGCCTCTTCCAGGGCTCTGCCACCCTCAAAGTGAAGAAGTTCCTCCTCATGTTTAGATGGAACTTTCCATGTTCAAGTTTGTGTCCATTTCCTCTTGTCCTGTCACTGGGCACCACTGAAAAAAGACCGGCCCCATCCTCCTGACACCCACCCTTTTAAGTATTTCTAGGCGTTGATCAGATCCCCCCTCAGCCTTCTCTTCTCCAGACTAAAAAGACCCAAGTCCCTCAGCCTCTCCTCGTCAGAGAGATGTTCTAGGCCACTGGAGCACTGAACACTGGGAACAAACCGGGGGGCTCTAACGTGTCCCCTGACTCAGCGCCAGGAATCGCTTCACTATTTCAGCCCAGTGCCAAGACTGGAGATATTAAAGTTAAACCCAAGTTTAGGATTTCCAGTTGGAAGAAAGAGCTGGGGATTCTAACAGTCCAGACCGAGGCAATTTCACGGTAATATCTGGAACATGTCGTATTTTTGGGGGGAAGCAAAACCTCCTCACACGTTCAATGAAATGAAAATATTTCCAAATAGTGGTGGTTTGTTTTTTCACATCCTCGTCTTCTCCCTCTCTTTTTAAAAATAGCACAGCACCTCAACTAGGATCAGAAGCAACTTCCAAAAAACTGAAACGCTGCCGCTATTCTCATGCAACCTTCCCAAAAATAGAAAAAGAAAAAAAAAAAAAAAAAAAGGAACAAAAAGAAGAAAGAAAATATGTAGTGCTACATGGGTTTTAAAAGTGTGTCTGGAAAACAATTTGATTCTGTTCCTACAATAAAGTTTAATGTTTTGGATGCAATCACTGCAAATTACGAAGCCTTGGCAAGCTCCCCCATTTGAACATATGGAAATTTTGTCTGTCAAACTTTGCTTTTCTTCGCTTACTGCCTCCTAATACATTTTTATAACTGCCTCACCAGCCAGTGTGATTTCATTACAGACTGCGATCCAAAGCGACGTAAACCCACTTTTTTCCTTCTAGTCGGGGGCTTGGGTATTTGGTAAAAATCCCAACTGGGCTGTAACAGGTCGTGCTTGTGCAAAAACCCAACCTGCCACCCTCCGGCTCCTGATCTTACCTGAGGATGGTGGGAACTTGCTCAAAAAAAAAAAAAACCAGAGAAAAGAAAAGTTTAACAGACACCCCCCCCCTCCCAAAATACGGGGGAGAACACGCTGGTGTCATGGCACTGCAATAACCAGCAAAAGTCCCAAACGAACTTTCTCAGCCATTTACTCATCTGTGCAATGACAAATGATAGGGATGAAGCATTAACCTGCTGCAGGTCTTGGTGATGGGTTGAGGATGCCACCAAAGATCGTGCTCAGATTAAAAAGGGGATGGAAGTTACAGGGGGGGGCTGAAACCCCAAGGATGTGGGGTGAACGCAGCTGGAGCTGCCTGGAATTAAACAAAATACTAAAATGTCGGCCCTGGCTCCTCTTCTCATTGCTAACGGCTTTTTTGTGGAATTTGCCAGGAAGAACCACAAAAATTTCCCCTCTCAAAAGGCCTTTCAGAAGTCAAAGGGCTGCTGAATAGCGGCATTGTGAGCGGCCGTAAGAGGGACGCGTGGGGATGGTGGCCCCATGGACTGCGCTGGGCTCCTGCCCTGCCGGTGCGCTGCACGCTGCCAAGGGGTGCTGTGATCCTCGGGTTTTGGTTCGGAAAAAGAAGAAATAAATAGCACCCCATCAAAATTTCTGATTTTTTTAGAAACTATCCAAGTCTTGGCCCCGCAATGCTCAGAGACTGACAGAGGGCTGGGAGGGGGGCAACCAGGGAGATGAACCTGGGGATCTTTTTCAGGAATATCCCTGTGTGATACAGGGGTGGATGCAGGGGAGGAATAATCCCACACACCAGTACAGGTTGGGGGTTGACCTACTGGAAAGCAGCTCTGCAGAGAGGGACCTGGGAGTCCTGGTGGACAACAAGTTGCCCAGGAGCCAGCAATGGGCCCTGGTGGCCAAGAAGGCCAATGGTGTCCCGGGGGACATTAAGAAGAGCGTGGCCACAGGTGGAAGGAGGTCATCCTCTCCCTCTGCTCTGCCCTGGGGAGGCCACAGCTGGAGCACTGGGTCCAGTTCTGGGCCTCCCACTTCCAGAAGGACGGGGAACTGCTGGAGAGAGTCCAGTGGAGGCTACAAGGATGATGAGGGACTGGAGCATCTCTCTGCTGAGGAAAGGCTGAGGGACCTGGGGCTGTACAGCTGGAGAAGAGCACACTGAGAGGGGACCTCATCGATGCTGAGCAATAGCTAAAGGGCGGGTGGCAAGAGGATGGGGTCAGGCTCTTCTCAGTGGTGCCCAGGGACAGGACAAGGGGCAACGGGCACAAACTGGGACACGGGAAATTCCATCTGAACATGAGGAAAAACTTCTTTCCTTTGAGGGTGGCAGAGCCCTGGAACAGGCTGCCCAGAGAGGTGGTGGAGTCTCCTTCTCTGGAGATACTCAAACCCGCCTGGACACGTTCCTGTGGGACCTGCTCTGGGTGACCCTGCTCTGGCAGGGGGTTGGACTGGATTGTCTCCAGAGGTCCCTTCCAACCCCACGTGATTCTGTGATAATTCATCTGAAACACAGTTCAAGGCTCCAACATGTTAAAGCACAGACCCTTCCAAACAGCACATCTACAGAACATCAGGGAGGGCTGGGGCTGGGTGTGAGAACCTCTTTAACACCAGTAGTGTATGCACGACTGAGATGGGGACGCACCTTCATACCATGGCTCCATACAGTGTGTGTAACCCCAAAATGCTACACGTACTGCCCTTCTCTGATCATGGAGCAGCAGGGCACCAGCCAGCCAGCACCACCAGACAGAAGGTGTACTTAGTCTGAAACTTCATTTATTTTCTCTCCCCTCCATTTGGCCACGCCAAATAAAGGAGGCTGGTTCACATTTTCACGGAGAGGCACTGCCTGATACCTGTAGGTAAAACAGTCCTGCTCCAGCATTTTCACGAGGCTGTGGATGAAGCAGCTGCAGTACAAGCTCCCAACCCCGAGAGCCTGGAGGCTCCAGCACGTTCCTACCTCGCAGGTCCTGCTGCGTGCGGGCACCGGCCATGCTCTGCCGTGGCATCCGGAGGGAGGTCCGCAGGGGAGTGTGTCGCTGCTCATCCAGGTACGCCAGGTCCTCTAAGTGGGCGGAGCTGGTGGCTGCCATGAGAAAGGAAAACAACTACATCACACCCAGCTTTCACATCTCCTTTCTGGTTAATGGGTTAATGCATTTTTCCTTTTTTAAGCGAAATACAGAATTGTGACTACACGGAATCCATACAGCTGAAATGAACCAAGTCTAATTCCCCCTAGCAAAGAGTAAAGATGAGTTTTGGTAACTTTTTCTCATGCCCCATCGGTATTTGGTCTGGCTTGGTCTCCTGTCGATGTTCACAAATAAAAAAGACACATGGAAAACGGAGAAACGGAGTCTCTCATCTAAGTTCTCCCCATCACAAAACTCACTCCATGGCGTGTGTGCAAAGCTTGGCAGGGACAGTCGACGTTTCCTACGACGTAAAAGACAAGGCAATTGTGCATTTTATGCTGTAGTCCACAATCTCCTCTTCAATTATTTTAGAGTTACTTAGTTTGGACATTAACATTTATCTGTTCACAAAGCCAGAATTAGTGGCTGAAAAATTAAACTTTCCACAGACCAGCAAAAACACATGAATAAATGAGGAAAATGTTATCTGAACTAAAGAAGATAACTTTACTATTCCAATGTTACTTGCTCATGGGAGAATTCAGTTTTCGTTACAAAGCTAGATTAAATAGGCATAATTTATTGGTCTCTGCTGAAGGTGCCACCGTTACATGAATGGTTGGAGGAGAAACTTTCTCTCTGTCTCGGAAGCTGGCAGACAATACAGGGCAAGTTATTTCTTATTCAATTTTTCAACTGAAGCAGAGTGACACCTCCCGATGAGTGGGGTACTCCTGCGGGACAGAGCCACCAGCAGCGACCCCCAGGGAAAAAAGGGAAAATAAGAGATACCACCAAGAGGCAGGAAGGGTACAACCAGCCTGATTTTGAAGGAATTTTTATCCAAACCCCATGGCCTCAAGCATCACCTCACGCACAGCATCTTCCTACCAAGATGTGACGTTTACTGCGACCATTTCAGGAATCACTTTTTAAACAGTGCTTTTTCCCCAGCTGCCCGATGATTACAAATATTTTTAAAGTTGAATTTCGTGACGGGTGCTGTAGGGTTTGGTGGGAAACGCCTCTGGACCGTATCAGAAGGGAATGACTAGAGTTAACAGTGGCCACAAAGTTGTATCAATCAGTACAAGAAACAGTAATTTATTTATTTTTTTAATGGTGATAAGTGATGATTGAAAGATAGGAGAAAACATAGCTTAAAAAAAAAACCAAATTTGGACCACTTCCATCTGAATTTACCCTCTATTCTGCCATGTAGAACCCTTTTCAGCCAAGTAATTTACAGAATACTATAAAACAAAGGAATGAAAACTTCATTGCATGAAATAATCTTCCCAAATATAAACAGAAAACTTAAAAACAGTCTTTGCAGATCACCAGCTCTGTTCTTGTTCTGATAACCATTTCCAAAAACCACATTAAACATTTATCGATGCAAATCACGCTGCGCAATATTCGGCTGCTCGATACTCTGTATCCAATAGTGCTTTTTTTTTTTTTTTCTCTTTAGTTTTTGGTCAATCACCACAACAAGATTATTATTTTAAATTGAACTAATTAATTAAATGACTTCTTCAAAGACTGCCTGTGAAGCTGACGTTAATTCTTTGTTGTGAGATGGGTAAATATTTTTATAAAGCTCCCTAGAGTAGTTCATGGTGCTGGACTTCGCATTCTCTCTTCTTGCCGCCCAGTACAACATACAACAATTCAACAAAATTGAAAGGCAGAAAATTTCCAAACTAAGAGAAACATTTTTTCCCATACAACACCTAATGACCATGTAAAAGTCTTTACACGACTGTGCTGCAGTCACAAACTAAGCAAGATTCAGAGACTGTAACAAGGGGCGGGGGAGAAGGGGCTTAAATTTGGCAGCGATTTTAAATGCTGTTCTTCAAATTGCCTGAACTCTCTATACAAATTTTAAGGAAAAAAAAAAATAAAAGAGAGACAGACAGAGAGAGTGGACAAAAGGTAAACAACCAGAGTGAGGAAAAAAAAGGAGATAAACCCATCAAAGTCTGTTTTTAGAAGTCCTTCATGCTCTTTTGCTCTTGTAAAGTTGATTAGATGTTCAGTGTGAAGGAGCAGATTAGAGCTGAAACGCTGCGATCAGAAAGCTGCGGCTGCAGCGCAAGTTATTCCCTGTAAGCACTCAATCACTGCAGCCCACTCCCGGCATCGCCAGCGTCCAGCCGCAGGTCTCGCTCCCACTTCGGTGGCACAGGCCAGTCAAATGTGCCTTTTGCATAAAAAAGTGTGCAATTTAAGTCCACTTAAAGTGTAACTGAGCAAGAGGATCTGCAGTGGAAGAGCAGATGTTCCAGCAGCAATCAGAGGCCGACCCAAAGTGTCCCGGGGGGTATCTAGTCCAGGGAGACAAACCCCGAGTTTCTCCAGAGCCTGGTACTACCTCAGGCAGGTCCATCCTTCCCACCTCAGCCTTCAGCCCACCAGGCACCCACACTTTAACACAATCCTGGAATGGTTCAGGTTGGAAAGGACCTTAAAGCCCATCCAGTCCCACCCCTTGCCCTGGGCAGGGACACCTCCCACCACACCAGGTTGCTCCAAGCCCCCTCCAACCTGGCCTTGAACCCCTCCAGGGATGGGGCAGCCACAGCTTCTCTGGGCAACCTGGGCCAGGCTCTCACCATCCCCACAGCAATGAATTTCAATCCCAGATCTTATCTCAATCCCCCCTCTTTCAGTGTCAAACCCTTCCCCCTTGTCCTATGTCTCCCCTCCCTCATCAAGAGTCCCTCCCCAGCTTTCCTGGAGCCCCTTTAGGGACTGGAAGGGGCTCTAAGGTCTCCCCGGAGCCTTCTCTTCTCCAGGCTGAACCCCCCCAACTCTCTCAGCCTGTCCTCACAGCAGAGGGGCTCCAGCCCCCCCAGCATCTCCGTGGCCGTCCTTCTCTAATAGATAATCAGTTCTTGTTGAAACAAAAATCCCTTTTCACTGCAGCTGACTGCCAGGCAGCAAGATAAAAAGCAGCCAGCCAGGACTGGCTACCACTGGCCAGCACATGTCGGATATGCTGAAAATCCACAGCAGAAACAGCCCTAATTGATCCTGGGAGACTTTAGAAAGGGAATATTCAGGCAAAGGAGACCCCTTTCTAAAAAAAAAAAAAATAAAAAAATAATCGAAGTCTGAATGATTTTCTTTTATATTTGTAAATGACACTGCAGTAAGCTTATGCAGCCCATTAAATTAGGATAAGGATTATCATACTTTCCAGGCGTATCTTCTCCCCTTGAATGGGAGTTATTAATGCGTTCCGCACCCAGCTCAGCAGTTTTGCTGCGCCAAGGCTTCGTCGCATACAACAAACCAACTCGCTGCCTGAAAGAACTACTGTTTCCTCGTGAAGAGTGAAGACACCACACTTTTCCCTACTGAGTTCTGTTAAATATCCTGACTTCAGTTCAAGTTACCCTATCGAAGCTGCTCCTGCAGGAAAGAAAACAACACTCCCCATATTGGACTTGCTGCTAAATATATATATATATATAAAAGAGAGCGTGTGTCTGTGTCTATATATATATATCTATATATATATCTATCAGCTGCTGAAGAACAACATTTCCTCCTTCTAAATTCCATATCCAGTCCTGCTCCAGTCCCATTTTAATTCTATCAAGCGCAATCAGAGCCATCAAGGATGACCAGAAACATCAGTCTTGCTGGTGATTTCATTTCTTTACACAAGATCACACTGATAAAAGCTCCTTTTTCCAATTTATATAACAACAGTTAAAGCCAATTACTCACCAACAAAAAAAAAATAAAATAACATTTTTTAAATTTGAAAATTCACATTAGGCCTTGAATAGAGAGAATATGATTATTAGCAATTTCTTTTTTTTTTTTTACTTCACTCCCCAGGAAAACACCCTCACACAAGCCAATCCTGCGCATGCTGGGAAAATACTGCACTACAACCACGCTACGTGCCCACCGAGCAGGACCTGCAGTACTTTGGGGCAATACAGAGCCTCCTGTTACCTGCAGAGGATTTTAAATGCCAAATCGTTATTCTTCAGAGGCACAGATCATACACCGTACACAACCTGCACTGCCCAACCCTACCTGACTCTCAAAACGTATGTGATGTTTTAATCAGATGCCATCCAGAGGGACCTGGACAGGCTGGAGAGGTGGGCTCGTGCAAACCTCATGAAGTTCAACCAGGCCAAGTGCAGGGTCCTGCACCTGGGACGTGGCAATCCCAGGAACAAATACAGGTTGAGCGGAG
This sequence comes from Numenius arquata, assembly GCF_964106895.1. NCBI lineage: Eukaryota > Metazoa > Chordata > Aves > Charadriiformes > Scolopacidae > Numenius > Numenius arquata. The sequence continues at coordinate 4,302,189 of NC_133598.1, read as the reverse complement.
AATGGCTGGAGAGCAGCCCTGAGGAGAAGGACATGGGGGTGTTGGTGGATGAGAAGCTCAACATGAGCCGGCAATGTGCACTGCCAGCCCAGAAAGCCAACCCCATCCTGGGCTGCATCAAGAAAAGCGTGGCCAGCAGGTCATGGGAGGAGATTCTACCCCTCTACTCTGCGCTCGTGAGACCCCACCTGGAACACTGTGTCCAGCTCTGGAGTCCTCAACACAGGAAGGACATGGACCTGTTGGAACGGGTCCAGCGGAGGGCCACGGAGATGATCAGAGGGGATGGAGCACCTCCCCTATGAAGACAGGCTGAGAGAGCTGGGGTTGTTCAGCCTGGAGAAGAGAAGGCTCCGGGGAGACCTTATAGCAGCCTTCCAATATCTGAAGGGAGCCTCCAGGAGAGCCGGAGAGGGACTCTTTGTCGGGAAGTGTAGTGACAGGACAAGGGGTAATGGTTTGAAATTGGAAGAGGGGAGATTTAGATTAGATATTAGGAGGAAATTCTTTCCTGTGAGGGTGGTGAGACACTGGAACAGGTTGCCCAGGGAGGTTGTGGATGCCCCATCCCTGGAAGTGTTTCAGGCCAGGCTGGATGGAGCTTTGAGCAACCTGCTCTGGTGGAGGTGTCCCTGCCCATGGCAGGGGGGTTGGAAGTCGATGATCTTCAAGGTCCTTTCCAACTCTAACCATTCTATGATTCTATGATTCTATGATAATTGATAGTTTCAGAAGCATCAACTCGTGGCAGCTCCCCAGCCAGCGAGCAGTTTCTTATACCAGCACTAATTGTGTTCGTTTAAAACTTTGTGGATAAAAACTCGACGAAGAGACTCACTGAGACATTATGCACAGGTTTGGAAGTCCAGATTTTCAAACTCTGTCAGCTGCTCTGATCAAGCACGGCATCTCCCCGCTCAACACATCACCTGCTTTAAACAGAGGGTGAAAACCAGCCCAGGAACCAGCCCGGGGATACTCTTTACTTTGCAATATTGGCAGTTCCACATTTTTCTTCCAAGAAGGCTGCCGTTAAGGGGTTTTGTTGGTGGTATTCTTTTTTTTTTTTCCTCCTTAAGTCCTCAAAACTGGCTTTTACAGTATCTTCAGATGAATGGAGTCCTGTGATATTTCATCTCTTACATAAAAGCCACAGTTAATAGATAAAGAACCGAGTGCCTCAATCACATCAGTCCCATCTCCTCCTTAACACCTGTTTATGGGCTGCAGGATTCTCCTACTTAGGACGCAGGGAAAGGTTTTCAACATGAAGCCAAGATTTCTGGAGCCTGAACAATGGACAATCAGTCCCCACAGCTGTTAATGCCGAGCTGGACTTGGAGACATCCTTCCAAAGTGGCTTCTAGATTGTGTCCACCCCAGCTAGAAGCTGGAGAGAAGGTTCCTTCGTGGAACCTTCATGGTCATGGGACCCTTCATGGAACCTTTCATGGTCATGGGACCCTTCGTGGAACCTTCATGGTCGGTTCATGATGGGTTCCGAGAAACATAATTTTGCCAGCACTTCCCGAGTTGTGTAATTAAAATGCTTTTCTAATGCAAAGGACTGAAGAATCTTTCAAGCTTGCATTAATCTTTGAGGATGTGGATTTTGGTGAGCAAGACCGGACTGAAGCCTGGGAGATGTTCTTCACGCTCCCCCAATAGCTGGGGTCTACAGAGAGACAGCACTCAAGTCTTTTATCACGAATCAAGAAAAGGCCATCACCTCTGCTTGCTCCAAACCAGCAAACGGCAAAGGCACGATGGCTGCTCGACGGCACTAATTGCTGCACAACAGGCAGAATGGAGTTTCTGAAGCAAACAACAACTGAACAGTTTTCGAGTGACTAGAACACACGTGCAGCCTCCTGGAAGAAGAATTGTTTCATTTCCTGGGAAGAACTGCAATCCTCCTGGTATTTTTAATTTTTCTTCCATTTCTTTGAAGAGTCTGCATTTCCCCCCTGGTCCTGCCTGTGGAAGGAGCAGCCAATTCCCACCCCAGATGTTCCACAGGGGTGGACTTTGTGTGCTGCCAGAGGAGAGCACCACCATGGCCAGTGGCCTCCGTTCTTGTTGACCCTAGGAGAAGCGAGGGGTTGTTCCTCGGCGCCCCAAAGCCTGGTTCCCTTCCCACCTTCATCATCATCATCTTCTACAGCCGCAACCAAGGAACCTTACACGGCGTGCCGCAGTCAGCCCGAGCTGCCAGATCCATCCCACACTTTGCCAGGGGGTTATTTTTGCGGTTGTCGGTACAACTATCCTCCTGCCTTTCCCCAGGCCCATGGACTGAGATTTATCTTCCTGATTTAGAACCCAGGAATAATTAAAGAGATCTGAGGCCAGAGGAACTAGAAGTAATTTTTTTCCTGAGAATATCCTTCAGTACTTCAAAAATTATGCAAGATCAATTTATCTGAGGCAATTTAATACGAAACCGTTGAAAGCTTCCCCTCAGTTCTGAACCTGATCCTACGTAATAAGACACGGTGACTGCAGATAAAACACAGGGGAGGGAAAAAAAGCGCCTCCTCAAAACTAATATTTGCATAACGCAGGGGCAAATCTCCCAAGGAGATGGCAAACAAATAGTGGAGGATAATTCAGTCTCAATGTAGTGTTTGAACAACAAACACAGAAAAGACCTGACTCAAAATCGGTGTTTGGCAGCTCGGGGGCGGGGGGGGGGCTCGGCTGCTGGGTCTCCTGGGGGAGATGGGGACAAGGGGGGGGTCCCCGCTCTCATCTGAGCCAAGGGGTTCAGCTTGCCATGACTGACGCACGGATCAGGTTGAGTTATCAAAAGGAAATCTCCAGGTACCCCAAATTCAGATTCCTTACAGCTGCATTAATGAACGTGCTTCAGATTTAATGACTTAATTTTTGGCTGGATATCTGGCCTAAGTCAGCAAGAAATAGCGAAACCCTACGTTTTGGGGTTTATCTGAAGCATCGTCATTTCACCGCTTTTCTTGGAATAATTCATATGAAGAGCTGCATCTCATTCGGAGTTCATCCATACCCCATAAGGAAAGCAAAAAAAGATAAAAGGTGCAATTTTTTGCTACACTGCCCATTGCAGGGCGTGGGGAGAAGCACGTGCTCCGCAGCAGATCTCACCAGAGCTTCCTTTCCCCCCGTTGCGGTGCGTTTCCTTTAGCACCACATTTCTCTCTCTGCTATTTTCATACCCATTCTCTTCCCTCGGGCAGAGTTAAAGGTATTCTTAAAAAGCTTCTGCTCTGCTTCCACCCGCCTGCTCTCCAACGAGTCTCACCGCGGTGTCCTGTCTCTCAGGTTGGTGAATCCACACCAGATCAACCCCTCTTGCCCTGTTTATGTGACCTTTTCCGGACTCCTCCAGGGGAACCATGGGACAGAGAGAAATATGAATGTATTTCATAAGAAACCCATTTTTATCACCACTCTTTTCCAACCACTTTCATCTCCTGCTCAAATACCGCTCCTTGTATTTTTCTGACCCTGCAGAGAGAGAGGTATTTGCTTTTCTGAACGTCACACTTTACAAGTCACATTTTATAACCTTTCTTGTACTATTTAGCTTGGTTTTTTCCCCTCGGGCGGCGCAGGCAGAGGTAGGTCAGTCCGTCAGACACCCAGATCTCTGCCAGAAACACCCTCGGAGGACCAGTTGCCAGATACGGGGATACAGGCTGCTCCCCGAGAACCACTGCTCACTCTGTTCCCAAAAAGACATAATTTCCAGGCATTTTATGCAAACCCTCCCCTCACCTTCAAAGATACACTTTTCTAATAGATAACGAAGTTAAAGTTAATAACTAATAATAGATTTGCTGCTATTTTATCATAGCATCATCATAGCATGGTTAGAGCTGGAAGGGACCTTAAAGATCATCTAGTTCCAACCCCCCTGCCAAGAGGAAAAAGAGAGGAGCTGGGATTATATAAGGGCATTTTAATTCTCTATTAACATTTAAACAGACCTTATAAACCAACGCATGTGGTCTAAATAACCCCAGATTTCATGTTTCATTTCACGGGTAATGGAAATAGGACGAGGCCTTCATTGTGTACACGAAATGTGAACTTTGCTGAGAAATTTGCCTTCATTCAAAAAATGTGAATGCCCAGCTCCTGTGCCAAGCGCCTTCAGACGATTAGTATCAAAAATGCTGAAGTATATAAAATGAATTATTGTGTGTATTTGCCCGGGATGGGGCAAAGAAGAAAATGCAGCTGAAGCCTTCAGTTTCTGGGAAAAATAAAACAGCAAAGCGAATGGGTTCACGTGGGGCTGAACTGTAAATGTGAGTTTGAAAGAATTATTGGAAGACCTGGGATTATTTTTATAGCTTTTTTTTTTTCTTGGATCATAACTGCTCAAAAATTGCAGCCCTCTCGTTTTGAAGCACGGACCATCTCTCCCAACACGTAAAAAGTTCCGCACCACAGAGAAGTAAAGAACACTTTTTTCTTTTATTTTTTAAACTTCTGGGGTTTTTTTGGAAAGAATTTTGCTCCCAACTCCTGCTTCTTTTCCTGAACCCATCACCCAAATCACTGGAGAACAGCGAGGTCACTCATTACCGACTCCAATTCTTTCTTCCTTTCCATTTCCCGCCTTTCTTTGCTGTTTTTCTTAAAAGCTTCAAGATTTGGGGTTTCAGTTAGAGCTGGTGATTACTGGGTTATGCTTTCTGAATGCCACACAGCAAGAAAAATTGCTGTTAATACTGGAAGAAGGAAGCAACGCCTCTCTGTACTGAAAAAGCCATTTTCAGGAGAGGTAACGGGCACCTCCCTTGTCTCGACTATGTAGGAAGGGAATTTCCTTAATTAGAACTAAGAGAATTTTTAATTTGCTTTTTTGTGGGTGTTTCCCCCCATTAAATTAATACGGTATAAAATCAAATTGGTTAAACAAAAGACAAAGGTGTATTAATGGATCTGAGTTATAACACTGAGGTTAACAGAAAATATAACCCCTTCCCTGGGTGCAAATTATATAAAGTACTACTTTAAAAGCCTGAAATGTTAATGTGACTGATTGCACTTCTAATCGGATAATACTCTGAATTTTACATAGTTGGGGGTGTTTGCCAAAATAGAGTGAATTTTTAAATAAGTGTAAGCATAGACTTGATTTTTACAACTCTTTCCCCGTTAATACGATCATGGTGTAGATGAAGTTGTCTCAGATGACTGAAGTCAGTAAGATTACAAGAATTTACTCCAATTTAGAGCCTCAAGAGGGGGTTAACAACTCCTCTCTACAACTACTTGAAAGGACACTGTAGAGAGGTTGGTGCTGGTCTCTTCGCACAGGTAATTAATGACAGAACAAGAGGGAATGGCTTCAAGCTCCAGCAGGGTAGGTTTAGACTGAACATTAGGAAAGAATTTTTCACAGAAAGAGTGGTCAGACACTGGAAGAGGCTGCCCAGGGAGGGGGTTGAGTCACCATCCCTGGATGTGTTTAAGAGACGTTTAGATGTGGTCTTGGGGGATATGATATAGGGAAGAACTTTGTAGAGTAGGGTAGATGGTTGGACTCGATGATCCCAAGGGTCTCTTCCAACCTGGATGATTCTATGATTCTATGATTAACAAAAGCAGCGGAACAGCAAGGGAACCCGTCTGTGCCCAAGCAGAGGTGCTGGGACCTCTCAAATGCAGCCAGTACAGGAATTTATCTCCAACAAAACACCACATTTCCCCTTATTTTCATGTCCAATGTGTCGGAACAGTCACGCTAAAGCTCTTCAGAAAATTCAGCCATCTGACCTTAACACTCTGAATCCAAGCAGTTTAACTTTGGTGAAATTATGAACTCCTAAATACACGGCATTAAAAAAACCTTTAAATCTGGGTAAATCTCCAACTCCAAGAGACGATGAGAAATTGAGGCCAGCACCCATGAAGGGCTCCCATTCCTCACGTCTGCCCGGAGCGGGATACGGTTCAGTCGCCCAGATGAAAGCTCTACAACCATTTCATTCCAGCTGGTTTTACGCAGTTTAGCTGATGAAAATCTCAATTTCTCAGGCTGCGCTGTGGCAACAAGCATTCCCTCCAAAGATAAGAGGAATACGTCGAGGGAACCACTTCTCTTTTTGAATCGATAGGGACTTTGTAAGTAAAATGGCAGAAATAGTATAATCTAGAAAATATCAAAAAAATCTTCAGGTTGTTAAAAATCCTTGGAATTCACAGAATTCCAGAGAGACATAACTAAAAACTGCTGAAAGAATATTCAGCTCCACCAACCCGCGAGAGAAAAAAAAAAAAAAGTGCAAGAGAAATGCTAACTCAATAAGAAGATCTTTAAAAGATTCCTTACGGAGATCAAAAATACCTTTTCTATATCAAAAGACAAAAAAAAGAGAACATGGCATGGGGCTGGGCTCCTCTCTGCGCTCAGGAAGACAGTGTGCAAACGGGGCGCGGGACCAACCTCAGGAGCTGAATTGCATTTTCACCTTTGAAAAGCCTTGACGAAATTCGAAGGTGGAATGGACTCAGCTGCCCCCGCTGACTTTCCTGGGGGGGCTGGCTCTGAAGTGGGGTGGCGCTAATTTAAATTTAACTGAGAGCTCTTCACGTGGGAAATTAGGAGAAAAGAACCAGCAGGTTTGGTCCATGAATTTCCTTAAGGGTTTGTTGTTTTTTTTCCCCTCAAACACAGTAGTAGTGCATAGAGACTATGCTCACATTTTGCCTGATTTTCTTCTAATTTATGATTAGCGCTTTACCTCGCAGCCAAGCTGGCAGCAATTTGTTGTCCATAAGTTTGGTGTGACCCGGAGGCTTTTAAGTTCTCCTGCCACTGCAAGAGGGATGATTTGCTCCGTCCCTTCTGCCGCACAGCTCCCTCTCCTCTTCCAAGCCAGGGGCTTGAGGTTCTCGCTGCTTCGGAATTAATACCAGAAAACTGCCAAACAGGGGCTGTTCCCCGTGCGGTAACACACGGGGTATCGCTCCCCATACGTGCTCCCACCGAGCCCACGGGAAAGATGCTGGGCTTTTCCTAAAATTCCTATCACACACAGGGTAACCCACGAATCCCAGCCATTTGCCAAGATCCGGATGTGCTCTTCCAAATCGGACATCCCACTTTGGCATTTTACGGGAAACAAGAGCCTGCCGTGTCGGTTCGTTTTTCTTTTCCAAGAGAATTATTTCCCCCCAGAAAAGCGCCTGTAACTATTTCTGAAGAAATATTACACGACGAAGTGCAGGACGAGATCACTGCTCTCCCAGTCGTGAGCCGCGGGGTGAGTGAAGGGATGCGATACATGGCAGTGCTTGCTGTTTGTGAGCCTGCTACAAGAAAGGGCATTTTTGTGCCATTTTGGAAGATATTCAAATCTTTAAAAAAAAAAAAAGAAGAGAAAAAAGAAAAAAAAAAAAAGAAGAAAAAAAAGAAAAAAAAAAAAAGGAAAAAAAAAGAAGGAAAAAAAAGAGCCACAAGGTGTAAGTGCTGCCATGCTCTGGTTCCCAAGAATAGACTGTTTGTATATAAATTCAACTGCGTTTGAAAAAAAAGAAAGACAAGAACAGTCTGTTTTAGCAAAGCTGTGGTTTTGTGATTACCTTAAAATGTGCAATACCACTAAAAGAAAGGGAGCTTTCTGCCCCGCTCCCAGCCACGCTTTGCCTCCACACTAACGAACTTGTGGCTCAAATTAACACACATGTTTTCTGGAGGGTGAATTTTCTTTGGGATTAGTCTGCTGGTCTGGTTTATCACACAGCTGCCCGACCCGCAGCGCTGGGCAAGGATGTGGAGCTGGCAGAGGGAACAGGATTAACTCTTTGGGCAACGGCACATTTTGCAGATAGGCTTAAGTCTACCATGAAACTACATCGGGGTTCCCTCTCCCGTCATCCAAGCAGACAGATAACAGGGTTAAACAGCCTGGGAAAAAAATACCCATACAAATCTACTACCTAGAAAACATCGTTTTCTGGTGCTATAAACTCATAGGAGACAACAGGTCATCATCCAGTGATAAAAGGTCAAGCCAAATCTTGTTCTTGTCCATAGTTCCTACCACAGTGATTTATCCCGGGATATGAACTGTGTTAGGGGACGTACTAATTAAAAGCAGCAAAATCCCCACAAAACAAAACCAGCCAGAAGGAAAAGGTGCTCCCGACCCTTGCGAAATGGTTTTCTCTTGACACAGGATTTGCCTCTAAATGCATCAGGCAAGAGACTTCCCAAGTCAACTCAACCAAGACACACACATATATAGACTTATGGTACCCGGCCTGCCCTGATTTCTTTGGAAGGTGTTTACGCAGTGTCATTTATACAAAATGAACCTAAAGTAACGAGGCCATGCAAGCGGAGTTTCCCACTTTTTTCCTATCACCCTCTTTCCATTCTGAATTCCCAGACTTTTAGGCTTTCAGGCATATGGAGCACGTGGCCTCGTACCCATGCTCGGGGCGCCCAGATTTTAGCATCTATAAACTCTCATTTCTACGTGGTATTTGGGCCGGTGACTGTCCAAAGTGGGATTAAAAAGCAAATCCAATCCGGTTACACAACAGCTCGGGCTGCCCAGAGAGGCTGTTTGAAGAGACGATATCCCAGCCCGCACCCTCTGGAGCACCGAGCCCGCTGCCGGCCGGCGGGAATCCCGCAGGGGCTCCCCAAAAAGACAAAGACTGCATTTCTCCGTGTGTCTGTACAGACAGACCGACCACCTCAACGGAACGTTTAAGCCCAGAGAAGTTACCCAGCCAGGAAAAAATACAGGGCAGCAAAGCAAAGCAGAATAATTCCCGGGAAGCAGCTTTTCAGCAAAGCTTTAGTATTTTTAATCCCATCTCTTCTCTCTGTCCTGCTGTTCCCAACTTCAGGGGGGAACTCAGCAGGTTGTTAAAAGACATGGCTAAGATGTGTCACAGCATCATTTAGGAATCTCTCAAACAGCAGACGCGAAATTAAATGAAGAAAATGGGGATGTTATGCCAAAACAAAACATTTCCGTCATTAATTAGCAAACCCCAGAGGCTGCGAAAGCCAAACCAGCGCGTGCACACGGGTGCGCTACGATGGTTGGGGCAAAGTCCATCAAGAGAGATGGGATCCACCACAACCTCTCCGGCCAGAGAAAGTATCTCAATTCTCTTAACTCCAAAGCTCTTAAGATCTTCAGAGACGATCAGACACTCGATTTTAGTTACAACGAACCCTTTGAGACAGTAGAAATGGCCATGATGCCTTGGAATTACACGGTACTTTAAACCCAAGATTATCTGCATTGTAACGATAGCAAAGAATCTTTTTTTTTTTTAAAAAACAATTATTCTCCAATTATCTTGTAGTTGTACAATTTTGTAAAAAAGTGACCACAGACCCGTGAAATAACCATTAAACATCATCAGAACCAGTTCTACCCACAGGAATTTTCCATTTAGAAGCAGTAAGTCAAATGAAAAGACAATTTGTGTCACGCTTAGCGATGATGACTACAGAATGGAGGTTTCTCCTCGGACAATAGGAATGTGGACAAGGCTGTGACAGACACGTACCATGCCTTGCTCTCACCTAAAGGCAAAAAATGCTTATTTCTTACCTGCTACTGAATTTGGTCGTGGCATAAGGTAAAGAGGAATGGACTGGACTGACTGGGACAAGACCGTCTCCAGGTTCCTCTCCGGGATCTTGTTGAGGCTGTAGGTGGACGCCGTCATGTTCTCATCCACGCGGTACAAGCAGGAGTCCATGCTGGACTTCTGGGACTGCCAAGGCTTCAGGTTTCCTCCAGACCCAAGTTCTTTACTGCTTTCCCCTCCATACTTGGTGCGTTCCACATTTTCTGAGTAGCTTGTCAGAGTAGCTTGAAGGAAAAAATGATAAACAAAGTGAGTAACAAAGAAAGAATCGCTCGCACACACGCTGCTCTACGCTGACTTGGGCAATGCAAGAGCCAAAAATGATGTTCATCATATTTTCCACATTCACATAAATCAGAGATTACGAAATTTAGTTTAATGACACTGTTTCTGCTTACTATTTCTAAAAGAACACTTAGGCTATAATGTTTTGGCTCATACTGTTAAAAGCCATTTGTAATCACAAAGAGCATTAAAAATTATTTGTATCGTAGCAGCATTGTATCCGAATAGGCAATTCCAGAAATCATTAAGGAAAAAAACATTTTCAGTGCTCCCCATGTCTTTTAATTTGCGTTGTAGCTACCACCTTCTCAGGGAATGTCTGTAGAAGTTTATAACCTTGTAATGTTGACCCTGAAAAGCCGTAGGCGCTGAAACCCCCCCTGACGTGCCCGAACACCCAGCTCCCATGGATCAGTCTGGGTCGGGAACGGAACCCAACGTCTCATGTGACGGACAGCAGGTTTTAGTGAAGCGTTAACTGTAATCCACACATTTTTGCTGATATTATTTCATTTTATGATTTCATTTTTCATTGTTGCTGTATCGACCTTCACATTGAGAGGTGACAATACTCTGCCGATACTAGACCCACCTGGTCTGGTGGGAGGTGTCCCTACCCCGGGCAGGGGGGTTGGAACTCGTTGATCTTTAAGGTCCCTTCCAACCCGAACCATTCCATGACTCTATGATTCTCTAATCCCCACCACTAACATCGTCTCCCCACCGGTATTTTTGGGGACCGATGCAGTTCTCCCCTGGCTGCACCTCCCTTCAGGCTGCTGACTTTCCTTTCATCTTTACTCTCCCACACCTTTGTTCAAGGTCACAATCAGACCTCTTAGGTATTCAGAGAAGGTCCCAACGCCCATAGCAGCTTATCTGAGTCTGTCAAACGTGCCCGCTCCCTAAATTAGGGGGGAAAATAAAAGAAAGAAAAAAAAAAGAAAGAAAAGAAGAAAAAAAAATAAAGAGAGCTCACAAACCAGATCTCACTGTCCTCTCATCGCCCCAATCACACACGTTTCCACTGCTATTTAAAACCCTGAAATTCAACTCAACCCTGAATATTCTGAAGCCACAGATGTGCTTTGTGCTTGTAGATCTACTTGCTAAATCCACTCAAATCTGTCATTTTCACTTAGCTGCGGTAAATACCTTTCCCAGTCCAAATTCTCTGCTAATTTCTGTGCCATCTGTCCCTGGACAGAACAAGCCTGGGATCCACCGCTCCTTGTTCGTGGCACAAATCCCCCCGTAACGTCTCCGCAGCCTCCCTGCCTTCACAGGAGCCCATTCCTGAACCAAGGGAGGTGCTGCCTCGTTAACAAACAGCAGAGAATCTATTTTTTATATCGATAAACACAAACAGACTCACATCTTGTAGGTTAAAGCTTTTTTTATGCCAAGTTTTTGAAGTAAGCAGCCTAGAAAAGAAGTTCCAGCCAAGGAGCACCTAAGGAAGATGCAGGTAAGGGTTCTTTTAATTTGGTTTTCTAAATGCATCCAGAAGCGCAGAACTCCGTACTTTAGCCAGCTGTTTACACGTTGAGTACAGGAACAATTTCCCTGCCTAACATTAGGCATTCCATTTAAATTCTCAGAAATACCCATAGAGACCTGACAAAATAGGGAAGTGATGACTTTCCAGTCCAGGGGCTCTGCCTACCGAGGTACCAAGCTTAATTACACATGTTAAATGACATTATAATAGGAACTAGAATTAACTGCTTACCTCTAAAGCCACAAAATCACCATTAAAAAAAATAATAAATCATGACCTGTAATTCTTACAGTGCCTGTTCTTTACCCATCCCAACAAACCCCATGCAGCGTTGACCTTCACCCCTATTCCACGGAATCACTGAATTGTCAGAGTTGGAAGGGACCTCTAGAGATCCTCTAGTCCAACTCCCCTGCTGAAGCAGGGTTGCCCAGAGCACATCACTCAGGACTGCATCCAGGTGGGTCTTGAAGATCTCCAGAGAAGGAGACTCCACACCCTCCCTGGGCAGCCTCTTCCAGGGCTCTGGCACCCTCACCGGAAAGAAGTTCTTCCTCATATTTGAGTGGAACTTCCCATGTGGTGTATTTCTGTGGCTTTATTTCTCAGTACTGGGTTTCTCATCTATGCAGTGGGATCAATATCTCCAGTATCTCATCAAATGGTCCAAACTTTAGTCTAGTCTGTAACATATTTTGAAATCTAAAACCAACACACGCAACTGCTAAGAACCAGTATTCGCTTGTTGGCGTTTAAACACCGGTTTGCTGTCAGGTAAACGCATTTATACTTTAGCATAGGAAAATAAGATAAAAACAAGAAACAGATGTTCATGGGTTTCTCTTGCTCCCTCAAATTGTTTAATATTGAGAAATATGCTTGAAATGGTTTTCTAGAAAACCTCCATTTCAGGGTCTGCAGCGCTAGGCATACTATGTTGTCTATTTACAGAAAAAAAATAAACCATTGATCCATTAAAATCCATTAATTTTAAAAACCCATCTCAGTATATGTCTAATTAATCTTTGTAGGAACACACCAGCAGCTGAAATCAGTCATCTTCCAGTACATCAAACTGAGGAAAACCAAAATAACTATGTGTCCAAATAAGTTTTCTCTTAATGAAGCAACAACAACAACAAAAAAAAGCTAGTAAATCCTGCTGGTCCCCTTTCTAATTGTCTATTTGTGTTCATTTTAAACATAATTTTCACTGTTTTACACTAAAGCTGTTTTATGTGCAAACTCTTCATTGAATCAGGTATTTAGGATTGTTCCCTGTGGATTAATTTACCTTCTGAACAGCCCTGGATGATATAAGTACTGCTTCACGGGCTGGAAGCGACTGCTTTATGGACTTAATCTCTTCTAGGAGCTATTTTAAACCAAACCAATTTTGACTTTATTTAAAAGGCAAAAGCATCAGGGCAGCTCCAAGCCAGCAACAACGAACCGGCTGGCAGAGCACCGCCCCGGGGCACCCAAAGCTTACAGAATCACAGAATCACAGAATGACATGGGGTTGGAAGGGACCTCTGGAGATCATCCAGTCCAACCCCCTGCCAAAGCAGGTCCACCCAGAGCAGGTCCCACAGGAACGTGTCCAGGGGGGGTTGGAATGTCTCCAGAGAAGGAGACTCCACCACCTCTCTGGGCAGCCTCTTCCAGGGCTCTGCCACCCTCACAGGAAAGAAGTTCCTCCTCATGTTTAGGTGGAACTTCTTGAACTTCAAGTTTGTGCCCATTTCCTCTTGTCCTGTCCCTGGGCACCACTGAAAAAAGACCGGCCCCATCCTCCTGACACCCACCCTTTAAGTATTTATAGGCGATGATCAGATCCCCCCTCAGTCTTCTCTTCTCCAGACTAAAAAGCCCCAAGTCCCTCAGCCTCTCCTCATAAGGGAGATACTCCAGGCTCCTCATCATCTTTGTAGCCCTCTGCTGTACCCTCTCCAGCAGTTCCCTGTCCTTCTGGAACTGGGGAGCCCAGAACTGGACACAGTGCTCCAGATGGGGCCTCACCAGGGCAGAGCAGAGGGGGAGGATGACCTCTCTCGACCTGCTGGTCAAACTCTTTCTGATGCACCCCAGGATGCCATTGGCCTTCTTGGCCACAAGGGCACATTGCTGGCTCATGGTCATCCTATTGTCCACCAGGACTCCTAGGTCTTTCTCCTCAGAGCTGCTCTCCAGCAAGTCAGCCCCCAACCTGTACTGGTGCAGGGGGTTATTTCTCCCCAGGTGCAGCACCCTACACTTGCCTTTATTGAAGTTCATCACGTTCCTCTCTGCCCAACTCTCCAGCCTGTCCAGGTCTCGCTGTATGGCAGCACAGCCCTCCACTGTGTCAACGACCCCTCCCAGTTTTGTATCGTCAGCAAACTTGCTGAGGGTACACTCCATCCCCTCATCCAGGTCATTGACGAATATATTTGAAGAGGACTGGACCCACTACTGACCCCTGGGGGACTCCACTTGTTACAGACCTCCAACTAGATTCTGTGCCCCTAAGAACAACCCTCTGAGCTCTGTCTTTCAGCCAGTTTTCAATCCACCTCACTGTCCATTCCTCTAATCCACACTTCCTAAACTTACCGATGAGGATGCTGTGGGAGACTGTGTCCAAAGCCTTGCTGAAGCCAAGGTAGACAATATCTGCTGCCCTCCCCTCATCTATCCAACCAGTCATGCCATCATAGAAGGCTATCAGGTTAGTCAGACATGACTTCCCCTTCGTGAATCTGTGTTGACTACTTCTGATAGCTTTCTTTTCCTCCATATGCTTTGAGATGACGCCCAGAAGGAGACGTTCCATCATCTTTCCAGGGATGGAGGTGAGGCTGACTGGCCTGTAGTTTCCCGGGTCCTCCTTCTTGCCCTTTTTGAAGACTGGGATGACATTGGCTGTCCTCCAGTCCTCAGGCACCTCACCTGTTCTCCAGGCCCTTTCGAAGATGATGGAGAGCAGCTCAGCAATGACTTCAGCCAGCTTCCTCAGCACTTGCGGGTGCATCCCATCAGGACCCATGGACTTGTGCGTATCCAGTTCACTTAACTGCTCCTTAACCCAGGGAGTCGCTCAGAAATGACTTCACAGTCAAAATTCGAGAAAGCAATATCTAATTTCAGAAAATTCACATTATCTGCACCACCTAAGGCTGATGCAGTGCGATAGTCAAGGTTAAAAAGTTGGTAATAGTTGTATACAAAGAAAGTGCAAAGATTTGGTCAGCCTTGAAGGGGTCAAGCAGTGGGATAGATGATCATTGTAGGTCCCTTCCAACTGAAAAAATTCTATTCCATTCCATTCCATTCCATTCCTAGAATCACAGAACCGTCTGGGTTGAAAGGGACCTTTCAGATCATCAAGTCCAACCATCAACCCAACACTGCCCAAACCACCACTAACCCATGTCCCTCAGCACCACATCTGCCCAGCTTTTAAATCCCTCCAGGGATGGTGACTCCACCACTGCCCTGGGCAGCCTCTTCCAAGGCTTGATAACCCTTTCAGTGTAAGACTTTTTCGTAATATCCATCCTAATATCCATTGCTAATATCCGTAATATCCATCGCTCTCTATAACTCCCTGAAAGGAGGGTGTAGAGAGGTGGGGATTGGTCTCTTCTCCCAAGGAACACGTGATGGGACAAGAGGAAATGGCCTCAAACTGCGCCAGGGGAAGTTCAGATTGGATATTAGGAAAAAATTTGACACTGAAAGGGGTATTAAGCCTTGGAATGGGCTGCCCAGGGAAGCGGTTGAGGCCCCATCCCTGGAGGTTTTCAAAAGACAGGTTGACATAGCGCTTAGAGACATAGTTTAGTAATGTGGTGGGTTCTTTTGTATGGTTTTCTTTTGGTTTTTTTTTTATCAGAGTTAGGTTGATGGTTGGACTAGATAATCTTAAAGGTCCCTTCCAACCTAGACGATTCTATGATTCTATCCCATCGCCTGTTCCTTGGAAGAAGAGACCGACTCCCCCTGGCTACACCCTCCTTTCAGGGAGCTGTAGAGAGCGAGAAGGTCTCCCCTCAGCCTCCTTTTCTCCAGGCTGAATTCACATTCTGTTCCATTCTATGGACAGAAAGAACTTCATCTCAGACCCCAATAAGCTCAAGCCCATCAGTCCCCACAACCCGAAGGAAATTTGCAAAATTTGCATTATTTCTGCAAGTTTGCCTTATTCATACCCTCAACTTTCCAGGGCTGCAGAGGGTATTCTCAGCCAGGGTCTGTGCTCAGACGGTTCGGGCGTGTGGCTATAGCTCCCCATCATCCCCATCATCTCCTGCGCTGGCCCCCACGGGGGATTAACTGTGCTTTACAGCAATAATCTCTTCAGAGGGTTGTCTGGGGAATGAAGACCCACCCTCGGGATGAAGCCTACTCACAGTCACAACAGGACTCCTGTTGCATCATTAATATATCTAAATTATATCTCCATGTTAAAAATATTCGGGGCCTCACTCCAGATGCAGAGAAGCCGACTGGAACAGGCAACAGCAGCTACAGACTAACATGATGACATCGCTGGCCACACTTCTATTGTCGAGCAGATTTTTGTATATGTAGAATACAGGAGGAGAGCACCAGAATATCAGATTATACTAAAAATTGACTCTCACGTTAAGATTCCTTCTGACATTACTACTTTGGTTAGATTGAATATCCAAACCACAAAACAAGTATTTTGTGCTCATCCTTTGAGCCCTCTTTGCTCCGCAATCCCTAACCATGACTCTGGCTAACCCAGCCGAGGGCCTGCGGAAAGGAGGTCCCCGTGGTGAAAAGTCCCCACCGACCCCAATTATACATGACATTGTTTAAACTGTGTCACTGCTAAAAGGGACTGCAGGAGCACTCATGGACTCGGCTTAACCCACATGTGAGAAACCAGGTATCTGAGGTTTCCATCACAGGAAACGTCTCTGCTCATGGGACACGTTCAGGGCTCTGCAGGTTGAAGGGTGACAAAGCCTCGGGAGAAGGAGAACCCTGTCCCCAGGGGGACTCCGAGCATCCCTGCCACTGGAGACTGGAAAACAACAATGGAATTGTCACACTGATGGAGACGAAAGAATTAACCCTTTCTTAATACCAGGTTTCAAAAAGAAACAAAAGGTCCTTCAGACAGTGCCAGAAAATACCTTATGGGTCCCGTGAATTATTTGCAATGAGGGTGGTGAGGCTCAGGTTGCCCAGAGAAGCTGTGGATGCCTGGAAGGGTTCAAGGTGAGGTTGGATGGGGATTTGAGCAACTAATCTAGTACCGGAAGGTGTCTTTGCTCACAGCAGGGGGGGGTGGAACTAGGTGATCTTTAAAGGTCCCTTCCAACCCAAACCATTCTATAAATCTTCAATTTTTAAACCCAAGGATACCTAATGAACCAAAAGCTCAAAAAAATGCAACCTCTTAACAGATAGCATGCTCTAAATTTGGGAAAGATAAACTGATGACCTCCAATCCATCAAAAAGCAGGAATTTTTGCCTTAAGCCCTCTGCCGAGAGGCAGATCTCTCAACCCGCAGTCTCCGGCAGACGATACCCAGCGAGCAGTACGTGATGGGACACGTTCAGCTGCCACGACAGGAGCACGTGGGGACGTGGGGAGGGCTGCAGAGATGTCGGGAGAGAACACGCTTTTACGTGAGGGTCTTTTCGCTGCTGAATCCAGCCAGAAAGAACAACCTGAGCACACGGAACCTGACAGCCCTGCAGAAAGAGCTGGCGTTCTCTATAGCACTACATAACACCAGGTGTGTACAAATATAGAGGTGTATATATTTTTATATATATCTCCAGTATCTCCAGTCCCACCTGTCACCCAGTCCCACACTATTTAATATGAACACAGACAGAACTTGATGCATCTAAACCACCTGAGCGCTGCAAAACCCACCAACGACTAATAACAGGGAAAGCCCCTCGGATGAGGGGACGCAGGCAGCACGCTGCCCCTTCGCAACCCCCTCCGTGGCTTTCTCCGAGGATTTCCACCCCACCCTCTGTACCAGAGCTACCTGCACCAGCTTCCAGCAGCGCAGCCCGGGTGTCTCTGACCACACGTGGCCTTTGATGCCAGGAGGGGACACGCTCCAGACGCCGGAGTCACTTTTCAGTCCCACCTTGCCTTTAGCGCTCACGCTTCACGCCCGCCTTTTCCTTGGCAGAGGACTTGCCTACGTCAAGCTTTCATTTTCAAACGTGGCTCGTCTGCCCTCGGTGAAACATTTTGATTAGAACTTTTTACAAATAACATGTTTTAAAATATATTTCTATTTCTTGGGGAAAAAACCCCAGAAGTGTATGAAAGCGGCCGTTCAGCCAAGACAGCACCGTAGATGTCACTGCAGCCAGTGCCACGCCGCTCAGAGAGTTTCATGTATTTACAGGGTAGTAAATATAATTTCTCATTTAGTTGCAAGCTGGCCTGTGCCCTGGGGCGTGAGGCTTTCAACTGTGCTTGTCTGGAGTCAAACACGCGAGGGGGGGGGTTTTACCATCCCATCCAATTCCCCCAGAGGCAGAGATCATGCCTGGGAAACATCAACCTCTATGTTCACCTTTCAGAGGGAACTGCAGGAGAAAGCAGTTTTCTATAGTTGCCATTTTATGATGACCAACAGCTGTAACGTTAATTATACGTAAAGAGAAATAGGGATTGTGTTGCTTTAAAGAATTAACTGTGGCACAGTATCTGATGTTGGCTGAAATTGGGTACCTAAAAACACTCGTGCAAACTCTGCAAGTGAACCTCGTGTCACTCCTCCCCAGTAACACACTCAAAACACACTTCCCTTATCGCATTAGAGCTGTCCTAGCGAACACCTACAAGCTGGCAAGGAGCAAAATAAATGTTTTACCCTAATCTACATAAGCCTTCGTAAACCCAGCCACAAAAGGATACACCTAAATACAGCCGGGGAGCCCCGCACCGCTCCGGGGAGCCCCACATTGCTCTGGGGAGCCCCACATTGCTCTGGGGAGCTCGGCTGCCAAGCAGAAAAACGTGGCAAGCAGAAAGTGTGAAGCCAAACCTTTCCCGAGGGAGGGCGGCAGCATTGGGCACTCACAGGCAACTCAGGCTCCAACAGCCCCTGGAGCTTTTCGAAAAACATTATTCTCTCTGAACACCATCAGCCAGCAAGTTTAAGGCTTCTCCATGCGAAAAAAAAAAAACCCCAAATCCTAAGTCTGCCCTGCTCAAAAGGCTCGAGCCCAAAACCCACACGGCTCTTACAACTTCTCTTCCAACGCTGGTCTCAAATACAGGGGAAAAAAATAAATATCACTGCCTTAATTCATATAAACAATCCTGTAAAAAGACAGAGATTAAACAGGTAAACCCATTTCTGTTTCAAGCCTCGAGGTATTATAAATCACAGTAAGCACACAAAAGGTCTTGGAGCCTAATGAAAAATACCTTGACGGTAGCATCACGCTGACCCTATATTCCTGCCATTCTAAATCTGAATTCCTCGCTGCCCCAGCTGACAAGCGGGATGAAGAATGGGATGAATGCCTCAAAGGGCTCCTACCTGCGCTGCTGGGACCAGAAAAGTTCGGGCTGGGTAAAAGAGCATTTCAACACAAGACAGTCCCACCATCAGAGCACAACTCACCGCAAACGCCCTGCTCGTGGGACAGAGCAGAGCAGCAAAGCTTTAGTTGATAAACTGCAGTTTCTCACTTGCAGAAACAAGGTAATGAATGGTTTTAAGCACAGTCCACTATCGAAAACATGAGAGACAGCTGTTAAAAAGGTTCCAAATCTAACACGGAGGTAACAATCCTTGATGGCTGATTTACCAAAGCATCGTAAAAAAAACCCCACGTGCTCCTAAGTGCTATTATTTAAAGGTATCCCTCTTACGGAACCACACGCGCACCCCCGGAGTAACAGCTCGGCGAGAGGGACGCACTGATTACGGAGAAGGGCTTCTCCAGCCGCAGAAGTGGCCACCAGCCGCACGCTCCTTTGCTTGCCCAACCCCACCCCATCTACAAACCCACACCTCTCACATGTGGCAGGCACAGGGAAACGAGGGATTTTAACCGTGGGGCTGTTAAGATTTCAGAAAAAAATGCAGGTTTTGCACACACACATCCCTTTAACCCTGCATCAACTCCCATCACCGCCCTTGCCTCACTGCCCTCTCTGCATTGTCCACCTTTCACCATTTTGGATCCTTCTTTATTTTTGTCCCTCTCACCAACATCGGTTCACCATTTTTTCCCTCCTTACCATCAGCAAGGACAATTTTTCTTCTTTTTTTAAGTCTTGAAACTGGTTTTAAATTCTTAGATTTAAACAAGAAAGCAGAAAGGAGGCATGTGTGGGGGTATGTGCACAAGAGGAGGGAAGATATTCGTATATTTGGCATTAACTTTTTGGGCAAGCTCGGATCATTGTGAAGCTTTTCATAACCCTGAAGGTTAAAATCTTACTGCTCTTAAAATAAAAGCTAATCTCACACCATCAACAGCGAAAACATTAAAGAAAAGTCACTTATCGCAGTATCCAAAATAACACTGTGGGAGTTGACAACACTGAATTTTCCTCTAGCTGTCTTCTGATCTGTCGCTTCAGTTTATTCTTTCTTTCAATTTTTCATTCCATTTTCTTGCCATCTACCGGGCTGGACCGTAAACCGAAGCAAATTTCACAGTTTGAATAGAACATCTGTCCTGTGCCGCTTCCTTCAGCTTTAAACACTCTTCTTTCTCCTTTTTAAGGAATAACGTAACAAACACCTGTAGCTGGCCCACTACCTATCTGGTATTTAAGGGCCAGATTTTGGTGCCAAACCCAACCCCTGATGCCTCAGTGGCTTAAGTTTCACGACTTCATGGTTTCTCACCCCGACGTTGACCACGAACCGTGTCACACGTGCACGCACGCATTTGCTTCCTGCTTAATTTGTCCTTTTAATGAACTGGAGAAAGAATTGAACCGGGATTCAGAGATGGTGTCCCTTTGTACCTCGTGCGGTTGGGATTCTGCGACCCCACCGATTTTGCTCGAGAGCTGATGAGATGCCTGATAAAGAGCCTCCCTTTTCACCTCCCAAACTGTCAGCCCCGTCACCTGCAATATGCAGGTGCATTTGTGAACAAAAGCTCGTTATTCATCAATATTAGACATTTTTCAAGGAGCTCCTCCTTTGGGGAATGAGCCCAAACGGAAGGCGGCTAGATTTAAAATAAGATCTGTAATTCTTAGAAATCTTATTCATTATTAAGAGAGCATTTCATAATACTGATGAGAATGTCAGAATTCAAATGCTTTAGCTGTAAGATCACAAAAATATTTAACCTGAGTTAAATTTATCTTGATGTGCCTTTCGAGCTGCTCTTTGTTCCTTTCCCAAAGCAGTTCAACTTGCAAACAGATCTATCTTGTTTTATTGTCAGCAGCATCTATTCTGCTTAGCAGGCACTCCAGATGAATTTATTAACAAATCTATTTTTAACCCACCAACACATAAATCTGTAGAAAGCGGCAACTTAAGAAAAGCCCACGAGTCAGAGAAAAAAACCAGCAAAAAAAAGAACGTGAAAAAAGCTACACGTCTGGGACCACCAGAAGGGGACGGGGGTCCTTCACGTGTTGTTTTTCATTGTAAAAATGCACAAAAAAAAGTGAAGGCAACTGCTCCCCATGGCATTAGACCCATCTACATCACTGTGGCAGCGGGGCAAGAGGATTTGGGCAGCTCAATGCTTTCCCTTTAAGCTGCTTTAACGTCATACCTATTTCCCTGCTCAAGATGATCCCCCCAACAATTAAGTGGGGGACACGGTGTCGATCACAGGACTCTACAATAAGGAAAAGCGGGGCCCCGTTCCGTATCAGAGCAAACGACAGCCCTTCTGCAGGAAGATCCGACACGGAAACCAGCCGTTCTTTCCATACCCTTGGGATGCTGCTAAATGACAAAGTGCAGCCTGAGCACCCCCAGCACACTCGGGTAAGCTTTACACAGCGAAAAACAAGAAATGTTTTCTGGTTTATTTTACAGCCTTGCCTTACGATTGCTGGAGATTTTCTTACATCCTGCGGCACTCAAGCAGCAAAACTCTACAGCCCGCTTCTGTGGGGACGCGAAGCGCAAAGTTCTCTCGCAGCAGCACGTGATTCTTCCACCAGTTTTCTTTTCAGTAGCGGGTCTTGAACATTAACAGTTGGCTGCTTTTACACAGCGAGAGCCAAAAAAACCCTGGAAGCTATTCAGAGGTTAAAGTCAGGTCAGCAATTTTCACCAGCCATTCTGTGTTATACGGGAAGGATTTAGTGGCTTCCAGGAGAAAGGGCTGACTTGCTCCTATCTCTTCTCTTGGCTCACCTCCTCTCTCCTCCTCCCCATTTCTTTTCTTTAACAAATAAGAGCGTCTGAATGTGAAGATCTGGCCCTCGTAACCTTTTTTGTCACCCTTCCAACATAAGCAGACTGAACTTCCCTTTACTGTAGAGAACCTAAAATTTCAAAATGAGTTTGTTCTAACCCCGCATTTATTAAAGTCATCAGAAGCATGAAACAGTCCCCGTGCTGTGCAGATCAGAGAGAGCACCCGCTCGTTCTCTAATAATTGGAATTATGTAAGAGGTGACATACAAACGGACAGGAATAACTCCGAAAGTACAAGTCATCAGAGAAAACCTGCCCGCTTCAAATTTGGCCTTTACATCCAGATTAAAACACCAAAATGCCCACTCTATCCACCTCAGCGACCAGCTACGCTCTTAATGCAGCAATTCGGAGTTTGAAGAGACACGCTCTGATTTAACTTTGACAAATTAGTGCTGTGTCTAGCAACAGAGATACCTAAAATGAGCTTAATGTACAAAACCGTCTTATGCTAAGCAGAAACACGCCGAGAGAAGCAATTGGTATATAAACTATAATTGCATAATGGTGTAAGGATCAACTTCCCACCTTGATTAACTGTTTTCTCTCCTTTTCTAATTCTCAAATAATTTACAAATAGCACATTAACCTTCTGGGACACAGGTTACAGCCTCTGTGTTTTTAAAATATGAAATTTGGTGGCGATTCATGATCGCGAGGTGATTTGGTTCATGATTTGGAGGTGCTCCTTGCTGCAGCTCAGGACTGATAGGTGGCAAAGATCAAGAGATCTTCCCAAAATCATAATTTTTATCAAGATGAATAAGAAATATATTGGAGCTGCCTATTATAAAAATACACCCTCTTGGAGCTAATGAACTTACTGCTTAAATCACTTATTTGGGAGGAAGAGGTGGGACTATGACTCAGGAAACATAAAACACCTTGGGAAATGTTTACTCTTATTCTACACATAAAAATGGCAGAAAAACTTAAGTAGTTTTGACAAGGAAATCTCCAACACATTTACACTTTTGAGGTTCCACGTGAAGCTGCTCAGACCAAAAGCCGCGTCGTTACAGTCATCCCTGCAGAGAACAAACCCAGCACGGGACGTGCATACGAGGTCTGTATCCAATAACCGAGGAATGCAACCCAAAGGGAAACCGGGTCCCCGACCCTCCAGGAAGAAAGGAGCCGATGTGTCCCCAAAGAGGAGGGCAAGACGCGGGGTGGCCTTTGCTCCCCACACGGGGACAATTTGTCTGCTCCGTTCTACAGAGAAAATAATTCCAGGGGATTGCTGTCATGCAGAGAGCACCTTGCAAAGTCGTTGCGCACCCAATTCCCATCCCAACAGGAGGGTAATGACCATCCACCTCCCGCGGGGAAACAGCCTCCCCTCGCTCCCGCTGACCTCTCGCTGCCAGAAGCCAGGGAAGGAGCAGAAATACAGACTGAGAGGAAAACTTCCCCATTTTTTTCGCTGCTGGAAAGTCTGACCGGAGAAGACCATTTTACCAGCAATTTGTTACAGCTGTCCAGCTTCTATCAAATGCCAGAATAAGAAGGTGTTGAAAATGTTATTGTCAAAATAAAGTGGGGGAGGAAAGAAGGAGAGAAAGGCTCTTGTTTTCCTTTGAGTGCAAACACCAGCAGAGGAAAGTCTTGCTTTTTGAAAGCCTTGAAAAGTGCTTCCCCTACTCCACACCAACATATTTTTGCATGACTTTTCCATCTGGGATACATTAACATAGCCTTGGGATAAGCCACCTTCTATTATTTTCCAAAGTTTCCATGGGAAAATCTAAGTTCCTAACAGAAGAGCCTCTAAGAGAGAGTCTTCCTGGTGAGGGGTGAAAGAAAATGTTTCAGACTTGAAAATTAATTACTGTAGACCTACCGAAAGAAGCCTGAGCAAAGAGTTTCAATGCCTTATCATGTCAGGAATGGGGATCACATTGATGCTTCCCTGACACACAGGTGTACAAAGGTGTACACACAAGTGCCACAAAGGCCACCCGGTCCTCCGCTGGCTTTCCCAAGCCAGGACAAGAAACTCCAGATGAAACCAAACTGCTGCAACCCAGGGTTTCATCACCTTCAGGTTGGCATCTCCCAACCATCCAGGAGGGCCAGAGGAGCCCGACACGACAGCGCAGCACCCACCGACACATCTCATGAGCAACAGCAGCTCTGAAAGCAGAGGACACACTTTATCCCCGATTCTGCCGCTCCACTTCGGGCTTCGTTCAAGCCCTGGACCCGATTCACAGCTCGGCCAGAGGTGAGACCCAGCTGGAATCAAGCGTCCGCTTTCACTCACCGGGATCCTCCAGCCCAACCAGGCTCCCAGGGGCTGCTGTGGGACAGGGCGAAGCTCTGACCGCGGGACGTTGTGAGCAGAGGACGAAGGGTGTGTGATACCGCAATGACTTCTCCCAGAATTCATTAACCTACTTTGCTATGCAGCTCAGAATAGCTTACATATTTGCATTTTAAGCTCACGCGGGCAGAAGTGCTACAGAGGTTGCTGTGGCAGACAGGAGCCGAGCGAAGCCCAGATTTCCTCATCAGCCAAGCAAAATATTAATCACTAGTACAAACTAACCTCCCTAAATTATCAACCTTCCTTTCTTTCTTTTTTTTTTTTTTTTTTTTTCTTTTTTTAAGCACTACATAAACTGTTGGCAAAGTAAAATCATCTCAGCTGGAGAAATACTCAACATAAAACACATGGCAAGGAGAAGCAAGCGAGGACCGTCCTGCCTGATGTTACACAGACATCACTTTTCTCCCGTTGTGCCTTTGCAGTTACTGAGCAGAACTGAATCTGTGTAGGGTATTTTCTCAAGACCCTTTACGCTTGCAACCTGCAGACCGCTCCAATGAAAAACCTGCTGCAGCAGCTGCAGGAATTCCCTGAAATCTGTGTTAGTTTAATCCGGCTCCTGCCCAAGGCTGAGCTCAAGAGCAGCAGTCACTTTTGAGGCAGAGAGTCACCAATAAGGTGGCAGTGACAGTCACGGGGCACAGAAGGTAATCAGTCTTTTATATTTATAATAATATAACACAACAGCACTTGAACTACGAAGGCGATGCCATCATCCATTCTCTTTCCTCTGACATAAAGAACAGCAGCTATGGACCAAATGGCATTAAGGGAAGGAAAATGCTGAAAATATAGATGTCTCAAATTATCTGAGGTAGCAGGAGGGGATGGCAGCCCCAAATAACAGCCATTGCCTGGCACTGAGACCATCCCATCTTCCTTACTGGACCAAAACGTTTGTGTCTCTAAATGAGCATCTCCACAGCCATAAACGGGCACGGAGAGCAGCTGAAGGGGAAGATGCAGGACAAATGAAACACTTGGTAGAAGAAAAGTCAACAACCTCACTAGAATTAAAGGAGGCAAAGAAGTGTCGGGAAGAAAGACTGCAAGAAGCAAAAAAGGTGAAGAGGGGATGCAAAAGTAGAAGATAAAACTCTTCCTCTTTCACCATATAAACAAGTTCCAAAAGTTTGAATCAAATAATTCACTTATCAATCTCATCCATCCCAATTTGCACCAACTCTACGTAGTTTTACCTGTGACGAATGGAAGACGGAGGGGTAGAGTTCACCTCGGTCACTGCAGCATGGACTTGAGTAACGCAAAACTATCCCGTTGATCAGCAAACGCGTGGAGATTACAAACCCAAAGCTTGTCAAACCAAGGCGGTCCATGGCCACCCGGCTTTTAGAGCAGGGCAAGAAGGAGAAGGGTGAGCCACTCACCTATGATGCCGCTGTCCCTGCTCTCCAGCGTGGAGGTGGGGCTGGTGACGGGCCCGTAGGTGCAGTCCTTGGGGGTGCCGGTGGCGGTGACGGGCGGGAGGGTGGAGCAGGGGCTGCTGGCGGGCGGCGAGGCCGTGCTGCTGGTGAGCGTGGAGCAGGGGCTGATGCGCTGCGTCACCGCCGAGCTCTGCCAAAGGGGAACCGGCAACACGTCACTCACCAGACACTCAACGGTAGGGATGGGCAGGGGGGGAAAGTCTTTCTAAAGCTCACGATGGAGGATTTGCTTTGGATGGGGGAGTTAAAAAAGGGCTTTACAGTTCATAGATTCACAGATTGGTCCAGGCTGGAAGGGACCTCCAAAGGTCATCTAGTCCGACCTCCCCGCAGTCAGCAGGGACACCCCCAACTAGACCAGGTTGCCCAGGGCCTCGTCGAGCTTCACCTTGAATATCTCAAGGGAAGGGGCCTCAACCACCTCCCTGGGCAACCTGTTCCAGTGTTCCACCACCCTCATGGTAAAGAACTTTTTCCTAATATCCAATCTAAATCTCCCCTTCTCCAACTTAAAACCATTGCCCCTCGTCCTGTCACTGCAGGCCTTTGTAAAGAGACCCTCCCCAGCCTTCCTGTAGCCCCCCTCAGGTACTGGAAGGCCACTATGAGGTCTCCCCGGAGCCTCCTCTTCTCCAGGCTGAACAGCCCCAGCTCCCTCAGCCTGTCCTCACAGCAGAGGTGCTCCAACCCCCTGATCATTTTGGTGGCCCTCCTCTGGACCCGCTCCATCAGCTCCATGTCCTTTCTATACTGAGGGCTCCAGACCTGCACACAGTGCTCCAGGTGAGGTCTCACCAGGGCAGAGCAAAGTGGCAGAATCACCTCTCTGGATCTGCTGAGATCTTGCAGTTTGAACTTGCAGTTCAAAGTGAAAGTGTCACTGCGCCACCCCACATCCCCTGGAGGGGTTCAACGCCAGGTTGGATGGGGCTTGGAGCAACCTGGTCTGGTGGGAGGTGTCCCTGTCCAGGGCAGGGGGGGTGGAACTCGATGATCTTTAAGGTCCTTTTCAACTCAAACCATTCTATGATTCTATGATCTGTGGGAAAGACAGAGACACGGGGTCTCTCGGCTACTTCAGTCCTTACAGAGAAGAGATCCCAGCTTCCACGTTCAATAGGAAACACAGAAAACATAAATAAAGTGGCATTTACTGAAAGCTTGATTCCATATTTCATTGTGAATTTAGATAATATTGTTAACATTCAACTGAAAGTTAAAAAAAAACCAAAGCAAAATTATGACACAGTGAGGTAAATTCTCTGCCTCTGTTTCGGTGGCAGCTCCAGGGTGGGGGTACACGGCGTGATCTCACCTCTACTTGGGGCACGAAATGTCACATACAGGAAATCCTACAAAGACCTGGGCCATTTCCATCTGCTCAGAAACCTCCGTGGGGCTGCAATTTTGATTTTGCCCTGTAAATGTTTCCTCCGTTCAAGAAAAACACCAATGGTTTTACACCCTTGCAAAGAGGAAGCTGGAAATCCCTTATGTAGGTATGAGACACCCCTTCCCTGCCTAGACCTGCTCTCCCCACCAGATAAAGTTGGTTTTTTTATAAAAAAAAAAAAAGTAAGAGGGAAAACATCACTCTCTAAAGGCAGAAGACAAAAACAATGTAGCAGCACAAAAAAGATGGTGTTTTAAAAGTTATTTTGGAAAGATGCTACAAGATACTGTGTGCAAGGAACCTGGCAGAGTGTATACAGCTGATGCTGTGCACAGAGATTAGCTTATTAAGAAAACAAAATCATCCCTGAATTCAATTTGATACAAGCTGAGATACAAGATAGAGCCCTTGTTTTAACCACAGGGCACACGAGCTTCCCCGGCAAAAGGTCCTCCTCTCCAGAATTCTGTCCTAGAGCATCTGCAGCAACACAACCTGCTGCGCAGTGACCGGAGGATGGCGGGCACAGGAGATGGGAAGACAGAATCATAGAATGGTTAGAGTTGGAAGGGACCTTAAAGATCATCGAGTTCCAACCCCCCTGCCATGGGCAGGGACACCTCCACTAGAGCAGGTTGCTCAAAGCCCCATCCAGCCTGGCCTTGAACACTTCCAGGGATGGGGCAGCCACAACTTCCCTGGGCAACCTGTTCCAGTGCTTCACCACCCTCACAGGAAAGAATTTCCTCCTAATATCTAATCTAAATCTCCCCTCTTCCAATTTAAAACCATTACCCCTTGTCCTGTCACTACATCTCCTGACAAAGAGTCCCTCTCCGGCTCTCCTGGAGGCTCCCTTCAGATATTGGAAGGCTGCTATGAGGTCTCCCCGGAGCCTTCTCTTCTCCAGGCTGAACAACCCCAGCTCTCTCAGCCTGTCTCCATAGGGGAGGTGCTCCATCCCTCTGATCATCTTTGTGGCCCTCCGCTGGACCTGTTCCAACAGGTCCATGTCCTTCCTGTGTTGAGGACTCCAAAGCTGGACACAGTGTTCCAGGTGGGGTCTCATGAGCGCAGAGTAGAGGGGTAGAATCACCCCCTGTGACCTGCTGGCCACACTTCCCTTGATGCAGCCCAGGATGGGGTTGGCTTTCTGGGCTGGCAGTGCACATTGCCGGCTCATGTTGAGCTTCTCATCCACCAGCACCCCCAAGTCCTTCTCCTCAGGGCTGCTCTCCAGCCATTCTCTGCCACTCTTGTTGACCCAACACAGCAACTTCATCACCCTCATGCTGTACTTCAGCGCAATCATCTGGAAATAACTTTAAAATGGGCAACTTCAGTACTTCCCTTCCACAAAAATAACCCCACACCCTGGATCAAGCATCTCGTTCATGGCGTGGGTCCGAGGAGGAGGCACCCGCGGTGGGTCAGCCCAGGGGTTCATCTCCCTTCCAGCAGATGAGGATGTAATAAGGGAAGGATTAAAAAACCAAATGGGTTTTTGAGCACGTGATCCTCCCCTTAAATTTATCTTTTGGCCTCTGCAGCAAGGAGGGCAGCCCATCTCCCCCTGGCTCGGGGGTCGCTGCAGAACACCATCACCTCTCTCCTGCACGGCCGCTGCTTTCAGTTGCCTCTGTGGGCAGGATTTTTTCTATTGTAAAATGATACCAGTCCCAAGGAAGGAAGAGCAGAGGTTAATTCCCCATTTGGAATTTGCTTAAATGAGATGTCTTTTATTCTGTGTGAATACTTCCCTAATAATTGTATGGATTTGTATTCCCTTTTCCGTGTCGTTTGAACCCAAGGTGACCACAAAGAGCCTCATCCTTGCAAACTGCAGAACAGGTCTGACATCTAATTTTTTTCTTCCTCACTATTTCATACTCAAAGCAGAAAACATGCCTGGGATGGACTTTTGTAAGTAGAACATGTGAAAAATTTACTGGTTTTTTAAATTAGAAGGCAGATCCCACATGTAGCCACAGGGAAGCAATTTAATTTGTCCAAGGTATCCCAACGGGGCTTGTAAAAATCCTTACTGGGAGGCGTTGGAGGCAGGAGGGAGCATCCCTGCCAGCGGTGGGACGGGGTAGGCACCCCCCTCCACTGCCCCACGCTTTTACTTTCAACCCAGCATGACTGCATCGATCTTAACTTAATTACTGAGTGCCCCGAACGTGGATTAGCGCGTCGACAAACCAGGGAGGGAGCGCTAACGTGACAGCTCCAGGGGCGTGTTTATACATTAAACCCAGAGATTGCAGCACAGTAGAAAATGAACCATGTGAGTATTTCCATGATAATTTATCATGGTATCCCTATAAAACATCCACCAGTGAACGAGAGCGGCTGCCACCGCACCGTCATCTTGCAGCACTCGGGAGAAGCAAACCAACGCTTTCCTCTCCCCATCCAATTTGCGGTGCCGCTTGCGGATCCCGGTTATCGTTATTTTCCATTCTTTTATGTTCTAGGTACTTAACAAATACATCTACTTCTTCCCCCAGTAGCCTTCTAGGAACGGCAGGCAAGCTGACTGCTCCATGAATTCTGGCTCCCCGTATATTCTGGTTTCACATATTTGTCACCTCCCCTGCCACGCGCCTTCTCTCTCAACGAACCTTTTTCATCTTCCCTCACTGCAATCTTTTCAGGTGTCTAGATACCACGCTGATTTTTCTAAATCTGTTTTTAATTTTGCAAAATGATTTCTAGCTCGTTCACTCTAGTGGCCAAATTAAAAACTACTTGTGTGTCAATGTTCAGTGAAAATATTCCTTTATTTTTTCCCATTAAAATTGCTGGGGTTTATTATTATTCTTAATATAACCTAACACGGGGCTGTTTTGGGATTGCTGCTATGTATCAAGCAGATGTTCTCACGGTCTCTTCTGATTTATCACAGCTGATTAGGCTCCATCAGCACACCTGAGCTATTAAGTTAGGTTTTTGCCAATATTCCTTAACTCCCTGACAGTCCAACCAACTGCATCAAGGCAACGGAATTCCTGAGGGTTGGACAAGGCAGGCCAAGGGCGTCCTGGGCTGCGCTGGGAAGAGGGATGATGCAGGTGCGGGAAGGAGGTGATGCTCCTGCTCTGCTCGGTGCTGGTGGGACCGCTCCTGCAGCTCTGTGCCTAGGTCTGGGCCCCCCAATCCAGGAGGCAGATGGGGATACTGGAGCGAGCCCAGCAGAGGACCACAGAGATGACTGTGGGACTGGAGCATCTGCCATAGAGAGATACTCAAAACCCAACTGGAGACGGTCCTGAGCTGACCCTGCTTTGAGCAGGCGGGGTGGATTAGATGGTCTCCAGAGGTGCCTTCCAACCTTGTACTACAGCGTCTAAAAATGCCACCAGCTCACATTTGGGATCTTTCAGAATGTGCAGCATTATTATTATTATAAATTCTTTATGGCGAGGTCCTTCTATGTCCTTGTTTCAATTGTTACTTTAACCAAATCCCTGCCGAAACTTAGCTCAGTACTAACAGAATAACACCCACTAACCTTAAAACACAGAAAAATTACGCTTCAAAGCAAATTAAAATTCAGTGCAAGAATGACACAGTCATCTTCCCTCCAGCTGATAACTCCATTGTTTCACGAAATGCCAAAAGTGATATTTTTATAAGTTCTTTTATTTGCAGTGTTATCACCGCAGCTCCTTAAGAACAAGCTACTTGCAACTGGAAATTACTAAATAACACGGTGTATCACTTGGCATTGATTGACGCGTTTTATTTTTGTATTGATACAGAAAAATGTTCCTCTGTGCGAGTTTTAAATATAAATTTCCATTGACAGAACATTCTGTATTATTATTGCTGCTGTTTCATCTGTCACATTTTCACTAAGATTTGAAAAATTAAACTGTTCTGTCACAGCCTCATTGTCCTTTGTGCTGCTCCGGCAGCCAGCGCGGTTAAAAAATAGTTTCCCAAAAAGTCAGAGAAAAAGGATTTATTCTTCAGCATTTGTGATCTCTCATTAAGGAAAGCATGATTAAGAAAGAGACAGCACATAAAACCACGCCATTTCGCAGCAATCTGGATTAGAGAATATATCCTTTGACATATTCAAAATAAGGCAATTGAATGAAAATGCAATGTGCCGACTGGCAGATCGGGGCAGTTTTAGTGAAAACACCTCTATTCCTTATCTCCGCTTTAGCTCAAGCACTGGCGAGATTGCAAATAATTATTTTCTCGCTTGAGAAGGCAAAGCATGGTCAGAATAACAAACAGCAGCCGAGTCCCAGCTTTTGATACAAAGAACATTTTCTTTGCCCAGGCCGTGTAAATTAAAGCATTAAAACCTAGAAAATTGTTCCCATTTTTAAATTCAAGCGCAAACTAGTAGTCACAGTCTCCATCAGATTTTAATTAATCAATGATTAATGGAAGAATTAATCTTTGCAAATCCCATAAACGTCTCACCGCATGATTTTCAACACTACTTTAGGTAGGGAAGCTGAAGAAATTCAATTTGGGAAGGACACTTGGAGAGGTTTTCAGAAAATTTGCTGCAATTCGGAAGCAGCTTTACCTTGGGCAGGATTTCTGCTTGGCTCCTGGCCTGAGACAGCCACTGGCGGATGGCAAAAGAAGGGCCACCAAGGCTGGTAGATGGTGGAGCTTACGATGTAGGAGGAGAGGCTGGTGGAGAGGGTTCATGGAGGCTGGAGAAGAGTAATGGACAGCTTTAGCCTTCCACTGTCCGCAGGGGGCTGGAGGGAAGGCACAACCACGCTCTTCTCAGAAGAGCAAAGGGAAAGGACAGGACACTACAGTCACAGGCTGTGGCAAGGAAATTTTCTGTTAGGTAGAAGAAAGAAGTCCCTCACAACTGGAGTCGTCAAGCCCTGGAACGGGCAGCCCAGAGAGCCCATTGATTCTCCACCAGTGGAGATCTTCAAAACTCGCCTGGACAAGCCCTGAGCCATGTGGTCCAACCCTGAAGCTAGCCCTGCTTTCAGCAAGCGGTTGGATGAGATGACCTCCAGGGGTCACGTCCAACCTCGAGAGTTCTGCGATTCCAGGCAAGCGCTGGCAGCAGGAGACGCTCACAAAGAAAGAAAAAAATTAACTTGGTAATTGAGGAACCGGCCTCTCTTTATCTTCACCAGCACATGAATTGCATTCAAAGGGCCTGCAAAACTTTTTCATGCAAAAATTAGCACACAGCCCAAGATATTAATCTATTTTAGAGGACAACTCTCTGCTGTTTCCCTTTAGATTTTTCTTTTATTTATTCTCCAAAGACATCTTTTGCTTTAGAGAAAAGATGGGATTTTAATTTTTGTCAAAAGGCAACAACAAAAGGAACCATTTATAGTAGAAAGCTCCGCTTGGCTTTGAAGTATTCAGTTCAAATAGGTGCCTGTTAAAAGTACATTTTCTAGCACAATGTATATAGTAAAGTACATTTCCAATCCACCACAACTTGCATAAGAAATTGAATGAAAGCATTAAAAGCTTAATGAATGTGTTAAAGGCAAAAACTTTACAAAACCCCATTTCTTGGCTCTCGAGCATACTTTAGACCATGCAGAAGACCAAAAATCTTTTGGTTCAGATAGACCCCCGGACCTGCCCTCCATCCCGCTCGCCAAGAGACTCCCTGCTCATGCCAGGAGCAGCCTGGGCTTGGTGGAACAATGTGCCTCCAAGTTTCCTTCAAGTGACACAGGCTGGGAGAGAGACCCACATGTGCCACCAGGGCATGACGGGCGTTCAGCTGGAATGTACAGAAGCCACCTTCATAGAATCATCGAACAGTTTGGGTTGGAAGGGACTTAAAGATCATCCAGTCCCACCCCCTGCCCCGGGCAGGGACACCTCCCACCACACCAGGTTGCTCCAAGCCCCCTCCAACCTGGCCTTGAACCCCTCCAGGGATGGGGCAGCCACAGCTTCTCTGGGCAACCTGGGCCAGGCTCTCACCACCCTCACAGCAAAGAAGTTCTTCCCCAGATCTCAGCTCAATCTCCCCCTTTCAGTGTCAAACCCTTCCCCCTCATCCTACGGCTCCCCTCCCTGATCCAGAGTCCCTCCCCAGCTTTCCTGGAGCCCCCTGAGGGACTGGAAGGGGCTCTAAGGTCTCCCCAGAGCCTTCTCTTCTCCAGGCTGAACCCCCCCAACTCTCTCAGCCTGTCCTCCCAGCAGAGGGGCTCCAGCCCTCCCAGCATCTCCATGGCCTCCTCTGGCCCTGCTCCAACAGGTCCATGTCTTTCCTGTGCTGAGGAATCTTCTTGGCTGCCACTTCTCATTGACACTTTTTTAAAGGAATTCAGGACCTTAAGTCAGGTCCTCTGACCAACGCCCGACAGCTCAGTGACTTCTGCAGTCACGCAATGACTGTTGAAAGGAGAGAGAATTAGAACTGGGCTTCTGAGTTTCATGCTCTTCTGCTAAATACTGGACTATCCGTCTGTCATTAAAAAAAAAAAAAAAAAAGGAAAAAAACTCTCTCCTGGTTTCATTCTCCTCTCCCCACCGCTGCTGGGAGTGGGCGTATTGTCCAGGCTTGAGGAGGAGGGAGAAACTCAGGCAGTTTCCACAAAATCCACATTGTAGCCCTGAGGTTTTTGCTATTCTGCTTTTCAGCCAGCCAGAGGGGATGTAACAAACTCCAGCACGACGAAGATTTTACGATTTGCTTTCTGTATCCGTTTTCAAGCATGAAATCACCTTGTTCGGCAAACACGAGCAAAAACCGTGACTATCTGTCAAATCAGGCTATTACAACGTCCCCCTCCTTCTGGAGAAACTGGGAGCCTTTATGTAACATCGCTAAAGCACTTTTGAAACATTCCACATAAGATGTCGTGGAAGTAGAGATTATTTTGGTCACTATAATCTGATTAGAAACGCTGCCCACTCCCCCAGCATTTGCAGAAAGAGAAAAACAACAGAAGCTGTTTCACACGGCAGCAGCTGATCCCCGAAACACGTACCCCTGCGCTGTAACGATGATTCACCGCTTAACGAGGAGATGCAACCTTTTACCTCACAGCAATTATTTCACCATTATGAGACACTCCGCTGCCGTCTTAATTAGAAAATAACCCCTCTCTGCCTTCTGGGGAAGGGCTGGGGGGGGGGGGGGCTCGTACCTGGTTCTCGTCCTGCACCTCCATGCTGTACTGGGGCCCTGGCTGTACCTCCGTGACTTTCTCTCCCAGGAGGAAGCCCAGGCGAGTCATGAGTGTATTTGCTGCCTCATCGACGGATGGAGGGGGTCCCAGCTCCTGCTCAGCGTCACCTAAACAGGAAGAAAACCAGATTCAGAGAGGAATTGTTTACCTCGACCGCTGCTCAGTGTTTTTACCAACAAAACACCGCTAACTTTTCACACCGCAACGTCGGTATCTGGCTTTTCAGGTTATTCACGTTACTCAAGTCTGTTTTAACATCATGTGCTGGTCATTAATTTCAGGTTATGCATTGCTCCGGCTGTCAATAAATGTTTCTTCTAAGGTTTATCCTCCCGTTGGTTGTTGTATTCTCAGCACCTCCCATGGAAGCAAACACAGCCACCTCACTTTCCCTACACCAGATCCACCAGGGAACGAGATTTCCTGGACCAAGAGTGGAGAAGGGAGAGCCTTCCCTCTCCTCTTTGCACAGAAACTATCCCCAAGTTGCTCGCAGAGAAACCAAGGCTACACGTGCCGTTTTGAAAGCCCTCCAGGAGATGCAGAGCTGCCAACCTGCCCTACCAAGCGGTTAACGGCGAAGAACAAGCCAGAAAACCCACGAGCATCTTCACCGTCACCTGGGGTTTCACGGTTCCGCAGAAAGCACCGCTCTCCAGACACCAAACCTCTGTGCACTCACAGTACGGGCCACGATACAAAGCAAAGTCACCTGCAAATTCTCCATCAAGTCTACAAAATAGGTCAAAACCAACATTCCAGGTAACTTTTCCTAATTTTTTCCCCACCACCTATAGGAAGAGCAGCACAGATGAGCTTCCAGCCAGCAATGCACACCGGGAAAAGGGCCAGGCACCTACACTGCCACTTCTGTACCTTTTTAATTGTATAACAAACATTTTTGGAGGTTTTAGACTCGTAGTGTCACAAAGGTAAGTCGGGTTCTGAAAGTCAAGCTCTTCCCTGCTGACACCAGCAGCAGCATTAAAGCCTGAAGGTCAAGTTCTTTCCACGTTGCACTGAAGCAATACTGTGTTCAGTGCAGTTGTAGGAGACTAATTAGGATTTGCAATTACTCCACAGTTAATTATTCATCTGATAATGTACAATCTGGAAAAGAGCCCATCTCCGTTTCCCAGCTCCGTCCTGGCTGGGGGGTGCTCCAGCACTCAGCCTGAAGCTACAGTAAAAAAGATGTTACTTTAAATATTGCTTTTTGATAACTGTAACTGAAAACCACAAATCGCAGAATCTGGGATATGGACGAGACCTCAGAAAATTTTAGCCAGTTGCTTCCAGAAATTCCCGTTTAAGCTCATAACGTAGCTCTCGGGGAAGCTGAGAGGAATTTTCCGGTGTCTCACCTGGACTCTGCAAGTCACAAACCCTGGAGCATCTCACCCGCCCCCGACTCCGCATCCGTAAGCGCCGCCAGCTCCGGGGGCTGAGCAGCTGGAGCCGTCCCTACACGGTGACTGCACCGTTAGGAAAATGGATTATATAGTATGATAATAGAAGCTGTCTTTAAGTTATTGAATCCCTATTGTACTGCTTTGAACGATGCTGACGTGAATAGGATAGATTTAAGAAAGAGACAAATTTAGATGGATGGCCCAATTTTCTGAACTGCTGACCACCCACATTCAATCTGTGGGCATTTACGATCTCCGGGAGTCAAATCCAGAACAGAGACATTTATGTAAAATGGAAATCACTGGGACTTTTATTTGCAAGGTTATTTTTTTCTTTAAAAAAGTAGACTTTTAGAATTTATCCTAGATATCCGTATCACAACCAAACACAACCACCTGCTCCTTGGAGGATGGGTTTAACCTGGCCCTTAAACCTCCCCTCCTTTATACCACCCCTAAAATATCTCCAAGGGGGCACAAAGCTGTCTTTCACCTGTAAAATAAAGAAAATTCCGAGCTTATCCCAGGTCACTGCATAAGAACACAGAAGACACAAAGGATAATAATTGCCTGCTTTGCTACCAGCCCCAATTCACCTGTGAGCTGTCGCTGATGGCACAAGGTACCAGGAGCCGCAGCTGAGCTCCGAGAGCATCACGTTTAGTGTAGAACTATCAATTATTTCATTTTAACGTGGCTTTCAAAGTACAGATAACTTTGAACTCCAGCAAAGCGCTGTTGTACTGG
Source organism: Numenius arquata (assembly GCF_964106895.1). Lineage (NCBI taxonomy): Eukaryota > Metazoa > Chordata > Aves > Charadriiformes > Scolopacidae > Numenius > Numenius arquata. The sequence continues at coordinate 4,265,877 of NC_133598.1, read as the reverse complement.
ATTATTCCCTCTTTTGGTTTTAGGTCTTTAAAAATAAGTGCAGTCATTTAATTGAGTGTCAAAGAAAAGATGTAAGAGCTCCGAGATGCCTGTGAATGGGTATTATGGAAAGAAGCTGTAACTCGCCTTTCAAAGTTGACAGTAAGACCTAATACTCTCTTTCTAAGTTCAGAGAAAGGACATAACTAGGTTTTTTTTTTTCCTCCCTGGCCACGTGTTGATGCTGCAGCCGAATTTACACACACTTGAGCGCACTCGGTTCCCCCCGGCCTCACCGGGGAAATGTGAGATAGCTGATAACAGAACCAGCCTGGGGTGTTTTTTAGGTGTTCTGACACCGCTGCCGTAAGGAACTACAGCAGCTCCAACACACACACCCCCCGCAGCCAGCTCAAACGAGCATCCTCCGGTGTAGCAATAAAGGCTAACCAACCGCCCGGCCACACACGCACCCCCCGAAAGGTCAACGGGTGGACCCGAGAGACCCCGACGCGGTCCGTGCTACACCTTCTGCTTCTGCACACCCTGCTTCTGCATAAACATTGAGTAATATTAAAAGCCGTATCAAAGCGCTCAGTGCCAGGAATTTTAAACAAGAATAAAAAAAAAAAAACCTTAACTCCCTGACTCATTGCATGTGCACGAGGAGTTCTAGAGACGCTGTAACTTTATGTCCCTTTATGTTCAGCATGTATTTGCTGAATATATATGCTTCAGAAAGCACATATATGCTTGAGATAACGTATATTTTTCTATATAAACAGCTAAAGCAGTAGGAGGGGAAGGGTTGGTGGGAGCTGTGTGCTGCTGGGCTTGGGGGGTGAGCCATAACCCACCCACCACCCAGCCCGGTGTCGGGTGGGATCCCAGTGCCATCCCACCACGTAACCTGGACTTTCCTGCCAGCTGAGACCTTCAGTCACCCGGTTCTTTATGATGTTTAAGTCTTGTTTGGTTTTAGACGAGAGGTTTTTAACGATGAGCCCCGCTGCAGTGCAGTGGCCGTGGAGGGAACACCGACCCACGGGGGTGTCACCCAGCCTGGCGCTGCGGGGACACCCCACTGTCAGACTCACCCCACCTACAGCCAGAGATTAATTACCTTTGATTACACCATCTTTGCACACACTGTTGCATTTTCTGATCCCCACGCGATAAATGCTTTTTCTGAATCTTACTAAAAATCCCTTCCAAAGAATTTCATAGAGAAACTTTTCCCCACTTGGAATTTATTGTGTTTAATTTCAAGGCAAATGCTCCAAACCCGGAGTCAGCATTTCAGGTACTGAACTCGGGAGTCAAAACCAGAGGAGATTTACTAGATGTTTGCCACCAGTCCAAGGACTTTCATCACAGATATAGCCCCCAGAGTGCAAACACATTGCAGTGAATTGCTTATTTCTAATAACATAAATAAAAATCCACAAACAGCTCCGAGATAGATTAGTCTCAAAACTTGTACCCTGGCTGGAAGGAGAGGTAATTTGTCCAAGCAGTACAGGGATTATTTTTATTTTTTTTTTATAATTTTTTTTTGTAAGAAAAATGTAAACAACCAACCAGCCTTTCTTTGTACTGCAAAAAACAAATTAATTTGAAAATAAGACATTCAGATTCTTTTGTAGTGAGCTATACATAAATTAAAAGGTATTGCCCAAAAAGTGAAAGAAAAATAATAATATTCCAAAAACGGCAGGAAATCTGCAATTGAGTTTTAGATAGAGTCACCCAAGAGCTAGACTAAAGGATACTTATTTCTTTTAATCCTTAATTTTCAAGAAGAGACAGGTAACGGCAGCGTTATATGACAGAAATAAATAAAAGCTCCTACGGAGATGTGAAACAGGTTGTCCTCTTGGATTGAAATACCGCATGTGGTTAGGCTCTCAGGCATTTTTATCTCTCGGAGCAGAGGAATGCTGGAAACAGTAAATCAGAGCCTCTGAAGAGCCATCGGGAGGGGAACGGAACAACCGGGAGCAAAAACCAGCCGGGAGAGAGATAGAGATAGAGCCTCCCCCTCCCCAGCACGGGGCCGCAGGGAAGAAATCCCAACCCAGCACCAGGCGCTCAGGCTTCTGTACCCAGTGCTCCCTTATGAGAAAGTCCAGTCTTCACGGCAATGGAAAAAAAAGTCAAAAATCCAACATAAATGTGATTTATGTTACTCTGAAAGCAGAAGATAAAGTAAAAGAAACAAGAAAATGAGAATATGCCATTTCTCCTATCTCCAGCCCTCGAGGAGCGTACTGTGATTTTTCACTTATTTATTTATTTTGCTTCTGGACTGGGTTATACTGGAATAGATGCCACAAGAGGACTGGATGGAGAAGGAGAGAAGCAGAAGGTTAATGAGATCCGGGGTCGGGGAGGTGGGAGGTCGTTTCGTCCAGGAGAGCGTGTGTTGCCCAAGGCGGGGGGGGTGGTCTGCGGGATAGAAAAGCCCATCGAGGCAGAGACCAAAGCGCTGGGTTGAGAGATGGATCCATCCATCGGCAATGGATCCATCCATCCATCCATCGACCGGGAGGAGGGTGGGGAGCGGGGATCGATCGGTGGCCGAGCCACAAGGTCACCAGGCTCCGTGGGGACCGGGGGGAGGATGCAGGAGCAGATGGAGCATCTCTCTCTGCCACAGACCCGCCCCAGAGCTCCTCACCCATCTGACAGCGCAAAACCAATTTTCAAATAACACACCTAATAACTAGCAATAATAAATAATTAAATCCAGCACTCAACGATTTAGAAGCTTCAAAAAGAGCGTAGATACCTAAGGCACACACATACAGCTTTTTTTTTTAAAAAAAAAAATAAAATTTAGCTTCCAGAGCTGCAGCAGACCTCAGCAGCGCCGGGAACACCTCCGCGCTTTCCAGCTACTTCTGCCAGCCTTTTAAGATAATGACAATTTTCTTTTTTCTTTTTTTTTTTTTTTTCACTGAACTGCAAAAATGCAAATTAGAAACATTCAGAAACATTATAACCTGAGCTTGTCAAGCAATTTAATACCTCTATAATCCTTCTTTCCCTTCAAAAAAATTCAACCCACTTTAAATACGTCAGAAAGCCTCTGCAATTCACCCTGGAATTTACCTGATTTTGGCCCTTTAGGAACAATTTTATGGATCCTGGCAGCTCTCTTTGATGTTCTACCTACACAGATCTGTAGTATTTTTGAAGGGTCAACTCTAGCACCTCTGTTAATGTCACATACAGCAAGAATGGTCTCTTGGCTGCGTAAGAAAGGTCTTATTTACCAAAATCAGAAGTTTTCTCTTTAAGAAGGGTGCTGGTGCTGCTCAGCGAGCTCCGAGCCTTCCCCAGCCTGCCCAGAGGAGTGTACACAGCCCACACCTGACAACAACGAGAATTCCCATTTGGGAACGGTCCTGCTGGTAACCGGACCAGCACCCACCCGGGGACCCCACTGGGAAGAGTGGGGGCTGGGGGTGGGTTTGTTGGGTTGTGGGTTTTCTCCCTGGGGAGTTCACAAGTGCTTGTAAATCTTCATAGCATTTCCTTGAAAATCAAATATATCATTTTATAAGCACAGTTATTAGGTTTGCTCTTTTCAAGAAAGCATTCAAAACCTACAATGTTTTTGAATATTATAATTTTAAAATACTGTTTCTGTTCCGTCCTTTCAATTCCTATAATGAAATCTGCCACATCTTTCAGCTGCAATTGCTTACAAGCAGATGAAATTTCTTTATGATTTATTTTGCAATTCTGTGACTTGTTTCATAGCTACCATACTCTAACCCTTCAGACACATGATGTAGGGTAGCGCCCCTGGGAGACACTAACAACGTGTCTGTCCTCCAGAGGACATTTTTGGTTCCCTGGTTATGCTTTTACTTCCAAAACCAGGCTCTGAATATCATTCAAATTACACCTGAAATCGATTTCAGCCAGTGTCTCACTAGAAGAACTGGGTAACAGTTCACTCAGTGAAGAGCATTTGCCTGAATATGAAACGGATTTGTCTTATAAATCAAAAATTCACAGAATCAGAATCACATGGGGTTGGAAGGGACCTCTGGAGATCATCCAGTCCAACCCCCTGCCAAAGCAGGTCCACCCAGAGCAAGTCACACAGGAACGTGTCCGGGGGGGTTGGAATGTCTCCAGAGAAGGAGACTCCACCACCTCTCTGGGCAGCCTCTCCCAGGGCTCTGCCACCCTCAAAGGAAAGAAGTTCCTCCTCATGTTTAGGTGGAACTTCTTATGTTCAAGTTTGTGTCCATTCCCTCTTGTCCTGTCACTGGGCACCACTGAAAAAAGACCGGCCCCATCCTCCTGACACCCACCCTTTGAGTATTTATAGGCGTTGATCAGATCCCCCCTCAGTCTTCTCTTCTCCAGACTAAAAAGCCCCAAGTCCCTCAGCCCCTCCTCATAAGGGAGATACTCCAGGCCCCTCATCATCTTTGTGGTCCTCTGCTGTACCCTCTCCAGCAGTTCCCTGTCCTTCTGGAACTGGGGAGCCCAGAACTGGACCCAGTGCTCCAGATGGGGCCTCACCAGGGCAGAGCAGAGGGGGAGGATGACCTCTCTCAACCTGCTGGTCAAACTCTTCCTGATGCCCCCCAGGATGCCATTGGCCTTCTTGGCCACAAGGGCACATTGTCGGCTCACGGTCATCCTACTGTCCACCAGGACCTCCTAGGTCTTTCTCCTCAGAGGTGCCCTCCAGCAGGTCAGCCCCCAAAATTCTTATATTAGCAAAGAGAAAAATAGAATAGTTATATGCAAAGAGTGAGCACCTATGGAACGCCAGAAATAAATGATACCCTTTATGATTTTGATCTCCAGTTACGTAACTGCAGAGTTTTATCTAACGACTTCCCTCTCTCCATGTGACCCAAATCTGTCCCGTTGCTATGTACATCTGCTTTAAATTATTCTGAGTCCACTTGAGCTATCTTTGGAAAATGTCCTTGACCATTTCTGCGCATCCCCCTAATCTCAGAATTAATGGAAGATTTTTTCATTAGTCTTGTTTACATCAAGAACAGATTTTTAGAAATTTGACCAATAAGGGATGTAACTACCCCAGATGCATTGCTTTAAATGTCCTTTTTTGTACTGCTGCTCTTCGGATACTTAGTGGTTCTGTGAGAACAATGGAAAAACGGTCCCACCAACTGAAATGACACCGCAGACAAGTGGCAGAGTAAATATATTCTCCTTGTATGTTGATATAAAGCCCTGTAGCTGGCCAAAAAACGAACACTGTGCTACGAAGGTGGTCAACCTGCGGCTCTGACTCCGTGTCCCTGCCCTGCTCCAGCTCCACGGGCTTCACTGGCTGCTCCGTCCCATCATTTCCACAAGAAACTACACAAGCTCCCATCATTAATTCCACTGAGTCAGTCCCTTGCACGAGTTCCACAGACATCTCCTCTAAGGAGAAATTCAAACAGAAGAAATTCTCCCCTGCACGGCACATAAATACGGCTTCCCAACCGGCCCTTCCCACTGCCTCTGCTGCTGATGGCCCTTAATAGTCCTTCAAACAGACTGGCAGAAAGACAGTTATTTTTAATCAGAAGCCATACAGAGCCAGAGACAGGCAGCAAATGTAATTTCAATGCCATCATAAAATCTAATTCAATGCATTTCGTGTTCTAGATTTAAAAAAAAAAAAAACAAAACCCTCTGCAAGCACATTTGGGGATGAATTTTCCTGGATTTCAGCTCCCATTTAAGCACCAAAGAAAAGGAAGTGCGGGAAATGAGAGGACATTGAGTGTGCTGATCACTGAACTTAGGTATAAAAAAAAAAAGGAAAAAGTCCACAATTATCATAAATATGAGCCTGGGTGCGCGGAACATTTCCTAAAAGTGGGATTACACTTAGATCCCTGAAAAAGTTCCAAAGCTCCCTAATACACCAAGGACACTGTGACCGAGGCAGTGAGTCCCCACTGATGGGAAGCAGAGATACAATTATTTCTTCCTTTACAGTTTTGGCATTTTTATAACTCTAAAAACATCACCTGATCATAAACACGGGGCCGTGCTCCCAGCTCCCAGCACACAACCTCTCATCAAACACTGACTGATCAAAGGGCTCCACTCTTAAATTAAAGTGTCTGGGGTTTATTCTTTAGCTCTTTGAACTGACCTTTTACCGCAGACAGGTTTGAGGACGGTACCTTACACTCTTAGTGGTGCAAAGGGTTTTTAAAATACGATACACAATCATAAAAGAACAAATACTACCTTCAAATATTATTTGTTTGCTAAAATCTGAGCAGGACACGTAAGCAATATTGTGCACGTTTGTTTTGCTATATCGGGCATGTCGCACAGCATCCACCCAAACCATTCTTTTAACTTCAGCAGCTGTTTTTCAAAACCACTCCCATTCCCTCCTCTTACCATTTTTCCCATCATAAACCCAACACAAATCTCACAAACGCACGTTACACACCACGACTCTTCAGAGCCAGGAGGAAGATGAAGAGCAGCCACGGTCTCATCTCTGATGCCGGGCAACTGGGTACCGCGTCCTACTTCTGTGAGGGAGCACAAACAAGCTCATGGTGGACACACAGTCGACCGGACTGTGGCACGGCTTCAACAGCAGCTTGGAAAAATTCCCTCCTCCTGAAGTTTTGGGATGATAGCAGCTGCCGTGGCGATTTTGGGAGGGGTGTCCCTCCAGACCCTGCAGGCAGCCGGCACCCTGTCTGCTCCTGGCCGAGTCAGCCCCGCTCAACTCACAGGGGCAAAAATAAAGTTGCAGGAAACAGTCAGAAATATTTACATATATATAAAAATATATATATATGGATGAGAAGCTCAACATGAGCCAGCAATGTGCACTGGCAGCCCAGAAAGCCAACCCCATCCTGGGCTGCATCAAGAGAAGTGTGGCCAGCAGGTCACGGGAGGTGATTCTACCCCTCTACTCTGCACTCGTGAGACCCCACCTGGAACACTGTGTCCAGCTCTGGAGTCCTCAACACAGGAAGGACATGGACCTGTTGGAACGGGTCCAGTGGAGGGCCACGAAGATGATCAGAGGGATGGAGCACCTCCCCTATGAAGACAGGCTGAGAGAGCTGGGGTTGTTCAGCCTGGAGAAGAGAAGGCTCCGGGGAGACCTCATAGCAGCCTTCCAATATCTGAAGGGAGCCTCCAGGAGAGCCGGAGAGGGACTCTTTGTCAGGAGATGGAGTGACAGGACAAGGGGTAATGGTTTTAAATTGGAAGAGGGGAGATTTAGATTAGATATTAGGAAGAAATTCTTTCCTGTGAGGGTGGTGAGGCACTGGAACAGGTTGCCCAGGGATGGCTGCCCCATCCCTGGAAGTGTTTAAGGCCAGGCTGGATGGGGCTTTGAGCAACCTGCTCTAGTGGAGGTGTCCCTGCCCATGGCAGGGGGGTTGGAACTCGATGATCTTTAAGGTCCTTTCCAACTCTAACCATTCCGTGATTCTGTGATTCTATGAAAACAAATTACAGTGAGGGGAATGATATTCACGCTGGAGAAGGATAAAGCATTCCTTGTTCTGCAGTCTGGAGGAGGGTGAGGAAGTCAAGGCAACTGGTGAGAGGGCAGAACTAATAGTGTGGCTCTCAGAGCACCGCATATTTTCACTTTGGAGAAGCTCTCCATAGCACCACTGACGTTCAAGGACTTTTTGCATAGGACAGAACAAAAAAAAAAGCATCCACTGGTCTCCTGTGGGCATTAAGACATGGGAACCAGGCTTGTGAAAGAACTGAGCAGCTTTCTACAAATGCAACCACCCGTCCCTCTATTGTTAGAGCTGGTAAAATGAGCGGTGAGCTTTCTGCCTCCATAAAGAGTTGAAACCAAACAAGAGTATCTCAAAACTTTGTAGGAAAAAAAAAGTAGAATTAATGATCACCGCCTCTAGACCGTAAAGTGTTTGGGAATAAGTACTGGAGCCGAAGGGAAAAGGGAAGACTAATCGGCACAACCATGACTCCAGCAACCATCATTCCCTCCCTTTTTGCCTCATTTAGCATCCCAGGATTTCCACTTATGACAGGCGTAAGCATAAGGCCAAGGGAAACTTCCAATTAAGCACAGCCTAAAGAACTCCCAAGGAAACCAATAGCTCCAGGAGCTGAGACAGAAGATTAGGTTTGTGTAACGACAGCAGGAGCACTGACGCAGGAGCCCAGAGACAGCGAGGATGGCACTGTCACAGCCGGGCTGGGGCTGCCATTGCCCCAGGACACTCGGACGCTGCCCTTGCACCGACACCGACCCCGTGGCCGCGCACGGCTGATCCCACCTGCCCGATGCTGAGGAGAAACAGAGCTACCACAGCACTAACAGAAGTTGCAACCATTTCCCAAATCTAATTTGACAGGTAGCATCTTCCTCAAATTGGCAGTATTGAAGGGTCTCTTCTCTTGAACAAAGAAAAATCTGGGGACAATGATTTAGTTTTGGCTAGAATTTATAATTATTAAATGTGAGTGCAGACCAATGCTCCTACGACACTTCATGGAGACACTGAGAAACACCACAGACCTTAGCAACAAGTGAGCAGGGCTGCTGGGAGTTCAAAAGGCACATTTTACCTATTCTGTCAGCAATAAATTGAGATCCTGAGGGTGGAGAAACGGCTGAAGATTTCAGTAGGATTCAGCAGATGCCTTTGATGACCAAGCATAATAAATACTCCAAAAGAAATTAAGCAGAAGACAAGCACAGAGACAGATTTGTTACCTGTTACCTACAGGGCAAAAAAAAAAAAAAAAAAAATCCATTCCAACTTTTCAATATGAATGATTTCTTGGTCTGAGACAGGATACTTTGTAGCTTTGCAAAATACGTTAGGTTAGAGATAAATCAATGTCCTGTTGTCTAAGCCAGAAGTGAAGTTACCCAGACTGAGATGCTGGGTAAGCTGTCTGTCACTAGAAGGTCCAGTGACTCCGGTGCATGATACGGCGACATCTTTCATTATTAGCCATGTCTTTGTCCCATCCCTAATGGGTAATTTTGTTTTACAGATGGAGCCATTAGCCCAACCAAGGAGCTGAAGATGGAGCCATTTGCAGACAAGGTGCTAAGAGGGCACTGGAGCGTGCAAGGACCATGGGGACAGGGCTGGGGGTCTGCGTTGGGCTGAGGGCCCAAGACCTGCAACCATTCCATGTACATCATCCACCGGAACAGTCCCTGAACTTACCTAATCCTCAGTTTTGTTCACAAAGCACCATGTTCTACACCCAAAGACAGCTATGTGGCATGGATGGTCAAAGCAATACAATCCTGGAGCAAAACCGTGACCCACGCTCGTACTGAGGACAAACCCTACCCATCAGCTTCCAACACAACCGATTCCTGACCAATCTGCAGAACTTGCTTCAAAGACCATCACGCTTTTACAGCCACACTGCCCAGGCTGCAATATTTGGGGGTATCAGGGGCAGGCTGCCCTTGCTATAAAAGACATTATACTAGATGAGGAAACTCCTCTGCCAGGAGTCACTCGTTCAAGGGGAAGCCTGACCTTGTCCATCAGCAACGGAAGGGGTAAGCACACAGTACAGGGAAGGTCTCCGATGCTCCATCCATGCAAGGAAGTCTCATATCAAGCACCTAAGTCACATCTGCCCAGATGTGGAAGCAAAAGGAGCTTCACACTGCTCCGCGCTGGCCCATCACCCACAGTTTCAAAACCAAGAGGGTTGGTTTGCCTGCGTACATAGCTACTCACTGGCACAACAGAAAGATATAAATATTCAATAAGCCAAAGTATTAGCACAAAAAAAAGTTACTGTTTCCCAACAGGCCAACCGAAAGCAAGCGCTCCTGTTTGAGGAGGCAGAACAACTCCTTAGACTCCCCAGGTCCCCTCCGGAGGTGCTGGGCTGCAGGCAGTCCTGCTGCTAAAGTATCCGATATGAAACACACTTCAGGGGCCATCTATGTTTTGGCAGTAGCCGCAACACTTCAAAGTTGGACAGTTCTTCACATAAACAGAATTTGGATCGTTTAAAGCCTTTTTCTCCCCTTTCTCCCTTTCTATTTTTTCCCCAGAGAGACGAAACCAAAACCTAGGGTGTGAAGGGAAGCTTCAAGAATACCATGTTATCTGATTTTTTTAAACAGTTAAAACACATGGCAATAGTAAATGGAATTCATATTATTTTCAGTTCTTGTTTTGAGCATCTCCCCTTGGCCAAGAAGGTTCAATAAGCCCTAAATTGTAACCCTGGTCACTATTCTCCAAGCTGCAACTTTTGAGTTTGCAGCAAACCCCACTACACCCAATGACAAATGGTCTATGGCTAATCCCAAACACAGAGACACACCTCAAAGTCCAAAACCACCTTCATTATGCCTCTCTCAGCAGCAGAATTTCAGACCAGGGTGGGGGATGTTTTGTTTTATCTAAGTTTTGGATGGTTAACCCAGGAATTTATTCCGAAGCTGTCTCCATATCCTGGCACAGCAGAAGGAACCAGCTCTGTCCTCCCAAGAGGAGCGCGAGAAAAGTCAATCGCTTCCATAGCAACCGCCGCCCCAAATTGCCACGACTCTTCTGCAATTAGGGCTGATCACAACGATTTCCCATTCCCTTCAGGTCAGTGGGCTTGATAACGCTGGGACAACCACAAGATTCAGCAGCGAAACCATTTGTCAGGCCAGGGAGGGTTTGATTATTCCCTTGCCTTCCTCCCAATTCATCACTGTCCACTCTGACAAGAGGTTGGACAAGGATCCTGCCGGCTGAATTTGTTTGGGGGTTTGTGGGCTTTTTTGGCTCATTGCCTATATTTTCACCACAAAAAAATCAGAGTACAAGCCTGTTCTGTCCATTCCCTGTTCAAGGCCCCTTTTTTAACACCTGAGAAATGTTCTGTTGTGTTTAAGAGAAGCGTGTGGTTTGGTGTAAAATGAAAAATACACGTTTTACGTCATGAAAAAAACGAAGCAGATGTCAACCTCAACGAAAGGGAAACAAAACCTTTAACCAAAGAAAGAGAAAAAGGAGATCTGAGATGAACGTAAACGCCTCTGCGATGGTGAATCGCCCTTCGCTGCCCGTGGCGGCGGCACGGCTGCGGCACCTAACTCAATTAGGGATGGAAACAGATGCTTCCAGCCTAATGGGCAACAAGCAAACATCCCCTGACCAGACATTAAAGATTTGTGTCCCAAAAGTTCTGAAGAAGAATTTAATCGAATTAAAAGATAATGTCATAACATACTTAGCCTTTGAAACATACTGACAAGGTAATAAATCACGCACAACGCAACTGCAACCACTGACCTAAGACAAAAGGCAATTACCTGAAAGCCCCATCCATCTCAGACTGTTTCCAACAGGTTTCCTGAGCGCTCAGAAGTCAGAACATGTTTTAGCTACCACGATAAAACCAGAAAGCAGTTCGAAGGAAGATGCCCGCGTGATACACACCTAAGCAGAACCAAGAAGCCAGGACGCCATTCACCACGGGAGCACTGTCACTAGGCAGGAGGGGTGAGGTGGGATAAATTTGGGGGGAAAAAACCATTACACATTAAATTGTGAATCAGCAGACCATTAGAGAAAAGGTTTAACACTTGAACTACAGAGGTTTGATGGTGAACTCCTGCTCTTCCATGTTATCCCCTTTAAAAGATAGATGGTGATGGCCATGCGGGTATCACCCCCGAGCTGTCCCACTCCCTTAGAAAGTCTGACAAGAAGGAAAATGCAACCACCTCTGATAAACAGGATGGGAGCAGAGACGGGGAGGGAGGATGGATCAAACTCCTTTCAGACCCTCCTTATAAAGTCACCACTAGGTCAAGAAACAAGGAACAGCTTCTCTGCCACAGACTTTCCACGTCAAAAAAGGCTTGATTGAACTCTATATGACCACTGCAATCCCAAAAGCTTCTACAGAAATATAATTCTGATAGAAATGGGTTTCTTAAAGCCAAGAAACAGGTTTTTTTAAGTCATCATCTCAAATACAACAACTTTAAAATGTGGTCCCATTTCTGCTTTCACTTAGGTACATTCTCCGGAGGTGATCGTCCCCCTGTACTGGGCACTGGCGAGGCCCCACCTCGAGGGCTGTGTCCAGTTTTGGGCCCCTCACCACAAAAAAAGACATTGAGGGGCTGGAGCGGGTCCAGAGAAGGGCAACGGAGCTGGTGAGGGGTCTGGAGAACAAGACTTATGAGGAGCGGCTGAGGGAGCTGGGGGTGTTCAGCCTGGAGAAAAGGAGGCTGAGGGGAGACCTCCTCGCCCTCTACAACTCCCTGAAAGGAGGGTGTAGCCAGGGGGGGTCGGACTCTTCTCCCAAGGAACAGGCGATGGGACAAGAGGAAATGGCCCCAAGTTGTGCCAGGGGAGATTCAGATTGGATATTTGGAAAAATTTTTTACACTAAAAGGGTTATTAAGCCTTGGAATGGGCTGCCCAGGGAAGTGGTTGAGGCCCCATCCCTGGAGGTATTTAAAAGCCGGGTTGACATCGTGCTTAGGGACACGGGTTAGTGATGGTTTTTATTAGAGTTAGGTTGATGGTTGGACTAGATGGTGCCTTTCCAACCCAGACAATTCTATGATTCTACAATTAAAGTCACCTCACAGAATTCAATGGCCGCCTTTGGCAAAACAAAGAATACAGTTAAAAAAAAAAAAAAATTCATATCACGTTTAAAGCTTTACTTTGGCCTTCCTGTTAGAACCTCCCTCAAAAGATACTGGCCACCTCGTTCTTCTTTTTTCTTCCTCAAAGCTGAAACGTCTAGAGAGCATCACCTCGTACGCCGATTCACGCCGTGGGATGCCGAGCGCCCCATTCCCCGCAGCAGCCGGAGGGGCCACGCGGTGCCACGGTGGTTGCACAGGGAACCACCTCCCCGGAATGTGCTCAAATTCGCCTGAAGCCTTAAAATAAACATTTTGGCATTGAGCAAAACTTCATCTCGAGGCATCTCAACATGAAATAATCATTTCTCTATGCAGAGCAGATAATGTTCTCTCCTCATTGCTATTTAGTGTTTTAAACTGCCTTTAAGTGTATAATTAATTACATTACTTGTCAGGGATCACTTTACAAGCCACTCCACCTCCACTCCATTGCTAGGCTCTAGCATATCTTCAGCCTTGTTTTTTTTCCTTCTTTCAACTCCTGTCACCATTCCTGGAGACACTCAGGATTTAGCGCTCCGTGCTAACACCCTGCACAGGACCCACACCTCTTAAGAGGAGGTGGAAAATAAGCCTAATGCTGAAGGAAGGGGCTGTGTTTCCTTGGAAAACTGATGAAGGCAGTGCCTGCAGGCTTTGACGTGGTCCAGAGGACTCAGCCCCTCTTCCTCCATGTTCCCATCTGAAGCTGGACACTACGTCCAGACCCGAAGTCCTTTGGTCCCTGTGAGTTGTCCGGATCTTTGTACTTTTTCTTCTTTACGCAAGGATCCTTCCCCAACCACCTCCTTCCTTCCAATGTCTCATCTCCTGAGCTCCTTTAATCCAGTCTTCCAGCCCAGCAAAACCTCCAGCCCTCATGGTACCACTATTTCCACAGCAGGAACCATAATCCAGGCAGGTAAAGCATAACCCATTTCTGCCGCAGAAGCTGAGTGAAGGTCCATGAGGTGACCATGGGGTGACCACTGGCCAATGCCTTGGAGCAGGAGGAAGAAGGGAGGAGCTGCAGCACTGCGAGAAGAAAACTTCACAAACTTCCTCTACAAACAGCTTCTGAAACGCTTCCCCAGAGGATTCTCCCTCTCCACTGTCTCCCACCACTACCAGAGACCTGGCTGGGCTCTTCTAACGCTGCCATCCCCGGACCTGGGCAAACACAGCCACGGGAGGTCCTGGACACCAAGCATGGACACAAGGGAGAGGGGCAGCTCCCCTGGCACCACATTTACCAACCCCTCAGCTGAAGTTTCTACCTCTACTCCAAGTTCACCAGCACCTACTATGGCAACTCTCTTGCTCTCACTTTTTTTTCCTTCCTTAATGATGCTTCATGTTTCTTGAACGATACTTGGAAGGCAGCAGGAAACTCCACTTTTCCTTTCAGATCCTTACACAATCAGCAAGGGAAGGAGATCAAAAAGCAAATAAAAATACCGCCGACCCCCTTGTCGGAGCCCGCTCCCGGGCTTGGCAGGAGTCCTGCCCTTCGGAACAGGGGGGGACACTCGGGTGAGGATACCCCCGGGACGTCGCGCGAGACATGGGAGTGTGGAACTGATGCTTTTTAAGCCAAATTTACAATTCAATTATAACTCTCTGTGGATGCAATCATAATAAGTTCATAATTATTAACAATTACAAACACGACAGCAGAAGCTGTTTAGTTTGAAGAAGAAAGGGCTGCAACAGCAAAATTTTAATTGTAATTCATGATGACTGAAAAAGAAGGAGCACTTTTCACAGCAGCCATGGCCTCCAAGGAGGCACTTCCAAGCACAGGGACTGTCTTTTGTTTTGTCCTAAGACAACTCCTCTTTCAAACACGATACATTAAAGAAAGCCCACATTCAAAATCTGGACAACACTCAATTAATTCCTCCAACTGCAAACGCTCTGTAAGCTCACCATCCACCGAAATAAATGGTACCCTGATTTCAGAGAATCATTCACTAACAGAACATTTTTATTGTAGCTATAGATTTAAGAGGAAGATGTCACATATTTATATGCCATTTCAAAACACCCAACATCCTTTTACCCCATCCAAGGCCTATGCTGAACTCAGGTCTCTTTGGTTCATAAATTAAGGAAAGCCGGGGGAGAAAACAGCAGAATTTAACAAAAAATTCACTTAAATCCTTGCTGCTGCTGCTGCTGCTTTAAGACAGCGCCGGTCGGTCCCAGCCTCCACCGCAGCATCCAGCCCTCCCCGGGTCCCCACTTCCAAGGTGGGAAGAATGTGGGAAAGACACGGAGCTGCTGCGAGACTCAGCGATATAAAAGATTTTACGGTGCTCACGCATCTGCAGGAGGGTCTGGGGGGGCTCGGAGGGATTTCTCCTACTGCCCCCACCGCCAGACGCACACCGGGTTAAGCCAGGCAGGGACACGACCCTCTTCTACTTACATTTCAACCAGAGGCCTCCAGCAAGACGTATACTTTTAAGAGCATTTACTACAGGATGCATAAATTAGAAGCTATTTCTTTTAAAAAAAAAAAATTAAATCAAAAAAGCAATATTCTTGGATGCAGGTAAACAAGATCCCACGGTTTTGCATTAGTTGATTTAATGGTATTTCGGAAATGTGGTTTTATTGCAGTCTCTCTGAAGGCCAGCATTAAAAATTAAATTTAAAGAGGTATGTTTATTGGATCATTTTTATTGCCTCAAAAGCAACTCTCTAGATCTTTTAGATTATTTTGAGGGGAGAGCGGCCACAAGGCCAGCCCAGAACACACACAAAATCCAAGTAACAAACGTAACCAGGTATCAATTAGAAACTAATACTTGAATTCAAGTTTCCAAGTCAATCCAACTTGGCTGGGGAAGGTTCAAATGAACCATCTATATAAGAAGGAGCCGTACTACATTTAAATATCCTTCTGGGCCGGACTTGCCCCTTTCTCCTCGCTTACGGCGGCACCGAGGCATGCAGCTTACCAGGGCAGAACGCATCAACGTCCAGTTTCTGTGCCGAGGAGAGTGTTGGGGAGCCAAGCTCAGACTCGGGGATTCGAGGGCTCTCAACAAACTTTGCTTTCCTCAAAGGGGCTAAGGAGAAGGAGGGGGAGAGAGAAAGAGAGGTCATGAGTAAGGGAAATAGCAAGCAACAGATGGAAGCACTTAACTAAACGACACTGTCAGACTCAGATCAGGTTACTCTTTTTTTCTTTTTTTTTTTTTTTTGGCCACAAAAAAAAAATTATCTGCATTCTTTACAAAGGAGATGGCTCTTATTAAAGCTTTCAAAACGTACAGTCTTACTTTAAAGTGTGCGAGTACTGAGGCACATTTTTCATACTCTTAAACACTTTCTTTTTTTCTACTTTATTAAATAATTTATTTTTTTTCTAGGAAGCAAATGGGCCTGGATTCAGTGACTGTAGAAAAGCCAAGATCACGGAAAGGTAACACAGAGCCCATCAGGGTTTAAGATATTTAACTATAAATATCTGAAACGAATACACAAATTCTGTGTTCAGTAATTGTTTCCGTTGAACATAAAATTTCAATTTCAGAACATTCTGAATGTCTGACCAAGCGGATTTGGTGTTCAACATAAAAGATCAGAGTAAAGCTAATGCTGTCCAAAGACAAAAAACAAGCACTCCACTTTTATCCTTGCAAATCCAGAAAAGATTCAAGAGACTTAAATAAAGAACAGGGAAAAGGTAAAACCGTCTGTAACAAAGCAGTACTGACAACTAGTGCTACAGAAACTGCATTTTTGTGCGTGTTTTAACAGTCTGAACTCTGAAAGAAACAACACAAAGTTCTGTGCAACATTTGTTTGGAATAAAATAATCACTAAACCACTTTTATTATGAAGTTTTTAAAGAGATGTTCCTGCCACACCAGAGAAACAGAACAAGCGAATAAGTTACGTGCAGAGATTACTATTACATTTCAAAGTTAAACTCACATGCCCATTAAAGTGCAAGGCTAATTTGAAAAGCCACTCCACGCGGGTACGGTGGGTCAGCACGCTTCATGCCTCCCTGATTCCCAGCGTGAGCACCTCCATTTACATAATTTATATTTATAGTTCTTTTCCTGCAAATTAAATTTGGGATCTGAAACTAAAGATACGGGGGGGGGGTGTGTGTATGTGTGTGTTGTTTGTTCTCGTGCATCTCCTGTAATAAAAACTCAACGGGTCAAACGGCCACCTCTGAGGCTGCAATAAATCTCTGCCTCCGGAGGAGCCCGTCGCAGCCCCGGCCGGCCCCGCGGCGGGAGAGGGCTCAGCGAGTCTGCGGACGGGCAACCACAACGGCCCCACACGACTGGTACGTAAACCATCACAGGAATTTTTTACAGGGGGGTTGGGGAAAACAGAGATAAAGGTTAAGGGGTGGTTTTTTCAATAGAAAAGTCCCTGCGAAGCAGAATATAGGCAAGGAATCAGCCCCCCCCTCCATACCCGGTCTTTCCCTTAATGATCCGTCCCAGGAGACCTGATCTGCCCAGGAATAAAGGTACCGTTTTGTACGAGAAAATCCTGGGTGAATATTGGCTATATTTACAGCACGTTCCCCACGGAGCCCGGAGGGGCCGGTGTAAGAGGAGCCAGGAGGAGGAACGCGGGAGCTGCTGGAGATAAGGGCAGCCCCAGACCCCCTTCTCCCCCCGGACCCGCCACGTCCCCCCGGCACATGGAGCTCATGGATGTCAGCCCCGCTCGGAGACACAACCTGATGCTAAATGCCGCAAGCTATTTGTCAGTTGTATTAACAAACCCACCCCAAAATAACCCCCACAGGCACACACAAGCACACAATCCACTTGCAAACTGGCCAAGAACAGTGAAAAAAACTATTCACAGTAATAACCATCTTGTGCCAGATACTGATGTAATGAAAACACGTAAATATCAAAAAAGATTATTACTATGGCAAGAAAATTCTTTAGATTAATAATTCTACACAGGCCAATCTACTAATATTTCATTTGTAATCGAAGTTTTAACAAATATGTTTATTTCAAATGTTTTACCATTGCCCCAGTAACAGTCATTTTTATAACATATATATTGGAAATAGCTCATCTTTTCTTTCTTTATCATTTCTGGCTAATGCTACAACCACAAATCATCCGACACGACACTTGGCAGTGCTCACTTGGTTCTGAAATACAGAGCAAACACGGTTCTCCCGGCTGAAGAGATGGCAAGGGCTACGATGGGACTGTCACCAGAAGCTTTGCCCCAGAGATGATGGGGGTGACTGATGCCCAGAGGAAGAAGAAACCTGACACAGAGCAGGCTGATGGCACCCACTCTGTCGCTTCCCGGGCAGACTCAGAAATCTGCAGGTGATGCAGAACCTGCACCTTTCCATAGATTACAGAATCACAGAATGGTTTGGGTTGGAAGGGACCTTAAAGCCCACCCAGTGCCACCCCCTGCCCTGGGTAGGGACACCTCCCACCACACCAGGTTGCTCCAAGCCCCCTCCAACCTGGCCTTGAACCCCTCCAGGGATGGGGCAGCCACAGCTTCTCTGGGCAACCTGGGCCAGGCTCTCACCACCCTCACAGCAAAGTTCTTCCCCACATCTCAGCTCAATCTCCCCCTTTCAGTGTCAAACCCTTGCCCCTTGTCCTATGTCTCCCCTCCCTGATCCAGAGTCCCTCCCCAGCTTTCCTGGAGCCCCTTGAGGGACTGGAAGGGGCTCTAAGGTCTCCCCGGAGCCTTCTCTTCTCCAGGCTGAACCCCCCCGAACTCTCTCAGCCTGTCCTCACAGCAGAGGGGCTCCAGCCCTTGGAGCACCTTTGTGGCCCAGAAGATCAGCACCAAAGAGGTAGGTTTCCACCCATAAGGTGCGAACGCAGCAATCTCCACTTTAGCGTGGCTTTTATTTCTGCAAATCTTCTGAATCTCTTTATTCCTCATTGACGCCGCCTGCTGATCTCCACCCAATTCAGTCCTTGCCTTCTCCAGACAACTGTCCTACCACAGCAGAAGCCACCAGCTCCTGGAGTCACCAGGCCATCCCACCAGTTTTCCTTTTGAGGACAACAAAGAACTTCGTATCAAAACCGTGGTGAATTCTCACTGTACTGCAAAAGTTTAGCCATACATATCATTTTACAGTATTTATGTTTTTATTCCCTAAAAAGCATGATTTAAGTCTTAAAAACTCATGTTACCACCAGACAAGACACGCTATGTCAACATGACTTAAAGAAAACAGTTTAGTTTAGAAGGCTTGAGTCAATATAATCTTCTCAGTGTAACTGGAGATCGGGGAAAAAGCCACAGAGCGATAGTTTCTTTTATTTCAGATATTCTGAACCTGAAAGAGACAAAAAGCGCTCCTAACTCATATGTAACCCGATTACACGACAGGAGGATTTTCACGTAAAGGAATTAAGCACTCCCGACTCCTGTCCAAATGAAGATTATCCTGACAGATACGTATTTGGGCATTAGTTTTCGACTGGAATAAATAACAAATGGAAACGCCATAAATTCAGAAATCTGTTTTGCCATTTTTTAGCCAAGTGTTAAAGGATAACACTGATCTTTTTATGTAAGTGACTTTCCACCCACAACAGTCTGCCTGGGTCCTGAGCATTCTCCCGGGAGCACAGGCAAATCTTACAATCAAAGCCATGGGCATTTGGCACATACTATAAAAACTAACAAAAGCATGAAAATAATTATTTGAAGTATTCTATACCCCCCTCTGTTCATTAGGTCTCTTATTTCTGTAAGATTTTCTGTATGAAACAGACTGACTCCAGGCATTAAAAAGCATTGAAATAGCCCTTTCTGTCGACACAAATGCTATTTTTTGAGCAGAGAGCAGTATTTCTTCCAAAACTACTGGAAAAAATTATATTTGCAATAACTAGCTATGACAATATATCGAATTCAATGAAGAGGTTAGTAGTTAGTAATGCTGCTTTTCCAGAACTGCAAAATGCATGTTCAATTCAGAAAACCACCCTGATTAGAGGTAGCCTGAAGTCACAACCCCAGCACTGGGGTCCCACCACCCATGCAGTGTAGGGTCCTGACCTGAGGAGGAATAACCCCCTGCACCAGTACAGGTTGGGGGTTGACCTACTGGAAAGCAGCTCTGCAGAGAGGGACCTGGGAGTCCTGGTGGACAACAAGTTGCCCATAGGTCAGCAATGGGCCCTGGTGGCCAAGAAGGCCAATGGTGTCCTGGGGGGCATTAAGAAGAGCGTGGCCACAGGTTGAGGGAGGTCATCCTCCCCCTCTGCTCTGCCCTGGGGAGGCCACAGCTGGAGCACTGGGTCCAGTTCTGGGCCTCCCACTTCCAGAAGGACGGGGAACTGCTGGAGAGAGTCCAGTGGAGGCTACAAGGATGATGAGGGACTGGAGCATCTCTCTGCTGAGGAAAGGCTGAGGGACCTGGGGCTGTTCAGCTGGAGAAGAGCACACTGAGAGGGGACCTCATCGATGCTGAGCAATAGCTAAAGGGCGGGTGGCAAGAGGATGGGGTCAGGCTCTTCTCAGTGGTGCCCAGAGACAGGACAAGGGGCAACAGGCACGAACTGGGACACGGGAAATTCCATCTGAACATGAGGAAAAGCTTCTTTCCTTTGAGGGTGGCAGAGCCCTGGAACAGGCTGCCCAGAGAGGCGGTGGAGTCTCCATCTCTGGAGATGTTCAAACCCACGCGGACACGTTCCTGTGCGACCTGCTCTGGGTGACCCTGCTCTGGCAGGGGGTTGGACTGGATGATCTCCAGAGGTCCCTTCCAACGGTGGCTAGTTTGGGATTCTGTTGGGTGCCGGTGGCCCAGGAGCCAATGGCAGCAGCCCGGGCTGTACGAGCCCAACGGTCCAGTCCCGCTCCCTTGGGCTTGACGACAAACATAATGTTGGCGTCACACCAGACTAGCTACTACTAACGTAGGAACTTAAGTTTAAATAGCTAGAGAAGTTATTTAAAAGAAATATTGCCCATGTGGGGGCTCGTTCCCGCAGTTCTTAGTGAGATGAATCCCCATCAGTAGCCAAGCCAGTGGAGCAAAGCTGAAAGTCCTTCCTTCAGTTCAAATAAAATTCTCATTTGACTTTGACAGCAACTTTTCCTGCACAAGGAAAGCGATGGCAATTCTAGGGTAGGAATTAACCACGTAATGCAAAACAATTACCAGGGCAGGCATTCAGAAAGTTTAATTAGATGGCTCATTTATGACACTTTCTGCAGCAGGTGGTCTATCTTCCAGCAGGGACAAAGATATAATTTATTCGCTTCTCGGTTTTCATGCTAATTCTCCTTAATATCCACACGGACACGGTAAGTACGATGCTGTCACCAAGGACTGAATCTCAGTCTTCAACACAGACAGGAGTCTAAACTAGTTTTAAGATTGTGTAAAATGTATTTTTTGGGATAAATATACGTTTGAGAGAAACTGCCCTTCTAGAAAGGAAGAAGTCTATTATCTGGGGTTGGGGACTGCCTGTCAATTATTAACCCCTAGATGGCTTCTCATACTAGAAGAGCCATCCAATGGAAGATGCAGTCACTAAAACCAATGACCTGCCGACCACCACCACCACTGCTTCATCAGCAGAGATGGGAGAGGCTCCATTTCCGTTTCTCTGGTGACAGAAATCATCTTGTCACCTAACACTACAGCCAGGTGTGAATTAAAAAGCATACATAAGCAAACACATATCTAGAATAGATGCACAGGACTGCAATGAAACTCTGTTAAACGAAACTAGGGAATATATGGCACGAGAAGCTGCAGTGCCAAGCAGTCTGCAGAGCAGGTTTTTAAGAGTCTCTTTAAAAATAGAGATTCAGAGTATTTGGAAATTATGCCAATGTAAGAAACAGAAACCATCATCCCAATTCATAATATTCCTCAAACTTGTACACCCATACTGGTCATTCCTGAACTCTCATTCCCGAGGCTGGAAGGAGTAGCAAGGGGGAGCTGCGAGGTCCCTCCGACAGAAAACATTCCAAATATCAGGAGCTGTTGATGGATTATCCATTTGTACATCTGCATGGAACACTGGGATCAGCTCTGGTGCTGTTTGTGATCCATGGCAAGCATCTAATCTACCACCAAATAAAAATAAACCAAAGAAAAACCAGGATGTGTTTATTCTTTCAGAGTAATCACTTTATCTCCACTAGCACTGTGTTCTAGTTCAGTCTATTGAGCTTCCTAATTCTATTGCATTTTCTCTGTTACCATTTCATTGTCACATAATTTATGGATGAGTTAGTATTTTAATTACAAAAGCGTTTTCTTTAGATTAAAAGGCATTGATAAAAGGATGTTATCATGGATTAGCAAAGGCTTCATCTACTAAATTCAGTTTCAGCTCTGAAAGGAATGTTTCACTAAAAAAGGGTTATTAACATATAATGACCTGATTGACAAAGTGTTCTTCCAGGCAGTAATTTCAGTAGATCTGAACTTACTCCGTGGTTTGGCGACAATATCCACACCCAGACCTTTGTGTGTGTACGTACACCCACAAAGACACACCAGAACCCAATCTGTCTATGGACAAGGAAGACGCTGGAGGAACCACGGACTCTTTTCTCCATAGGATGAATGATGGACCGACCATCCCAGGGTACGTGGGAACCTCTCCCAGTATCACCTCCTTACAAGTGTTAGAGAAACCTACATTATGGTGCCCTGAACCACAATAAATCAAACCACTCTGGGTTTGTGTTACAGACTCCCAGGCTCCACCATCCCCAACAGAAACCAGTGGGGCCACACGCCTGAATTCTCCTGACTTACTCCATGGGGCAGAAGCCGGCCAAGGACTAGGCCCAAAATCAGCTTTTTGCCCCAATTTTGTCTTTTCCCTGCCTTAAACACACAAGTACAGCTGAATTTCAACCATGCTTTGAGCCTTCCCCTGCCTGAGAAGTACGAACTAATGAGATTTGCTATCTTTGTGTAAAAACACTGGGTTTATGACAGGTGAAAGAGTGCCACCATCGATGCAACCAAGGGAACCGCTGTGGGTGTCCTGCACACTCACCTCCGGTGACCGGTTCAGCCACAGAGGAGTCAAATTTGGCACTCAAACATTGTATTCGTAAATACTGTAAGCACAAGATTGTAACGTAAATTCTGTCTGGAGAGAACACAATCCCAAAATCACAGAATTATGGAATGGTTTGGGTTGGAAGGGACCTGAAAGACCTTCTAGTTCCAACCCCCCTGCCCTGGGCAGGGACACCTCCCACCAGACCAGGTTGCTCCAAGCCCCATCCAGCCTGGCCTTGAACCCCTCCAGGGATGGGGCAGCCACAGCTTCTCTGGGCAACCTGGGCCAGGCTCTCACCACCCTCAGAGTGAAAAATTTCTTCCCGAGATCTCATCTAAATTTCCCTTTTTTCAGTTTAAATCCTGCCCAAGTCGGGCTGCGATGGGAAGAGCCAGAGCACCGGTTGGAAGAGCAAACTTTGGAAATTTGTACTTAAATAGAGTAAAAGTGGGCGCTTTGTGCATCCTCCCGTCCCCATCTTTAGTTAATAACGAGGTGGCCGTGCCAAGGGCTGACTCACGTGCTGGAACCTGCCCAATGACTACGTAACGCTGCGGAGAGTAGACTTTATTGAAGTCTCCCTCGTACTAAAATGTTTTAAGTGCTGCAGTGCTATTGATCCACGGAGCTCCTGGAACAAATAACTGTCAGATTCAACACAGCTGGACTACACCCAAAAAACACCAGAGATGGAGCTTTCAGTGCTGCCTCTCATCCCAAATGACTCTTTATTTTGTTGAGGTAAGAGCCGTAAAAAGAGAAAACTACAGACCACGTGATATTTTTTCCCGTGGCACTAATATACCAGCTATGTGCAAGTACAATTTTTAGGCATAAATTAAAAAAAAAAAAAAAAATTAAAATTGTGAAATTACATCTTAACATCCCTCTTTAGATAATCCAGCATTATTTTACAGAAACCACTGTGTAACACTAACAGTTTTTTCCCCTCCTGTTATTTGAGAGGATAAAAGCTTTTTTAATTACGTTTTAAAGCCCCTCTCCTTTCATCACCCGGTTATCGCGGCATCGTGGGTAGGGCAGAACATACAAGTGGTGAGAACAATGCGGTGTCTGGAAATACCATACTTGTTCCAAAACTTTCCGAAAATATTTAGTTTAGGAGATAAGCTCCTGAAACAAGAAAATTGAAGGAAATGAAGGTGGAAAGAGGAACTGTGCAAAAAAAAAAAAAAAAGCAGGAAGGGAGTCCAGCGAGTTGGTAATGGAAGAACGGCAATGGGAAAGGAGTTAAAATAAGCAATTATTCAAAACTGTCTTAATTTAAAAGTTCTTATTTAAACTGTAAGAATTCTGTAACATGAAGGTTTTGCCTATTAAAGCTTCTGAAAATGTTTTTTGTAAAAACGAGGAATAAGCTTCTCTGGAGGAGTGGAGTCTGCAATCCTGTGGGACCACAGAGACCTACTGGAAAATTCTCTCACCCTCTCTGTGTCTCTCCAGCTGAACAGTTGTGTAAGGGGCACAGACAATAACGGCAAATCACAGCAGGAATGTTACAGAAAGATGTGCGGTGACATCAGAAAGGAATGAGCCTTCTGAAAAAGTATTCAATGAAATCAAATTATAACTCACCTCATCTAAATTATCATAACCTCTCCCAAATAACAATAAATGATCAAAATGGCTTTCTGTACGAGCAGGCACTCCTCATTGATTTTCAAGGGAGAAAATAACTTGGTGTTGAAAGGTTTATATGTATTTTAAATACATAGAGAATAATCCAGATTTCTGTGTGAAGTGTTCACTAATGGCTGGTACAATATGTTTGCAATAATTTTGTGTATTCCGAAAGAAAATAATCTCAAATACTCTAACCTGTATACAGCCTGCACTTCCAGAAAGAGTTTTAGCTCCATTTCCATTTTGCTTATCACTGTGCAACTATTTTCTGTCATTTTGAGTAAATGGAATAGCAATTTGTTATCAAACTTATCACAGACAGCGAAGAGCCCTCTCCTGGGTCAGCCCCAGCAGGTTAGGCTTAGGCTGGACCAGTCGGAGCATCCCAGCATGGATCTGTCGAGCAGCTGTGGTCTGGAATACTCTGGCAAGGCTTTAGGAAGAAACTTGCTCCTATTAATGATCCCAGAAATTAAAAAAAAAACCAACAAAACAACCCTCTCTCTTTCCCTGTAGATAAGTTTCTTTCCAACGTGGGCTGCCAAAAAGTCTTTATCCCCGCAGGGGAGACAGCTTTGAGGAGAAGCCAGTTATTTAATTAACATATAGACATGGCAGGAGGAGGACACGGTACTTTCATCTTTCCCTGCAAACTTGTCAAATTGTTTTTGACTCCTTGGAGCTGTGTCACAGGAGTAGACTTCTCCACGTCATCTCCCATCTAGAATTCTTCTTTTCAGCATCTTCTGAAGTCTTTTAAAATTGCCTCTTTTAGAAGAAATTCCTCATGTGTGACTCAAGGTAGAAACTCGTGTATCAGAGGAGGATGAAAGGAGAGCAGGGAAGGCAGCATCCCTTGCTCCAGCTTTCTAAGTCATCTTGTTACGAAAATAAGCAATTTCCCCCACTGACATTTTTCATACATTTCTGTTGCAGCCAGTTTTCCTTTTCAAGTTTCAGACTTTGGTTGCAAAAGAGTGAATGAAGACCTGGGACTACGGGATGAAATCACGTCACCTAAATATTGAGCTTATGTAAAATCTGCTCAAATACCCAAAGAATCCTCCCAAATGGCAGAAACGGGAGAGGGTAGAGCTGGAGGGGAAAGTGTTCCTCACCCTTCTCACATCCCTCTTCCCAACAGTTTTATTTCATTAAATGCTAAATTTAAAACAGATGAGAGGAGAACGCAACCAAACACGAGTGCTGAATCGCGTTATTCCCATTCAATCTCCTACTATCCTGGAGCTCTTCCTTCAGCATTCCAGTGACTCAAATAATACACTGGCAGCAAAAAGGAGAGAACCTGTCGAGACCTGGATACACTGTAAAGGACATTTATTCTAAAGGAAGCAGCGAAGAGCTTGGTCGCTTTAATCAAATTAGAGGTAACCCCGTTAATTCGCTGTTTAGAAAGAAACCATTTCACCGGTTTTTACACAAAAAGCCCAACTCATCGAAACACAACGCTCAGATTTCGAGATAAACTTTCGTGAGCGGAATCAGAAATGAATTAACTCCCGAAGCAAACACATTTTCCTCTTTTCCATATGAAGCCGACTGTACGACAGATCTCAGGAAAACACGCCCGGTTGCTGCCGCGTCCCCAACAAGGGGCTTTGGTTTTATGGGGCTTTTTTAAATTGCACACGTTGAACACGTCAGGCTATAGAAGATTTAACAATCAAGCCTGAAGATTTAACGTAGCTCAATTTATCTCAAGTCACTAGTAAAAGGGAAAATAGATTTAACTGAAGATTCTTCCCACAGAAGGAAGGAGCAAGTGTAATATAACCCTTCCAAAATAAGGCTGATCTTCCTGGTGGTGTGTGGTTTCCTCTTCTGCACAGCTCTTCTGGTTTTTTTTATTTACACTGAGATTTGACTACAATAAAATTTGAATCACAAGGTGTATCTGTGAAGCCACAATAATCTAAAAAGTGTTCAGAATCGCCGTTTCCTCCCCTATTACACCAACATTTTGTCTAGTGCTGGCCCAGGAAATGCTGTGCCTTTGGAACCCCTGTCCTGCCCCCGGGAACGGAGTATCTCATTGAGCTCAGTGTCCCGTCCCCAGCACCGAGCTCCCCACACCTGGGAAGGGACATGGAAAAAGGGTGGCGAGAGCCCAGCGCAGTCTCTCGCATGTTGGGATGCCGGGACTTTGAGCCAGAGGTGTCATTTCCTCAAAGCCAGCAACAAATTCGTCTCCCGTTAATATAACCAGTCACTTTTTGAGGTAGGTTTTCAGCATTGCCAACACCCGGCAGCACGGCTTCCTCCACATTAACTACGCGGTCTGAAAAACCGCTTCCCGCTTTTGCACTGCCGACCTCATTTCTGAAAACTCCGGGAAACCATCACCTTGGACTCCCCTCCGCACGGGCGATGACTTTTCCAAGGACATCCCCGCAGACCGGTGCAGCCTAACGTCACCTTAACTTCGCCCTAATATATTGTGTTTATCCAGGTGAGCATTAACTCTGCCCTTCACACCGCTTCCCGCTGACTCACCCCGTGCAGACGTCAGGCCAACACGTCTGTAGTTTCCCACAGCTCCCTCGGAGCCCTTTTAGTGCTTGATGCCGTAATAACCACCCTTCAGCCACCCGGTGTTAAGCAAGTTATAAACGAGAGGTTCCCCAGCAAAGACAGCATCCTCGAAACGCCTTCCGGTCCTCGTGCTTTGTCACCGTTTTTAGGACCCGTCCTACCGCTGCTGCCACCGGAGCCACCTCTCCGTCACTCCCCCTTGCCCCAAGGAAGTCGGGACCCACCGAGGCTGTGCAGGAGGTTGGGCTGTTCCAAAATCTACTGCTCCTCTGTTAATAGAGCAGTAAAAAATTACACCCTGCACTAGGCTTGCAAGGGATCCAAAAAGGAACAAGAAGAAGGAATCGCTCACTCTAGACACTGCTGCAAGAAAGCCGTTCGAGTATTTTACAAGCAACCAAAGTGATCAAAGGAAAGCATCAAATCAGACACCCAAATTAAATCTGAACAGAAGCGGCAGAGGCCAAGGCCAGGAGTAAAGGTTACGTTGCATATAAACAAAATCTAATTCCTTCTCCCACCGTATCCTTAAGCTCATACCAAGATATTCTAACCACGATAAGGAAGGAGGCTGAATTATAAAACACCCTCCCATTCAAAGCCCGAGTAATCCCACGGTAAAGCAGACATGAACTAGATCCTGTTCGCTATACACCACCATTGTTTATGACCAGGACTACATAGCATACAAGATAATATAAACTCATTACTTGATAACAGCATTTAAAATGGAAGGCAAAAGATGTGAATAGATATTTAGGTGTCAGTCGTTCAAATTTTGCTAGGCTAAAACTAATTTAGTTGGTTTAAAGGCAGACCTGTAATTACAGTGACATGTAGGCATAATTGTTCAATTGATACGAAACCGTAGTTAGGATCCATACTTCTACGCTGGTGGGAGCTTCACGGAATATTACATCCTTAAAACGGAGCTGCTTATCTGGCACAACACAAGCCTGAATTTGCTGAACTTATTTGTAAACACTTGAAAAACTGCATTATGCCATGTTTACAAGGTGGTGTTTTACCTAAGGAAATTGCTACCGTTCAGCCACCTCTAGTTCTCAGTAATTTATTCTTTGCTTTAAAAATTCTTTATTTACTTGTAGAAGTAAACGAGCTGTTCGAACTTTGTGTTCTGAGAAGAGGTGGCTGCTCATCAGCCTTTCCTTCCACCGAGGATCAGGGACAAGGAAACATGGCATGCCTAAAGGATTTAATTAAAATATCTAATGAACATGCGATTATTTGTGGGAACGCAGAGAGTTAAAGCAGAGCAACCAGACCCCCCTCTGTCAATGCCACAGGAGGGACATGTTCCTCAGTGCAATGGGATTTAAGACCCAACGATCTCTACGAGGCTTCGGTGGCACGAGCACCCTGCGACAGCAGCGAGATGTCCCATGAAGGACCAGGTCCTGTCAAGCCCTTTAAGTGACAATGACATCAGCTTTGCTGGGAGGACAGTGCTCCACTGCCTGTTTCTAAGCTGAAGCAGCACCAGCCATGGCACACGACAAGGCCACCAACCATTTATTGGAAGAAACACACAAATCTGGTGACTTGCCTTCAAAAAACCATTTTCTCCCTTACACCTACTCAATTCCATGACTGGGAAGGTAAAAAGAGAAGTATAACCGGGGAAAAAAAACCAACTGGATTTTCCTAAGTCTGGCTTCATCTTTGCAGAGAAAAACCTTGTAGAAAGTTTCCAAGTTCCAAGTTTCAACTTCCCACAACCTGCAAAGGGTACCAAACCAAGGGCTCTCCATCACGGACAGGCAGGACCACATCTCCCTCCACCACACACCATCCATGCCTGGGTCTGAACACGCTGGCTGATTTCACAAAATACAGCCCTAGTGTGCCCGAGATAAGAATCAAGCTCCATTAGCTATAGATTATTTTTTTTTTTAAAGAAGAAAAAAAGAAATTTAAAAAAAATCAGCCCTTAATGCAAGAGCGAGGCTGGACCCAGCTCTGGTGGCTGAAGAGCTGCTGGTGACACCGGCCACGGTGGCTGCTCCTCCTTCCTCTGCCGAGCGATTTTCCTACCCATCGCAGCAACGTTAAAGTAGGGCGTTACACGGAGAGGATGAGAGACATCCCTGCTCCTCCGGAAGCTCCTGAGTGTGCTATTTTCCACAAAGGCAACTCCCAGAACAAACACTTGTTTCGTAACCTGCTTCGGAAGTGCTGCCTTGTCCCCGCTCACACCTGCCCAGCTCCTCTTTGCATCCTCAGCGCCTCATCTTCCCTTTTCCGCTTTATCCTTTATCAAATTGAGTGTTCTTTTCCTCCCTCTGAATTGAAGCTTTATTTTTTTCCATCTATGCTTTTTCCTTACCCAGCTTTCAGGGTACCTGAAAGGGTCCCACCTCCTCGCACCCTCCAGCTGCCCCATCACACCAGCTCTCCGCTGCTGCTCACTCTCCCACGGCCCATTTTGAGAACAGAAATTCAATATAAAAGCTCCAAAAACGCTGCCGAGACACCAGAAAAAATCCCACTACACCCAGTACCAACCTCCTCTACACCATCATTACCTGGTGCAGTGTCCTGTGCCCGTCTACAGCAATCCCTCCCTGGGTTTGGATTCATCACTGGATGTTGGTACGTTGGAGTTTGGTATGACAGTGGGAAAGCTTCCCCAGTTGCCAATTATTGCCATCAACAGGAACAGCATTGCTCACAACAGTAATTTAACAGTTAAAACACACAGAATTATAGTGCATATCATAATTTATTTAAAGGTAGGGCTGGAGGTTTTTTGGAGGGGGGCAGTTGATTGGTTTTGCTGAAGTTGGGATTTTTTTTGCATTTAGCTCTTTTTAAAAAAAGTATCTGGTTTGGTCATAAATATGTGGTTATAGTAGAACCTCATCTTGGCAAGAGAGTGGATTTACTGTCTTTGTGGCATAGCTCCTTCGGATTTACATTGTTCAGAAGAGCAACAGTCACATGAATGAGGTGCTGGACAAGCTTATCCACCAGTTCAAACTGCTTCCAGAAATTTCGAAGGATGCCCAAGGAAGAACTGCAGAAAGCAAAGGGCTTCGACTTTTTTTTTTCCCCTTCATTAAATGAAATAAAGATGCAAACCTTTGACAAAAGCTTAAGTTTAAGGGGCTGTTTAAATTCACTCAGAAACCATTCTCTGTAGTCACATACTCATTAAATAGGAAATTGGACATTCTAATGGGAAAAAAGAAAAAACCACAAAGAACTTAAACCACCAACTTGTCTAAATAGATCTTGATCTGAAAGATTCTACCGCTGAACAGAAGGAAACTCTTTCTATAATTTTTGCTTCCTAAAGAAACAGGGTAGATAGAAATGCATATAAAACAAATATTTGTCTATGTTACATTTATGGAGAAAAATAACAGAAACGGTGTAAAAGAATACACTGGGCAAAACTAGAAGAATATAGAAGAGCAAGCAACAGTCCAGATCTTTCAGCCCGGCATGAACTAACGCGATACTCAAACACATCCTGCTGAAAACAAAGGTGCAGAAACAAGTCTTTGTCTTCTTCAGAGGTGACATTTCCAAACGCTGGGAGAGGACGATGTCAGGTTTGAATTAGCATCTGCCAATCCAGCCCGACGAAAGCCCACCCATACACCTCCTCTGCTGCAACGTTATGGTACCCGACACTGTACAACAAAGGGCACTACAGCTTCAGAAGCAGCTTGAGGTGAAGCTGAGTTATAGCTGCAGGATTATCATGCAGTGAAAGATTTATAGTGCAAACCCACTTATTTCTGAAATCAACCTCTAATACAAATCTATATACTAAGTACTATTTTGATGCAAACATGAAAGCAGGAATTTAATCTTGTGGGTATAAACAAATCAAATGTGTGATGTTTAGATGGTTATTTCATAGCAGCGTTGGGTACTTGGCAATCAGAAAGACTGTTTCAGCACAACAATGTATTTATACACAGAGAAGTGCCTTCTGTTCAAATATAAACTTTTAACAAACACGGTACAAGATACAACTAAGCCCATATGTTCCACAGCAGCGATTCCTTCACTAGAAGACAATGAGGAGTTATTCATTCCCATCCCCATATCCAACCTGCCCTCGGATTAAGTGGGCAGCAGGAATCCGTCTGTTTTCCAGAGCAGCACCAGCAACAGGTAGGGATCCACATCGCTCCTTTCTCTTGTGAAAAATAGAAAAGCCTTGAGAAATGTTCTAACATTTCAGAAAATTTTCATCTCTCATTTTCTCGCCTATATATAACCAGGCCGATTTAGGAACATGATTCCAAAAGTATCTTTTCTAACTAGGGGTCTGGAGGAGGGAGGGAGTGAGAGGATAAAGAAATAATTGTGTGTTTAAAAAATGCTGAAGAACAACTGATTGTCAAGACCTAAAGCAGCACCTGGTGAGGCCCCAGGCCCGACGCAGTCTGCAAAGGTGTCGGACACAGAGCTTCCAGCAAGCCAAGAGTAACCCCTTCCAAACCACTTGGTGAAACCAGGCCTAGATTTA
Organism: Numenius arquata; assembly: GCF_964106895.1. Taxonomy (NCBI): domain Eukaryota; kingdom Metazoa; phylum Chordata; class Aves; order Charadriiformes; family Scolopacidae; genus Numenius; species Numenius arquata. The sequence continues at coordinate 4,234,505 of NC_133598.1, read as the reverse complement.
GGATCATGGAACGGTTTGGGTTGGAAGGGACCTTAAAGCCCACCCAGTGCCACCCCCTGCCCTGGGCAGGGACACCTCCCACCACACCAGGGTGCTCCAAGCCCCCTCCAACCTGGCCTTGAACCCCTCCAGGGATGGGGCAGCCACAGCTTCTCTGGGCAACCTGGGCCAGGCTCTCACCACTCTCACAGCAAAGAATTTCTTCCGAAGATGTCATCTAAATTTTCCCTCCCCAAGGGAAGAGGCACTTGGGCAGCCCATCACAAGCCCCAGCCAAGTTTAGACCGTGATCGACATGGACCAGACCTGTGTGTCCCATCAGATGTGATGAAGGAGCTCTCCAAGCTCCAGGCTCCAATGCGTGGCCTTCAGATACAACATAGCACACGTCAGGACTCAAAATATCTGGTTTGATAAAGACAAAGATACTCAACCAAATAAACTCTGCAAATGAAGATTTGCTTTGCTTTTGCCTTTTTTATTTTTTTTTCCCCTATTATGTCAAAGTACCATTTCAGAACAGTTTGGGTTAATTTGTTTTCTCATTTCATTTAGCTGTAGGATGTTTATTCTTTGTTGACAGAAAAAAAAAATGCTCCCCTCCACACGCAGCATGAAAATCTCAGACCCATCAGCTGTAGCTGCACTTCAGCAAACTGGGGGCTCAGAGGGCTATTGTTTAAACCGTTAGAAAAGCTGATGCTGGAATAAGAAAGCAGCTCATTTAGAAATGTATACACACATTGTCTACTCAGAAAAAAAAAAAAATCACCAAAAGCCAAGTCTTGGCAACAAACAACATGTTTTTTCTTAATGGAGTGCACAGAGGATGGATGGATCACACTAATGAATATTTTGAGGTGCAAGAACTATTGGTAAAGGTTTCTGTCTCCAGAAGACAGGCAGGTACAGAGAATACAGCTTGAATGGTGGGCCAAGGACACCTTGATACAACTCCAAATGATAGGCATGTGGTTAAATCAGCAATACATCCAGGAATGGAATTACACAGCACCAACACCTTCTCAAGGGAAGTCACCACAGAGCAAGGAAAGAGACGGTGAGTGCCAAAGCGATGGTCCAGAGCCATGGACCGATCTCCATTCTCAACCTTCCGTCTGGTCTGGGCACTGGCCAGGGGTCAGTGATGAGAACCCAGTGTGTGACCCATCACAAAACTGTACACATGCTGCCTGAGCTCTTCATATGTGGCATCACTCCAAACTTAGAGATACCGAGAGTTTTGGTGAGCCTGACCAAAGCTTCCTACACCATTAGAGACAACCGGGTACAGATCTCATCAGGAATTAACTCTTCCAAAAGTAACGGTCAGCGTTCGGGCAAGAACCCAACCCAATAACCCAGTGTGACCATGCGGGACACAGGGAGAAGAGTTTCCAAACCAGGTTGTCTCGTTGCTATAGAAGCAGGAAAGGATTAGGAAACAACAGCCCAGTTGGAGATAAGGGCTCCCTCCAAAAGAGTGTCCTGTGAGGCCCCTCTGCTCACAAGAAGAGGCACCATCAAGTGCACAGAACATCTTTGAGGGCACGTTCTAGGAGCCGGAGGAGGAAAGATGTAGAAAAGGGAAGAGCAGTGGCCTGATTTAACTCCACAGGAGGCTTCCCACACCACCTTCTCTTGCTATAGAAGCCTCTTAGCTATGTCTAAAAATTAAAATTCTCACACACCAGACGTGTAATCGTGACAGATGCTCCATTTTGTGCAGCACCAGTGTGAAATAAGGACAGACTTCTAGCTCGGAGCTTCTGAAAAGCCATGGAGGCTCAGGGCTGTTTTGTTTGCCATTTTAACGTTATCTGCACTAAACACAAACCTTTGGGGTTCTCCCCCCGTTTAAGCTTATACACAAATATCTGAAATGAAAAGCTATTATCACCTTTTCCCAGCCCCAGCGCTGTGATGACACGTTTACCCCATCCTCTGCAGGTCTGAGCAGCTAAACAGCCTCAATGCAAAGAAAAATAATAAATATATAAATATTTGCTGGGGAAGAACAAATTGTGAAGGCTCTGCAGGGCATCTCACACACAAACACGAAGGGAAAGCGGGGAAAATGTGGGATTTTCTGCCTATCTCTACTACAGTTTCTATTCTGTCGATATGGAAGGCAGAACCCACGAAATAAGAGAGTTCGTTTTGTAAGCAGCATTTGGGAAAATCCATGCTAAAACGGGCTAGCGACTTCCAAAAGCCAATAAATACGACATGCCAGGTTTTTCCTTCCTTCCATTTAAAAATAAAAGTTACATCCAAACTATCCTGAAATTAATGCAGAGATGTCACAAGTTTGACAGGCCTCCACGAAAAGCCCTCACCACAGGATTCGGTTTAATTCAAGAAGTTACAAACAGACGTACTATTTAACTGTATAAATTTCAGGAACGTTTTTGGAGCCTATAAAAAACTAAGCGGGAAATTTACCAATTTCCCATAAAGAATTCCGTTTGTTTAATAAAGATCAATGTACAATACGTGGGTATGCACAGACACATTCATCCACCTGTTTTATTTCTGCAAGCCCAGTTGGTTCCCATTTAAGTACACGGCTGTCAAAACAACTCACAGCTCCAAAAATAATAGATGAAGCAACCCAAAAATGAATAGGAAGAATCGACAAAACAGGAAAAAAACCCCAATATTCAGCATACATCTTTGTAAATGAAGGAGGATCCTTCTTCTCCAGCAGATTCCGGTGCTGGAGACACTGGGGTTTGCCCATCAGGGTACAAGACAGGAGTGAAAACCCAGGTGCCAAAACCACGCTGAAATTGGGGGGGGGGGGAGGGTGTGAGGGGGTGTGTTTTATGTCATTTTTTAAAAGGGACGACTCAATAATTCTGACAAAATGCAAGTTTTCCACTTGTGTTAAACCTCCGGATAGCCATGGATTGCAACGCATCAGGGAAAATTAAATGGAAAATGAGTTATGCCCAGAAAAAATACATTATGCATCTTGAAAACACACACACACACACACGCCAAATCTAAGGGCACTTTACAGATAAGTCGGTGCTTGTCATCCCTGTGCCCATCAGAAATTCAAGAGTGGGCCACAAACCCAACCTCCACTCCCACAGCAAAGCCACGAATTCCAGATCAATGTCATCCTGACGGTGTGACAGTTAAAGAAAGCAATGAAAAGCACTGTGAGCGTATTGCGAACGGCGCGATACAAAACCACCTAAAAAGGATGAAAGTCTGTCCCGACACCAACGATTTTAAGCACAACCCCCCTCAAAAATCAGATGCCACATGAGCACTAGGCACTTGAATAGCTTCTTCTCAAATTCTACCTTGAAAACGATTGGTTATATATTTGTATTTCTTCCAGTAGCATTGAATTAAAAAAAATCTCACTCTTTTAGTGAGAAGCAAATATCTCTCCCCCAGCACACAGGGCTTCTATAATCCACTCTAATTTGTGGTTATTTGGTAAAGTAAAAGGAAAACCTTAGCTCAATCCCATTGTTCCAAAATTTTAAAAACAAAACACTTGATAGCTGTAGTATTTCTCAACTCCCTCCTCAGTAGCTCTATTTTAGCAGTGCTGAAGAGTGGAATATTTTCATTGCACGTTCATTTTCGTATGTGAAATTCTTCACATCCTACCGAGCAGGAGACAAACTCAGATTATGTAAAAGTATTGCCACAACCAGAAGAAAAACAACCCAAGCAGCATAACCCTTATTGACACTAAAAAAACCTTTAAATGGCTTCCTTGTAAACTAGGAGCATCCGAATCCCTATTCCACACCGGTTTTCCGCAGAGTTACAGGAGGCCAAGGAACACCTAACACCGCTTAAATCAAAGCGTGTCCAAGACAAATTGTCCAAATAAATACTCACAGGGCTTTGTTTTCTCTCCCCATCACCTGGGAGCGTGGTCCTGCAGCAGGGGGCAGCCAGGCTGGTGTCACTCAGGGCTCCGCTGCCTTTGGAGCAGCACTTGGGTCAGACCCTGCTCCGGTCCCCCCCCCGTCTCCCCAGCGCTGGCTCCATTCTGCTGCTCACCACGTCAGGATGATGTTACAGGTGACACCTCCCGCCGCTGATGTCAAGCTCCCCTCCCAAAAGCGCCACCACCATCTCCCTGCGGCGCCTACGGCCCCCACCGAGCATCACTTCTGCATCCTCCCCGTCCCCGGGGAGCAGGATCCAAGCTGATTTTCGACACACAGCCTTCTCTCTTCGTTAAGTCTCTCGGCATTAAAGAGCCTTCCCTTCCAGAACGCTGCAGCAAATGTAGACTCCACGCCTCCCTCGGGGGAAGAATGAAGTATTTTTACAGTTTCTTTCTATGGCGCAGTTTAATTTGCTCTTTTCTTAGAGCAAAGTGCTGAAAGAATAGGTGAAGAATGGCGCAGCACACCGGAGGGAAGGGTTCACGGATGCTCTCCCCAACATTCCGGAGTAAGCCGAAGGGCTAGCAATGCAGCCCAGGACCAGAGCTGATGAATGGTGCAGTGCTGCTGTTGTCATGGCAACTAAGAGAAAAAAAGCAGCACCATATAAGGAGTTGTGACATGGATTCTGGGAACAATTTATACTAAAAGGCTGTAAGCCCTTGGATGCTTTAAAGCTGCAGCATCCCCTTCTCCTCGCCTGGATACAGGTTTCATTGTTCAGGCTGAAGCAATCGGCACAAATCACGTCGCGTCAGTCCGAGACAGGTTTGCATTGAGAGCATTGTACCAAAACACAACGAAATAGCACGGTTTTGCGGCGCTTTCATACAATTTCAATTGCAGTAACTGAAATTATTCAGTAAGGAAAATGGCAGGATGCTAACAATGACCCAAACCAACGTCTGTGAAATCCGAGGTACCGGTGAGCCCCACATCCCCAGGCAGCTCGGCGCAGGTAAGAAGCTCTGTCTCCACGGGAGCGAGCCTGAGATGAACCAACCTGCAGCACCATCAGGTGGCTGAAAGCCTGAGCGGCACTGCCACCCACCACAGCGCCAGCCGCTCCTCCTCCAGACAGCAAAATAGCCCCAAATTAACCTGTACACCAGGCGCTGCTGCGCAGCCGAGGCTGGCAGTGCCCCTAAAGCATCTCCGGATAAAGCAGCGCGGTGAAAGCCAACCTGTACAGACAGTTGCCACAGCGGGCTACCAGCACGACCGCCGCTTCTGTTCCGTGCTAGCACGGGAGAGAACACACCACGTTATTTTACACCGTCAACAGATGCTCTGCACTTAATGCACGTGCTCAGACAGACAACATACCGCGATCAAAAGGGCTGCAACTATTTCATCAAAACCCAACGCCATGCTGTAGGTCTGAACTCTTTGCCCAGCGAAGTTCAAACTTTCAGAAAACCTTTCCATTTATTATCCTATTTTATTTGGCCAAACACGTACCAGTGCTGCCAGTGTCTCCCCAACACTCACACACCTACGGCAACCGCCTCATCACCTCTCGCCTTCACACCCGGCTCAGTCAGCGCTACAGCTCGAGAGAATAAGAACCCCCAGAGGGCTGCAGTTATTAATCTGGGTCTGTCACCATGAAACAACAAACAAAGAGTTTTAAAGCAAAGGGATCTCGGCTCGTTTCGTCCCACAATTACAGTTATCATCAAGAATATTTAACCATTTGATGAAGACACAGAGAAGGAAGAAACTGCAATCCCTACGGCTATTCCCAAGAGATACAAAGGAGGACGCAGAGGGATGGGGTGATGACCCAACACTACAAATGACAAGGGTGATGGCGGCACAGGGACGTTGCCCGTGGGTGTCCCCAGGCCAGCTCTGGAGGGTGTTGAGAACCACAGTGGTGGGTTCTCAGTGGTGTCACACACAAGAGCTTAGCTCTGCTCTCGCCGTCTCTGAAGGACCCAGTGGAAGATACATGTTGTCCCCGGGAAAGAGGATGCTCTTAATGGCCTGAATACACCCAGGAACATCCCTGCTCCTTGCTATGAAGTTTATTCTCGGGGAAAGTTCCCACATTCCCAGAGCACAAGGAAGGAACGTTCTCAAAGCGGGGGATTTGCAAGGAAAGCGATTCCTCAGGTCCATGTCTTCAAAGACACCAAAGCGTCTAATTCATGCTGGATGCAGGAAGAAGGAGGCCTTTGAGAATCCAAACCTAAGCATCTACGTCACTTTTAGAAAAACATGACTTATTTCCTAAATTTCTTGATAATATTCCCCTCTCCTCCCCCTGTGCATGGGCACTCACACACACATGCTCTTTCGGAGAGAATCCTAAAGCTTGCAATCTGTCATTCAACAGAAAAAAATAGAAATAGCCAAGTAGGGTGATGAATAAAGTTATCCCTGCGCATATAAATGTTCAGCACGTCAATTAAAAACCTTTCCCGAGGAGGAGCGAGGGGCGGCACAGCGCTTTGTGCAAACCCTCTGCACGTGGCGGGTGCCACAGCCATAGAATAAACCATCGGCAGCCGAGCCTCCGGGCCCAATATCCTGTCTTTTGACCTAAAGACAACCCCGGGTACTATTTTTGGCATCGATTCAGGAGAGCACTTGGATCCATCCCTCTCTAGAAGCACCCTCCTGAACAGCGATGCTCTCCTGAAGGAAGGGATACAATAAAATTGCGTTATTCCCGTTGCAGCCATGGCTTTGAGTCCCCAGTGATAACGCTTTTGGTGTACGGCGGAATATTTAACCCAATGCTTTTGAAAACGGTTACTCTCTTTGTGCAGAAGCAACGGTAACTTTTAAGTGCTAATTTTATTCCAGATAGAAATCAAAATGGTGTCTTCTACACACTCATCCTGGACTGGCAGGGGTTATTTTTGTTATTTTCTTTTTATTATGTATTTTTCACATTACACTTGCTAATAAAGCCACTGTTGTTATAAAAAAAAAATATATATATATATTAGACAGCATAAACTGAGGTTGAACACACAGATTATTTAAAATATGTTCTTAGCCCCTGCTGAACAATAGGTTTAACAGGCGGGAGAGGGAGCGCTGATTACTTATGCTCACTAGTACTTCACCCCTTAGAGCCACAATGACCTTAGTTTTTCTTAATCACCAGACTATTCAGCGGAGTGAAAATTGCAGCCACACTGAATATTTATCAGCCTCCGAATCCCGCCAAGTGCCCGCGCACGGAAAAACCAGACACCAACACCAGCGAGAAACCTCGGCTCTGGAAACTTAACCACTGCGTAACCTGTTCCTGTGGCTTTTTACCAAAAATGGATATTTTAACTTCTCTGTGGATGAAAAGCTGACTTGTTTACAAATCAGCCAGGTTAAGAACTTTAAAAGATATTATAAATAAATGGATAAATAAATAAACACCATTGCAGTTTCTACTGGGCAAGGTTCTCTGCACCACACAGATTTCTTTTCCTTTTTAAAGGGCTAAGTTAAACCCCAAATTAACGTGACACCCACTGATGCCCATGAGAAGGGACCATCCCAGTAGCTGCTTTCTGCTCCCTGTGGGACCTGACAAACCTTCTCTCCTGCACTGGAAGGGACACACGCAGGTCCAGAATGACCCGAGATACTTCAGCCCTCGAACGTGGGGCAAGTCATCGTGTGAGGAGCCTGAAAAGTCTTTTGTATTTAAATTTTCATCTCTGAAGAATTCCAGAAAGCATAAATCCAGAGGTTGGTACAGTCACGTTTTGTTGCAAATGGTCTTAGAAATTAAATCTTTAGTAATAAGGAAAAAAAAAAAAAAAAAAAGAAAGAGACAACAAAGTGTTTTATGTGAGAAATAGCACCATTCCGCTATCCGACCACTCCACAGATATGGAAATTGTGACATGAATGGGTTAGTCACACACAAATGTATGTAAGAAGCAAACAGCATGAAAAAGCCCCTACAATTGGATAATTTCTCAACAATTTTCTATGCTCTGAAGGTCGCTTTGAAAAATCCATGTGGCAACTGTCAGAGGGACAAAAGCCTCTCTTTGTAATACTCCAGTTTCCCAGAATCACCCTCATCCCTGTTCCAAAAGGAATCACTGCTGTTATTGTGTCGGATTAACCGCTGGACAGGACAAGGAGACAAAGCAGAAGAGGAAACCATCCCCGTCAGCCTGTGAAACCTCTCCACGCATCCGCTGTCAAACCGCCGGCTGCTTATTTTTATCTGAAAGCTCCCACAAGCACAACCAAGATTTTTGAACCCAGTCGCTTATCAGTTCTACCGGATTGGAGTAACCTACGATGGCACTGAGGAGACTTCTGTAAAATCAGAGAGGGGTACTGGGCGAAACTGGGGAGAAACACATCAAAAAAAAAATAGCGCGAGGCTGTGAATTCGTCTTCACAAGTCTAATATTAACTCCAAATTTTCTCTACTTTACAGATCATGCTGTTTTACTAATTAATAAAACCGAGGAGAGTCTTTACAAAGTGCCAGTTGATGGCCACCAGTTAAAAAAAAAAAAGATTTTTATTTGCCGATGCAGTAAATGGTCACTCAACAGCCGTCTCTCTCTGCAGCTGAGGGATTTGTTTTTTTGCTTTTTAAAATCTCTCAGATTAGTAATAAATAAGAGAGACGGATGATAGGGAATAGTTGAAGAAATGGGATAAATACTATGGATAACAAAGAGCAGAAAGCATTACCTTCCCAGTTCCTTTACATGTTACCTTAATGAAAGCAAACAAATTCCCATAATGGCTGCATGAGGATGTAAAGTAACCCCCTTCCTTTTACAATATCAACAGTAAATTAAACTAATAATTTTAAAAATCATGCTAATCCACCAACACACCGAAACACACTCTGAATTCTAAGTATACGAGGGGCTCCAGCTCCACTGCAGTCATCGAGACGCGGCCGTGCAAAACACAAGCATGTGTTTCCATGGAATAGGAGATTGGGTCTAGCTGGAACGGGATATGTTAAACAGATGGAAAAGGAAAAGTATGGACAAAACGCAAATAGAAGGCAGACGTTGTCTTCTTCCCAACCAACTTCCATGAGATTCTTGTGTGTGGCCCCAAAACGGACCTCCCAACAAAACCGGGAGTCTGCACTTTTCTTCTCCTACTTTTGTGTAATAACAATTATCAGCATTTTATTAACGTCCCCCTGGTTTGTACACACCTTGTTCACATCTGTATTTCATCACCTACACTTTCCAAAGCAGAGGAGCAGACCTTCTCACCAGCTGAACCTCTCCAGCCTGGCTCGACCAGAGACCTCGCTGGGGCCGGAGCTGCCCGAGCCCCTGACTCCGGCATGAACCACCAGCCCTTCCTTCCAACCGCCACCTGCGAAAGCCACTGCTGGAATTCCAGGATCTGGGCTTTTGAGGAACCAGCGGGACGCTCCAAACGGCAGCCCTGCCAAATCCACCAAAAGCTTTCCGAGTCTGAAGCTAAATGGAGTCTGACCTGTTTCCACCTGGAAAAAGAGAATTACGAATCCATGGAGCTCGTGTGCTCGGCTGAGCTGCGTGATTTGGAGAAGCGGGAGGAGGGCAGTGTCTGCTGACAAGGCAGAGCTCCAGCAGATCGCACCAGGGCAGCTCGCTGAGCAGGCAGCAAGTCGTTAGAGAAACGGAGCTGCAGGGGTGTAAGAAAAAAAAAAAAATAAAAAAAAAAATCGCTCTTTCCATGGGGTTCGGCTCAAACCCCCTGCACTTATTTCAGCAAAGAGCAATGAACTGCTCGAGTAGACACACAAATATAACGTCACTTGGAGCTACAACAGGAGAGCAGAGAAACACAAAGGATCATAGTCAAAACAAGGGGACAGAAGAGTAATAAATGAGGTAAAGGTACTACAAAGGCTTCAACTATTTGTAAAATAGAATGTTTTTTATCCTAACTGAAAAAAGGCCTGTGGAACTGGCTCACATTACCTGCCTCTACCAAGGCAGCCACACAAAATAAAGAAGAAAATCCCTGCAAGTAACTCAAAAACTAGAAGGAAGAAGAAACTGGATGAATGTGAGGATCATGGGAGGAAACTCAGGAAAAGCAGGAACACACGAGCTATATGTTACACCATGAATTAAACAAGTACAGACATGCTGCAGGGAGAAAAAATAGCCTTGATTTATTTGTGTCATTTTTCACAACCCATGCTTTTTGTGGCAGGAAGGGTTGTGGATTCCACACCTACCCATTACTTTGTGACAGGCAAAGGGGGAAAAAAAAAAAAAAAGGAAAAAAAATGGGTTCATGGCAAGCACACACAGAATTCCCACTCGCAAAAAGTAACTAGAACAAGAACTGACAGGGGTTTAGAGACACTAAGCTGAAATGCACTGCATTTTGAAACTGCTTTTGTCATCTGCCACTGAATTTTATCACTCTCAAAGTCAAAACCAAATTTTTAAAAGTCAAGTTTGTTTTAGCAGCTGCTCTGGTAAAGTGCAACACATTGTGTTCTCGGCTGTTCCGCAGAAGAGAAGGGACAGAGAGGAGCTCTGAGCATCCAGCGGCACAGCCCTGACTCCCACTGCAAACTGAAGGATACTCTTAAAAAGGAAAGCATTTCAAAAAAACCCCAAAATCCACAAAAACCCCACAAATTCTCCAAGTGTCACATCATCAACCCTCCTGAAGAACCATCCTGTGAACTACAGAGCTCTCCTCATTTCCACTAAGAAGTTGTCTTTGGCCTTCACGTTTTAAGGCAGAACTTCAGCCACCCTGTAGAAGTTAGAATCATAAAATCATAGAATTGTCTGGGTTGGAAAAGACCTTTAAGATCATCTAGTCCAACCATCAACCTAACTCTGATAAAAAACCAAAAGAAAACCATACAAAAAAACCCCCCACATCACTAAACTATGTCTCTGAGCACTAAGTTCTTAGTGATGGGAAACTCCTGTTGAATACAGCCGAGTAACGCACTGAAAATTTCGTTTTAAAGTATTTTCACGTCCTTTTATTTGTTTATCTGCCCGATTCTCTTGCACCTCTGGAGCTCAGACTCACAAGACCCCTCCAAGCGACTCTGGCGCGATTCAGGAATCTCTCCCTCCCTCCCTTTCCCATTTCTGCCTTCAGCAGAGGGCAGGGAAAACAACAGGGACAAAGCGTATTGGAGCTCCCTTTAGATCAGATCCAATTATATCGGGTAAAACTTCTTTTTGAAGGTTTCTCTCAGTACAAAGGCAACACAGTGGCTGATGGGTTTTAAAGGTGGGCATGGAGGAAGGTCAGATTTTAGGCAAGAAGCAAGTTTCTCAAACTGGTACCAGCAGAAATACAACGTCAGGCTTTTAAACGGATGCTGGACTCCGAGTGCTTTAAAGTCCAACTACTTTAAAATCTCTAGGTGTTCAAACCACAACGCCAGCAGATTGGATGAACAAGATAGTTTAAAAATATACACGAACTATGAAAAAAAAAAAAATCACTTTTCTGTAGAAGTTTATAATTTTTCTGATGTATTCTCTCAGCATTCAAAATTTTAGCATAAAGGTCTTCCAAATTACTGTAAAATTTCCACTGTGCATAAACCACACTACGTAGTGGAACTGAAACACGCTCTGCTAGAAATTTCTCAGAAAACTGGAGAATATTTGTAAAACAGAGAGATCGTTTTCAGAATAGAAAGATTTCTCTGTCGGCATGAAATCCAATCCGTTCCTGGGTCGGACTAAAGCGGCTGCTATAATAAACAAACCAGGACTTGTACACAGAAGCTTGCTCAAAGCCTTTTCTTACAGATTTTTTTTTATTTTTTTTTTTTTTTTTTGCACCACCGGACCTTAAATGCCCCACTGAACTTTATTTAAAGTCCTTACCAGTTAACTTCTTCACAGGTTGGAGTCGAACACTGATAGACTGATGTGTGAGTAAGGGGGAGGATGGAAGGGAGCGGGACATGCCCTCCATAATCCGAATGTGCTGCATACCTTCGGTCACTGGGAGTGGCGGAATAGCGTAGTCTGGTTCAAAAGCACAGTCGTTCTCTGTGGAGGTGCCTGGGGGGAACAGAGAAATAAGAAGGAACTGATCAGAATAGAGGGGAGTCTCCAGGGTTTGTCATTGCTAGACAGAGACGGCTGCTTTCCCCTCCTCGGCTCGGATGGGCCTGACACCTCCCTTCAATAAACTGCATTTCTGGAGCAGCATCTCAGCCCAGCTCTTTAGATTATGAACAGCATAACCATGAAGAATTTATTTTGATTTTTTTTTTTTTAATTTGTCTTTCAGAATCCCGGACTCCCCACTTTTAAATATAATTCAGACAAAGCAATAATCCTTTTACTGGATTTCTTTACCTGTTCTTTTTGTGCCTTTAGATTATCTATTTCTAAAAAAACTTCCAGCCAAATTCAATTTCAACATGAGGACCTAAAAAAAATCCCCCAAAACAGAGGCACAAAAGCCTCCGAAAACAGCCACCTCCAACGCTCCCCAACAAACACCCAGAGCCGCACAACACCTGGATGGGATCCACACGGAAGACACCAGATAACTCCACAACAAGTGGAGACAGAACAATAAAGGCACGCAGTGCTAATTGTTGCAATAAATATCAGTGACAAACGAAGAGGGAGTGCTCCAGAGCAGCAAGAGCTGGGAGCAGAGAGGTTCCTCCTCCGGAAACCTCTGGAAGCACTTGGTTCTCCAGGAAGATTAACAACCCAACACAGACAACTGATCGGTCGTCTGCAAAACCAACTTAGAACCGTTAACGTTAATATTTCATTACAGATAATGTAAGTTCACACTCGTGCCACACCTTTAAGAAATGGATTTTAGCTTTTAGTGCCTGATAATGTTTTTCCTCCATAAAGACATTTATTATTCGATTTCCATCGGATACCTGTGTGGTTCTCAAAGGCTTGCGAGAATACGTATGAAAGAGAAAATGTCTCTCCTGGATACAAAGGCAGACAGACAAAAGTGGGGAGAAAACAAGAGGGTAAATGCCTCAAATACGTGGTACCCCAGAGGAGATGATGGACTACTCCAGATCACCAAAGGACAACGTGAACAACCCAACACGCTGCTTATGATCAGAGGAAAAACCCACATTGAAATAACTGTCAAAGATCTTGGGCAAGCTCCTGGAGCGTAGTGAGAGGTGCTATCGTCTGTGGCTAAAACCCATCCGTTACTGGTGCCAACCCCCAGGAACACCTCTCAGCATTTTTTTCATCCTTCTCTACCAGAAACCAAAGCGAACACTAACACGCTTTGCACAAACACTGGGTGTGACAGTTCCAAATGGGACTTTCACACTCTTGCTTCCTCAACGCTTGCCACATTCCCAGCATATTCAAAGCCTAATCCTTACAGAGGTGCTTCTCTTCAACTCCCCTACGCTCCAGTCAGTGTGCTACAGTTCGGTATGTTTTATTCATCAGAGACTGTCATTATTGCCACAAACTATGAGCCAGACACTGATGTTCTTCTGTTCATTTCATGCTGCTTTAATTAAGCGTGCACACAAATGCTCTAACGGAGTCCATCCCTTTAAGGAGGAACAGATCATTTTTAGTCTTTTTTTTATTATTATTAAAAGATGCTGTTGCTGACAACATCCTGCCTTTTATATTAAATATATAAAATATACATGTGCATATATATGTGTATATTTCTTCAAAAAATATTTGGCTGTAGTAACAGAAAGCTGGAATTACCGCCTTGCCCCCTTTCCCTGCAGTTACCACCATTTCTACCTGAGCAGAACATGGCTCAGCCTCACTCCTCAGCCCGAGACCGTCCACCCGAGGTGGCCGTGTGTCACTGTGACCCACCTGCCCTTAGCACTGCCTCGTTCCCGACACAGAGTTGGTGCTTACAGCCATCTCCAAAGCTTTCCTCAGCCCTCATCAGTCACACACACCGGTGGTACTTTGGTGTGTTAAAACTGTGTTCCTCTCATGCCATTTTGGTGTCCACAAAAGAGGTGTCTACAGCCAAGCAAGTTGTCTAGAAGCACATCTAGAAGGCAGGGAATTTGGGACAAGACTCATCTAAAGACATGTTTTAGGTTTCTGCTGCAGGAAGAGAAGAATCCCAGCCCAGACACTCCACTGGATCCACCCATGACCTCCCCATGGACTACAAAGGGCGTTGAGGGCGACAGGCAGCCTCCCTGCACCCAGCCATGCTCAGCATCACCCCGGGGTCTCCCGTTGGGCACATCTGAGCAACACACAACGACCACAGCTGACGAGGCAGGAACCCCAACACATCTCAGATCTCCTCCCATCGGGCAGACGGGACAGATGAGGTACGTTGGGGACACACGTGCTCTCAAGAGCAAGCCTCGCAGACACACAACGCAGGGGACAGTGCTACCGCTTCAGCAGAGACCAAAACCTCAAGTCTGAAGATCTTGTTTTTAAGTTTTTCCTGCTAATCATCCAAAAAGATGCAGCGGCTCCATTAGTGCAGTTGGCCATCATTTTTCCAGGAGGGCACAATTTGACAGCAAGCTGCTCATACAGCAAGAAAAAATTGACTTCTTCCAGCTGTGCGTTGCCAATTGCAATTATTGGCTCCATATATAGCTTACTTGACAGAAGCTGATGGAGGACCTTGCTTTTCCCAGGGTTATTGCGCGCTGAACACCTCTGCTGACTCTGCAAACCCATTCATCATCACCTGCAGCGCTGGGAAAGGCAAACCCACACCAGCATCCACACAAACAAGCTACGGTGTTTTTTCAAAATACGTTTTGGCACCAGACACGAGAAAAAAAAAAAAAAACAAACCAGATTTGCCCTCATTGATTTTGATTCTTAAAAACAAAGTTCGAATCTCCTCGGGGTAGATTTGGGGGTTTGAGGGAACTATAAACACTAAGCATCTTCTGGAACTTACGGTCTGGCAAAGATCTAAAATCTGTGCATTTCACTGGTTATTATGGTGTAAGCTCCCAGTATCTTTGACCAATCTTTACCTAAAACCGAGGGCAACTGGGGGCAGGATCTTGTAAAGGAATAAAAGTAATGATAGATTTGCAAAGTTTTCAGGAGTATTTTCCCACTTAAATTTCAAACGCTTTACAACAAAACCAGTGAACTCGACCAAATACCCACAACGTGCAAGTTTCATTCCACAGATGTCCAAATGTCTCTCATTTGCCAGAGCAAACAAACACACAAACAAGGTAATTGAAATAGTCTTAAATTTGTTCCAGTCAGAAAGAATATTGGGTTTATCAAACCCCCAAATTAGGGCTCATTCACGGCTGGACCGGAATTTTGGCAGTTTGTCTATAAAATATATTTAAATAAAATGTTACTGCAAAGTGCATATTTGAACTAATAAACTATTTCCTTTGGTATTCCAAGATAATAAAGCTTTATGAACAGCTGTAATGCTTGGGCATCACGCACAGCAACATGGAAATTTAAACACAAGACGAGCACCTCATTTCAGCTGGCTCGTTTATCTGAGCGTAATAAAACCCTGTAATTATGAAAAATAGGTGTTAACGTGTGCAGACAGAGAGCAACTTAGGGACACGGAACAGGGCAAAGTTAAAGACAACACTTTTATGGAGCAGAGAGAATTCCACACTGCGGAAAGCCTGTGTCCACAGTCACACCCATGGATCCAAACGGGAATGTTTAGTGAAGGAGCTTCTTTCTCTAAGAAGCTGGAAGCATTTTTTTTACCTGTTTCCCCTCTACTGCCCCTCGTGCTGAAACTTCTTGCCACCTGCTGCAACTCCTACAGCCATCCCCATTGAACAAACACATACAGGTTGGTCATTCTTTGGCAAGTAAATATTTGCAAAAAAAAAAAAAGGCCCTATGTCCTCTGCCCCAAACCCAGTACTTTTCCACAGTAAATGGGCTGAGGCGTAACCCGGGAGTCTGAAATGGGGGTACGGAACCCACCAGCATCTCAGCTGCTGCGTCTGGTAAGGACAAACCACGGGCCAAGAGCAGACACACGGACGGACACCACGGGACTAAGGGCAGGGAATGTGGGCAAGGTCTGGCCTCCAGAGGGAACACATCGGCAACATCATCTGAGCTAACGGTGGCTGGAAAAGAGCAACCATTCATCCTGTATCCTCAAAGCACAGAAACTCAACACTACTTGTATGCAAGCTATCATGGGGTACGTGCAGCTATAAATTCCCTTATCCCTTCCTGATTTTATTTAACTCCTCTATTTGAAAATAAAAAAAAACCCTTAAAATAATAAATTATAAAATAATAAAAACATCCTACGCTAACAGAGCGGTTTGAGCTGCTGATGTTTCACAGGGCTTCAGGGTTTTAACTCTAAATTCCCATCGCCCTAATTCCGATCGCAGGCTTCAATCACTCGCAGTAATTTCGCCCGGGCAACTCTGGAATTCTGCCAAAAAAAGAACAATGCTCTGGAGAAAATGTCTCCGTAATAAGTCATTAGGACACCATGACAACAACAGGCTTCAACCTAAATGAAAGGAAAATTATTGCTGCAATCCGAACGAGAAAATAAGTGAACGCACCCAGCACCTACCAGAGCCACACCTCTAAAAAACGCTTCTGAGTCTCAAGAGCTGTGTGAAAAAAAATAGCAGCATTTTCACAACCCGCACAAACGAGCAAATGCTTAAAACTTTAAGTAAGTGACTTCAAAGGAGCCGTCAGCCAGCGCAGATCTGAGAGCTCTGCTGTCGGTGACAGAAATCCCCTTCCACGGCTCCGGTGCTCGGCTTTAACCACCAACTTATTGTGAATGATGGATACTCAACAAAAGAGTTTGTAGAATCAATATTTAGATAAGAACTATTTTCACTACTCTCTCCCTAGGACCTTTTGCCCTGTTCCTGTAGGATGAACAAAGCAAAACCCACCCCACGTGGCCGTTCAGCCCCAGGGCAGGAACGCACCGGTCCCATCCCTGTCACACCATGGGGCTTGGGGACGAAGGATGACCTGGATGTTGAGAACCAGCCAGTTCTCCCCTTTGCAGTCAGCGGGGAGGGCAAGCGGTGGCCCTATGCCAGTAGCCCACTGGTGTGTGCTGAAGAAATCCCACACCACCAGCTCCAACAAGCGTCCCTCCGTCTGCTGGACGGAGACACCGTACGCTCCACGGGCTGCACCTTGAGTTCCCCTCAGGTCCTTCAGACTAGAGAACCACAGCCTGGTTTGTGAGTGTGAGTAAATTCGTAGCTGTGCGGGTAACAACGATGGTTACAAAACTCCGTAAGATGACACAGTCTTAGGAAAAAAAACAACAACAAAAAAAAAAACCCAAAACCACAAAATGTAGATACAAAAGGCGAACAAACGAGAAACGAGTCACTGCGGCAGAACAACACTAAGGTTTACCTTGCCCAGATCGGCTCTGGCGGGAGTCTACACTTGCCTGTCTTCGGTCTGGTGGCTCCTCGTTCCCTCCATCTGCATGAGAACCAAAACAGCAGAAGTAGAACATCATCGTGGACAGGTCAGGCAGGTGCAACTTTTCCTTGAGCCCCATCACCTATCTCCTAGGGCAGCGGAACAAAAGGTCCCTCCTGCAGCCTGAAACTGGGGCAAACTCTTCTGCTGACCCTTCCAGCTTCTCCCCAGCTCCCCGCAAGGGAAATCTGGGAGGTCCTCAGGATATAAAGCTGGCTTTTAATTTCTCCTACTGACCCCACAGATATTTGAATGAAATAGTAACCAAATTGTGCAACTTCAATTAGTTCCTTCACTTTGCACCGTTATATCAAAATATAAAAAATATTAAGCGTATGATGAAAGCGATCCAGGTTCAAAAAAAAAAAAAAAAAAGGAATAGTCTTTGAAATTGTTTCCCTTTAAAATTATTTGTCAGCTAAAAAACGGGAAGGCTGGGAAGAACAAAACCACCCTCATTATATCCTCTTGAAACTGTTTAGGAAAGCAGCTATAGTTAACAATAACAAATCCATCTGGATAAATGCAGAGTGGGACATTGTGTACAATATTCTACAATTATTTACATGCTGGTCTTCATCGATCAACCGACCAGATTAGAAACAATAGATACGCACATCAATATAGATGCTCGAGCACCCAGGGTTTGTGCAAGCCGAGAGCAGAAGGAAGCCCAGCTATGCAGGCTGGGAAAAGGCAGGAGCATTTAAAATGCAGGATGTATTTCAGGGGTTATTACACCTTACGGCAGGGGGAGGGGAGCCTTTTATAATCTTGAAAAGCAGTTTTGAAATAACTGAATTCTTAAATAGCTGGTTAAAAACTCCACAGCTGATTTTAGCACTTATACTCTTTGATTATACCAAAAGCAGCTGCACTCTGCTATGTTTCTAGCCCTGTATATCCCTTAAGTTATCTGCTGGGTGGGCCTATTTTGCCAGAAAGTAATTCAACTTTATCAACTCCTGTTACCCGTGAGTCGCGTGTGCTCCTCTGGCTTGAAAGGCAAGTTGTGTATTGAACACAACCGCAGGACTGAGGTGGTGACCCAAAATTTAAGTCTACCAACACCCCCAAAAACCCCGACCACAGCCCAGGCTACGGAGAGGATTTTTGCTTCCCCTTCCCCTGGCAAAACGCTTCCAGCTCCCAGTTTCCACAAAGCGACCTTGAGGCACCTCGAATGGGGCCAATAACACAGTTTTCTGTCACCTTTGCGTTTTTCCCTGCTCATACAACAGCTGCACGTAAAGGTCACCCTCCCGACGCCAGCAATCCCGTATTTGATGTCAACTGCCCGTGCCCCAAGAAGCCACCGCGACGGCCAGGTGACAGGGAGGTCACAGACCACGACATTTTCCCTGCTCACTTTTCTGTTCTGGTTGCAAGGAGGAGGTGACATTGCAAATCCAACTGCAATTTTGACTTATACAAGGAGCTTTCATTAGCCTGGAGATACCCTCTTGGGGTTAGTTACACGGAGTCCTCCTACAGTCCGGCTGGCGCAGAAGAGTATTAATCTACTGGAGGATTAACAGATGATTATCTCTGTATTTTCACTTGTAATACACTACGTTGGGTTTGAACAGAGGCTTCGCACACAGATACCATCATCATTGCTAAAGGGCGCCCAGCTACAATCCCACACGGACAACCTCAAAGTTATGAAGAAAACAAAAAAACCTTTCGAGTTCCGAACGCAAATACACAAGGAGCGATAATTATAAGGATGGAAAGTTTCAAAAGTCTAGGGTTACAAAAAGAAAGTCGCAGATTAAAATCAGGAGTAAAACCCTGTATTTATCAAAAGCCACATAATCGTCATCAAAAGACAAACTCAATGTATGTTTTTTGCACAGTTACTGTGAGGGACACCAGGACGGCCCGGATAATCCCCAGATAATCCACTGGTGGGTCCTGGCAAACCTTCCCCCAGTACGGAGCTGGCGAGAGGCTGGGCTGGACTGGGTTTGGCGGAGGAGATGTGACCTTGGAGGAGGTCACGCATGCAAAGGGCCGGTGACCTGGTAGAGATGGAACAATGGCCCCTCCTGCCCTGAGAGCAACCCAGGAGGTCCCCAGGGTTGGGAAGATGCAGCACAGTTGGGTTAAATTATATTTTTTTAAAAATCTCTGAAATAAGACTTCAAAATCTTGCAAAAATGCAATTTTTGTTTTTAAAACTATGGGAAAACTAATAAATGTTTGGGGACGTGAAACTCATTTCTAACTTTTTCTTGAATTCATAGAGTAACTTTTTGCAATAAGATTTAGACGACAGCTTAACTCTCAGTTCCCTTAACGGCAGCCAATATTTCCTTACGTTAATCATACAGTTTCCCTATCATAAAGAGATGTTCCAAATTAACTTTAAAATGTCCTTATTCATCTCAAAGAGCTACATAATACCCAAAACAACCTCTCATACATGCCTGACAGAGATGGACGAGTTTTGTAAGTTAGGGGAGAAAATTAAGGAAGGACTTTAAGGACCAAATTGGGCTTAAAACCCAATATTACAGTAAGGGCTGCCTGACCCCTCCAGTGCTGCTGGGTGGGATGAATTCTGGGGATGAAGGAACAGACCAACTATGAACCTCTGCTCAACTCCAATTTTTTTTTTTTTTTTTTACTTTTACATAACTGGGCTCTTTTCAATAAAACACAGGTTGCCCTCCCATCCCCAGCACGGGTTTGCTTTAGTTCAGCCCCAGCCCCACTCCTCCTGCATTCAGAAAATCAGTGAAAAATAAAACCTCGTTCTCTGGGGATCTCATTCCCTCTCTCCCAGCGGCAAGCGCCACCAGCCCCAGCGTGGGACTGGGGACCGACAACAGGAGAGCGGCTCTTGCTGTTGCGACAGGAGGTGCCCCAGGGAGACCGGAGCCAAAGCATCGACCCGTGCTTCATCACGGCTGGTTTGCAGCTCTTCCAAAATCTGGGTCTCCCATTTATAGGAGCAACAAGGGTTTTCCATGACACCGCTGTTGGTAGGGAGGAAACGCAAGCTGATGTTTGAAAGACAGAAGGCTTTTACCCAACAGCTTAACCAGGAATCTAAATCCGACTTGGATTTTCTACAATGGAATAAATCTTCATGCCTAGGTAGGAATTAACCTGTTTAAGGATGACTCGAAGGACAGGATCTCTCCTGCACAGTCACTTGGACACGACAAAGCCAGCCCTCCTGTGCTGAGAACACGCGTTTGGCTGCCGCGGGCAGAGCCGGGGTGTCCTGCTCTCTCAGGGATGCGAACGGTGACAACTCCTTCCAAAGCCACCGGGTCTGAGACGGGGACCTGGTGCACAGGAGCCAGACTCCGGCGGCACAGATCTCTCAGGTAATTTGCAAGTTACACAATATAATAATGGGGAGAGAAAGAGCACAGCGAATTATCTTTCTGAATCAACTGAGGAGGATGGGGAAGGAAAAAAAAGCAACCTGCTGACTCAGCATCTATCATGCCGTTAGTCGGCAGGCGACTGAGCTCCCCCATCGCTGCTGCCGCTGCAGCAAAGGCTGTAGGTTGGGTGAAGCCCAGCACAAACCGTAACGGGCATCCACAAAACCACTCAGTGGCTTCTAACAAGGAGTATTTTGAGAATAAATACGAACGGTGTAAAGAATGCCCAGAGAAGCTGTGGCTGCCCCATCCCTGCAGGGGTTCAAGGCCAGGTTGGAGGGGGCTTGGAGCAACCTGGTCTGGTGGGAGGTGTCCCTGCCCAGGTGGAATGAGATGATCTTCAAGGTCCCTTCCAACTCTAACCATCCTATGATTCTATGATGAAGCCGTGCAGAAGCACACGTGCGTGCAGACCCAGAGTCCATAAACAAACCCCCAGGGTTCACTGTATGAACGTAACGCAGGGGCAAGCAAGGGGCTGGTCCGGGAAGCCCTTCACCCTCGGCCCCATGAACCACCAACCCTTCCATCTGCCCCACACCTTCAAGTACAGGCAGCAGAAAACACGGAGCCATCCCCAGGCAGCTCCAAGGCAGAGCAGGCACCTTCTCCCTCACAGGCAGGAATTGTGAAGTGATGAATACTTGCAATAAATATATAAAAATCCCACAAACAAATCAACGCCAGGTAGCGGAGAAGGCTGGTACCCGCAGAACGAGAGATGTAGGGTGAACAGGCAGAGGACTGCAGGGAGGTAAGGACCAGCCTGCAGTTGAGAGTTGAAGGATCAAACTGTTTAATTTTTTTCCTCTCTTTGCTACAAATCAAAATTTTGAGCACACTCCATCCCCCGCAGTGGAGGAACAAGGTTACTAGGGAACAATACCATACATAATTAAAGAGTTATCTTCATATACGTGCAAAAAAAGGGGCAAATTACTGTTGCTAAGGGAACATTAATTCCCACGGTTTTGAACTTCCGAGTGCTGGAGTTTACAGTCCTGACGGCGTTCACCCCCATGTGCTTATCAGGGCTCCGGCGCTCCAACAATACGGTTGGTTATTTTATTTATGCATGATTTTAGGTAGTTGTTAGTATTTCCTTTAGCAATACCTATTATTCGGAGGCACGACCCACTCTTTGGACAACAGTTTGCCCACAGGATCGCTCAGGGAAGCGCAATCAACTCAGTTGCTGTAACGATTGTCACCGTGGCGAAACACCAGAGTTATTGACAAAGCCTCAGATGCAACATCTAAAAAAAGAGGTCACCAAAAGTAAATGGGTTGTGAAATCATTGCTAGAAAACGGCTATCTGTGTTAATTTAAAATAAAGATCAGAACAGACCGAGATAAACCTGGGTAAGGAGATTCTACAGAAGTTGCCATGAGAAAAAGAAAATAGTTGTTTTTTGCAAATGCCAAAAGGGGAGTGAATGACAGTAAAATATTGGCTCAGGGATCCATATTCCCTCGTATCTAGCAAGCAGAGGGAGAAAAACTTCTTGATTTTGTATTTTGAAATATCTCAGTGTTATGAAACTCCATTAAGATTTACCCATTATTTTCGTTTCAGGAAGATGCTGTCTCATCAGCAGCTCACACCCCTCAAACAGGGGTCAGAAATCCAGAGCGCGCCCTCCGAGCGGGTGATCGTGTGGCAAGCACCCAGCAAACAGTAACAGCTATTAATTCTTTCTCTCGGTTACCCAGGGATTAAGTAATCTCCACATAATCACACAGCAGCTTCAGAAAAGCAGTCTCTCCTACTATAAATGGTCTGAGAAACGCCTGCTTCCCGGTCCTCCTCGCCTGCTTGTCTCTCCCCCCCCCCTTTATTCCACCAGTTCTCCATGTCAAACCAATGACACAACAAATCCTCTCCGATGCACGGACGGCTCCCGAAGGGAAAAGAAAATCCCGAGGGTTTGGGGAATCCTACCGAGTGAATTCCGCTGCAGAAAGCCCTGCACGGTCTGCAAAGGAGCAGCGCTGCAGCTGCAGCCCCACCGTCCGCCGGCAGCGAATCTCCGCACCTCACTGCCAGGTGCCCGCGGGGACCGCAGGGACAACAACAGGTTCTCAAATGAAATGGAGAGCCAGCAGCCCCATATTCCCGCTCCCCCGTTTAATTACAACGGGGTCTGAAACACGCGACGTGACTAAACGCCTTCCCAGCTCTTCGATCTGACAAAGCAATTTTTAAGGCAGAAAAAACACGAGGGTGGGTGAGGCTGCTTCACGCATGCCGGGAAATCTGCTGCAAGGACTGACTGCATCAGCCGCGCCGCGGCTCCGACAGCGCGCTCCGCTCCAACGGTTTGTAAAACAATATTTTCAATCCGCACCCTATCGAAATCGCATTTGGAAAAGGCGGAAGACTCACACAAAGGCAGTCCAGCAGTTAGGAAGGGATCCGATCCCAGCCCGGTATCCCTGCGCTCGGCGTTAACGCAGGGCGGTGTGGCTCCCAACCGACATCGGGCTCCCGAAACGCAGACGAATGAGGGGAAAAAAAAAAATAAAATAAATAAAAATCCCAGTGCGGCAGGGGGTGAGAGCACGCCAGATCCACGTGTGCAGTGAGGGAGCTCAGGACGGGCGGAGGATGGAGGAAAGCTCTCAGCGGTCCCCAGGGACCAGCAGGGCTGAGCAACGGCATGTGCCAATGGCCACCCCGGGGGAGCGGAGCCTGGGAAGGGGCAACCGGACCCCCCCGGAGCAAGAGGGGATACCAGACACAGTCTGGGACTCAAGAGTCATTTTAACCCCAAATTCTCCCTGATTATTCAGTTTGTGAGGGGGTGTTCTGCTTCAGAAAACAAATATAAAAATTATTACTGTGCTAACATTAGTGTTATTATAAAAATTATTATTATCCTGATAAAAATCATTGAGAGCTGCATTAATTTACTAACAGAATAAAGCGTCTACCCCACCAAAATGACTCCCCTGTGGGAGTGTGGGGGGGATTGTTGAGGGTGGAAGATTTGCACTGATGGAACGACAGGACCGACCTGGGCTATTAATTGCCGTATCTAATTAAAGAAGAGCTCACCAACCGCTTTCCAACAGAGTGAATCCCTTCTGCACAACTTTGAGAATTCCCACAAGTCATAAAAGACGTACAAAAGATACTATTTCTGCGTAGAATTCTTTTTCTGCAATTAATGTTAAAGATAACGTGATACAAACTACTTCAAATCCTGCCACTTGTACACCCCCCGGAAGAACAGATCTTCCTTCAGCGGCCGAGAGAACGCACCACAAGCGGGTATTTCGAGAGGTAAGCTCAGCAGTGCAATTTAAAAAAAATCTCAAAAAGGAAAAAGCCCAGCTCAATTACATCACTGCCCTGACACAAAAACAAAGAAAAAAAAAAACACAAAACCCAAACCACCAAAACCACCAAAGAAAACAAGAAGAGCTTTCCAGCTGTGTACAGTTCCTAACGCAAAGCAACAGAAGTCACAGAAATGTTTCCATAAATACAGTATTACATTTGGTAATTGTTAATCCGTGGGTCATGAATTGACTTTTTTCTTCATTTTTTGCAAACAAAATGCTAGTACTTAAGCAGATGGAAAAGCCAGGCTGTGTTTGAAATACTTTAGCTAAAGCGGAAAATTAACATCCATTTAATACAGATAAGGGGGTTTACCTCGTTACATGTTAAATATAACCCCCCTGGACACATGAGCAGTAAGCAAACCCTAAGGCATGAGTCCCTGGTTTGAAAATAACCTTGAATATCATAAAATGTCCAACATTATGAACAAATTATTTCTGGAGCCCTGGCTGTAACGGGGCAGGATGGAACACACAAACCCAGTGTTATCACCACTTTGTTAATACACCTAAAGACCAGAACACGAGCGCACACGCCGCCTTGGTTATTCCATTAAACCTTATGAAATTACATTACAGATTTTATCCGTAACTATAAAAAGATGTGAGCGCTTTATACTTCGTGCACTTTAAAACGGCATTAATAAGTACATTATCTAAATTTATAAACCAAGGCCAGCTCCGCTCAGTACCTGCACTGGATCCAGGCTCATTAAGGAACAATCTCGGGAGCAGAAAGCCATCTGCAGAGCAAACGTCCTGCCTTAATTTGTCCAAATGGCTGGAAAAAGGGCAAAAGAAGCCGTCTGGGGACTCTGCACAACAGGGTGAACACGAACGACCAGGCAGAAGTCAATCTGCCCCTACTCGACTCACCACCTCAGGATTGGTTGTTTAAAAATGTACGAATCAGAAGCACGAATTTTTATATTGAACATTTCGGTGACTCCTTTCTATTTTCATCCACAACCTTTTTATTTAAAAAAAGTCTGAAACATCCATCATCTTTTAAATAGAATAAAACTTAAAATTCACTATCATAGAATCATAGAATTGTCCGGGTTGGAAGGGACCTTTAAGATCATCGAGTCCAACCATCAACCCAACTCTGACTAAAACCATCACTAACCCATGTCTCTAAGCACTATGTCAGCCCGTCTTTTAAATACCTCCAGGGATGGGGCCTCAACCACTGCCCTGGGCAGCCCATTCCAAGGCTTAATAACCCTTTCCGTGTCAAAATTCTTCCTAATATCCAATCTGAACCTCTCCTGGCACAACTCGAGGCCATTTCCTCTTGTCCCATCGCCTGTTCCTGTTCCTTGGGAGAAGAGACCGACCCCCACCTCTCTACTATAACTCTTAGTTTCCCTAATGCAGACATCCCTAAACAGACCAAAAATACACTGTAATAGTTCTCCTTAAGAAAGAAAAAAAAACCCCTCATTTAAAAAGAGGACAAAGAAAAATGACAGGATGCAAACTCAATAGAAAATTAGATTAGTGGAGTAATTTTTCAAAAGAATTGGACCTTTTCAGACTCCCCGTGTTCCATTCGCTGCCGGTGACATTTGGGTTAAATCACATCAGCGCTTCTAAAAGTTCAGCCAAAGAACCCAAATAACCCATCTCAACTCACTGCGTTTTAGCCGAGTAATTTTGTTTAGATTTACTGTTCAAATTTTCAGTCCTTCCCCACAACTGTTCTGACGACCAATCTTTCAACCTAGTTACTCAAAGGGATACAAGTAGCCTCAATTGTTCACTGTTTTAATCATTTAAATAAACGTAAAGCTGGTCTTTTTGGAAACTACATAAAAGTTAATGGGGCAGTGTAGGAAGTAATCAGCTGAATGTAATGTTTACTGTCACTGCATCAGAAAGGTACTAATTTGCAGCAATCTACGTGCATCAACTTATAATTATTTTTCTGAAATTATGTTTCAAGCTCCTATGGGGGCAATAGAGAACCACCCAGGATGAGCAGAGAAAAGAGCCCACGGTTACAACTTCCTCAGAAGTCATTGTAAGGGAACACAAACGCGATACCGGAGATGGAATTTTATCCACCCGCTCAATAAAGGCCGAGGAACCGCGACGGGTGGCTTGGGGAAAGCCGCTCAAACCACCAGAGTCAGAAATAACTTCACTGACGTGGCATTAAATAAAACCATTATCTGTTTTACAAGACAGTAGGTTTACAAGACAATAGGTTTAATAATTGGATGCAATGTCGATTTCAGGACAGAAAATACGTTTTAGTCAGAATTTGTGAGCAAATACTCAAAACAAAATTTTGTTAATTGTTTTGGAAGAAATTTTAAATTTATCCTTATACACGAGGTAGAAAGCAGAGTCAATGACAAGATTTATTTCAGACAAAATATCTGCTCTGCTATCAAAATCAGAGGACCCGATACCTCAACTCAGAGCAAAATACTATTACAGCATCATTTTGCATTTTACTTCTAACTTTTATTTTTGTTCCAACACGTAGATGAAGACCTTTTGCTGACAAACCACGACACCTAGAAGATAAAGGAGGGTAACAGGTACAGGAGGCGTGTCGCCTCTGCAGAGAGTAACCTGGACCTTCTTTCCCTGGAGTTTTATTTTCTTAAAAGCAAACTGCAACCCCCACCACCGCCACCCGGGCAATTTCTCAAAGCCCAAGGGGTCTTTCCCAAGTATTTCTCTTTCCCAAATGACAGGCTCTTCATTAGCAAATCTGCATCGTATCACAGCACAAAAACGTAACCCCAACCCAAGGAACACACCTTGGAATCCAGACTCCCAACGTCTGCAGCCCAGACAACACAATCTGGGAAACTGCTATAGACAGAACCCATCTCAGCCGAGATGTCAACTCTCGTGCCCCGTTCCTCGCTGCTCCCACTACTGTTCCAGTAGAGGTTTGGTCCATAGCAGGGGATTTATCTATCTAGATACTAGTATCTAGATATATCTATCTAGTATCTAACTAGAGTTTGTAGCTTGGTGGAGTGACCAAGTGTTATCTTACAAGAAACTTTGTTAAAGATGCCCATAATTGGGCATTTGGGAAGAACCAGCCAGTTGGAGAAGTCACTCTGGAGCAGTTAACAGCCAGACACTGCATCCACCCAACGGAAGCCCAGAGAGAAGAGAGATGGGACCATCTCCAAAGTGCAGGTTCTCATTTATTGCTGTGACCATCCCTATGCTATTTCAGCCAGGGGGAAATGGAAACCCACCTTCGCCACACGGAAACCCACCTTCGCCACACGGAAACCCACCTTCGCAACCTCGTTGGGGGGCTGAAAGCCTCCCCTCCCGGGTGCCCTGCTCTCGCCCTGCCCACAGCACCATTTCTCCCAAGCCTCGCCACCTCCCATGGACCTCCCCAGCCACTCCGACACGCAGGTGAGCGCTCTCCCACGCTGCCCAAAAATGCCTCAGGCTCTCTCCAACCAACTCATCATAAACGTGCCTCCAACACAATGCCCAGAGGAGCTTCCACGGTGGGGAAACAGCTTCAATTATCCTTACTCAGTAACCCAGCAGCTCCTATGAGGCATAATCTAGAGCTGGAAGTTAAACAGAAAGATATGAAAACAAATAAACATGTTTTTGTTTACACTGAATCACAAATTGTTTCTTTTCTTGCAGCGGAACAAAATATTCTAACCATTGAAAGATGTGGTCTCCTGTATTTTGGGATAAGGAGGTCTTACTTTGCAACTGCACTGGCTCAGAATCGGATCTGGTGGTAACACACGGGAACAGAAGGAGTTAGGAACGGTTACATCATAATGGTTACATGTAATCGGGGGAAAGAGGTAGGAAAGCATAAAAATAACCAGAATATTTCAAAAGGCAAAGAGCAGCTCTGCAGACAGTAGAGGCGTCCATTTTTTAGAACTCGTTAGCAGGTGGGAAACCCCTTTTGAGAGCTTTGGCAGCGCACGCCCGGTGGCACGCAGGGAAGGGGTCGGGAGCGAGGGAGTCTCCGCGGTGAGCGACTTCCCAGTTCCCTCCTCGTCATCGCGGCCCTAACACGCTTTCGCTCTCCATCTGCAAATTATAAAATACTTTTATACTCTAATAAGGCTGTTTGGGACCTTTAGCAACCACAAGCCTTTTCAGCTTCAAACGGAAAGCATGACAGATATACTAATTATTCCAACTGACTGAATATGTTAAAATGTAATTAACTAACAACAATTAACACTATATACAACATAAGCTTGTCTTGATCACTACAACAAGAGCTACCTACTTTGTAGGGCAAATTTTGTCTTTTCATTTGTGCATGTTCCTCTAATTAAAACTTCAAGCAGCATTTTTTAGAATGGCGTAGTGGTCATCTGTCCTCAAATTACTTGAGGAATCGGTACAAGTGACTGAAGCTCAAAATAGGTTATCCCAATGGCAGGCGGTCTCTGCCAGCACTCAGCAACCCCTGGACGAGGACAGGAAGAGCGCAGTGGAAGGGATTTATTATGGATTCAAAGCCCTATTGCATAGGAAAAAGGCTCCGAAATCACCCAAACCCAGAACTGACATGTTGAAAATATCACTTTGGTCTTGGCTGAACCCATGGGAACCCAAACACCAGTAAGTTCTTTTTCAGAATCACAGACCGGCAGGGTCAGAAGGGACCTCTGGAGACATCGCAGTTTGGGCTGGGTTGGCCCATGACAGGACAACAGATGTTCTCCCCACCTCCCGTTCCAAGGAGAGGCAGAAGAGAGATAAAGAGATTCATGAGTTTAGGAAAAAACTGAACTAATGAAGTATTAATAATAAAAGGGAACAAGGAAATAGATGCAATATCTAAAAATATATATACAAAACCGCATCAAGCTCCCAGGGAGGTGTCACCAGCAGGCATTGGGGAAGTTGCAGACTGGTCTCAGTGACAATGGGAACTGGATTGCAGAACACACTGATGGGGATGGAAGGTAGGTGAACTGACAGGGTCTTCCTTGGCCATCAGCCATCAAAGAAAAAGAGCCACTGAAGAGAAGCCATCCAAGAAGAGGAGCCATCCAAGAAGAGGAGCCCACTGAAGATCCAGCCTGAGCCCCCTGATCCCGCAGCCTTTATACTGAGCGTGGCAGATGGGAGGGAACACCCTATTGGTCAGTTTGGGTCACCTGACCTGTCCCCGCCTCCCCACAGGTTCCACCCCTCTATGGGGTAAACAACCAAGTCAGCTGACCCTGGTTGCCATGGCAACAAGTGTAAACAAGAGCCTCTACCTGAGCAGAGAGTTGGCCCCGTTCCCCCCTGCACCAGGACAGATCACCCAGTCCAACCCCAACCCAGAGGTCCCACAGGAACGTGTCCAGGTGGGGTTGGAATGTCTCCAGAGAAGGAGACTCCACCACCTCTCTGGGCAGCCTCTTCCAGGGCTCTGCCACCCTCAAAGTGAAGAAGTTCCTCCTCATGTTTAGATGGAACTTCTTATGTTCAAGTTTGTTCCTGTTCCCTCTTGTCCTGTCCCTGGGCACCACTGAAAAAAGACTGGCCCCATCCTCCTGACACCCACCGTTTAGGTATTTCTAGGCGTTGATCAGATCCCCCCTCAGTCTTCTCTTCTCCAGACTAAAAAGCCCCAAGTCCCTCAGCCTTTCCTCATCAGAGAGATGTTCTAGGCCACTGGAGCACTGAACACTGGGAACAAACCTGGGGGCTCTAATGTCCAATCCAACCCCCTGCCAGAGCAGGGTCACCCAGAGCAGTTGCACAGGAACGTGTCCAGGAGTTTGAACATCTCCAGAGAAGGAGACTCCAGACCCTCTCCGGGCAGCCTGTTCCAGGGCTCTGCCACCCTCCACTACCCAGAGGAACGACCCAGAGCCCCAAACCCACCAGAGCAGTGAGGCCCCTCATACAATGCCCAGCACCTGGAGCCAGGAGGTAGTGACTGTGGGGGCAAAGCACACCTGAGCCCACACGGGCACTGGGAGCGGGAATGGGAACAGGAATGGGAATGGGAACGGGAATGCTTCACAAAACAGAGCCAGCTCCTGCGGTTGCCTCTGCTCAGCGGCTGCCCAGCCTCCCTAGGAAAGCACAAGCAGAGCCCACCAAAACCCCGGGCAAAACTTTACAAGTACTTGCAAAGATTGTACTTAACCACGTTTTAGAACTCAAACCATTTTCTTCTAGTATAACGCTAGTACGCCATGTTTTATAGTTCAAGCTGCTGTGGCCATTGTGTCCCTCCTACACCTTTAATTAGTTTCAGAGCTACCCAAGTGTTAATTTTGCCACACCAGCGTGAGGAGGCTCCTCTCGGTGATTTCCCAGGATGAGAGAGCGAATCGCTGGCAGCCAGCGGTGCTGCTCAGACTGCGACTCCCCGCTTCCCCCTCCGGACCACAACGCTTCGCCCGCACAGATGTAATTAATTCAATTACCTTGGTCAACTGTATTGATTCATCCCTGAGTTACCAGGGGAAGGTGATTTTTGGCAGAGTGTACCAGCACCTTTGTATTAGGGTTTGCCACAATTAACACGCAGTTTGAAACAGAGATCTTCCAGCTTCAAGTGCAGACGTGATAATCACCGTGATATTGTCACAATTAAACACGCTCGGACAGGCTGGTACGGAAACTGTTACCGCTCTCCAAGCAGTGATGTGGGGTTTAGTACTGAAGAAAGTCATTTCACTGCTGTTTGAGTCTGAACGGGCTGGCGAAATTACAGTAAGATAACTAAGGAAAAACAAAAGGGAAAACAGAAAATCCCATCTGAAAACCTTGTACTTCTCGGCATTTCATTGTTTTCTCAAACAGATGTAACACCCAGCGCTATTTTCCATCAGCAGCTCGTGCTGCATTCTGGACTCACACTGCAGCTGAATTAATTCTTCCATTCCCTCTCCAGTGAACGCACTACCGATGTTTTTAGAAACACATTACGGCTTTTTATCAAAGGTATCTACACCAAAAGCAACCAAAATCCTTCTTCCAGTCTGTTACCTCCTGGAATCCAAATAACTAGATTTTAAAAGTTCTGCTTAAACACTAACGTATGGATAAGGGAACCCGAACACCCCCAGGAATCGTCTTTCTTGGGGTTCCTGTGGCTCCACACTGCGACAGAAAAAACTTCCCAGATGAAGGGAGTCACAATTTATGGCCTTTGATCGTAAATCCCACTCAGGCTCCTACTTAAGGCAATTATACAGTCAAATATAAAAAAAAGGTCGACAGTTCTATTTAGTTAGAAGAATGAGTAATTATTTATAAAATTATTTTCCAGGTACTACACAAGCAGTAGTAGTAATATATACACATATACAAATAGATGGAGCTTTAGGAAATTAAGTATGCAACAAATTCAGCCCAAAAGTTAAATTGCAAAAGGAAAAGCAATATAAAGACACGTGGTACCACTTTGTATCAGTATCAGGTTTCAGATCCATTGAGCTATTTATAGATATTCCTGGATTAATTTTTGATGGCACTTTACAACACGGCACCATTTAAAGTGCCAGAGCAATCCCTGCACCACTGGAAGAGGCTCAACCCAAGTATTCCACATCCCCGAATTTCATTAGGAACAGCACAAAAGGGTCTGGAAAAGGAAGTGGGGGAATTGCCCAGCGTTGCTACCTGGTCGCTGGCTGTCCGGGAAGGAGCTTGTCCATGCCAAGGGCTGCCACCTCAGCCCAGCGCTGCAGCACCAACCCAGGCAAGCGCTGCCGAGTTCCAGGCAGCATCATAAACTGCTTTGCCGAGACCAGACATAAATCTCTCTAATTAACACAATTACAGAAGCTCTTTATAGTAATTTTTTTTGATTTATCAACCAGGAGGTACAATCAATCTAGTACGAGCACATTACTCGTGATGGCTTATAAACATCTTCTGCCAATTAAAAAGATGCTGTGGATTACTTGCATCCTAGAAGGTAAGGACACATTCATAGAATCACAGAATCATTCAGGTTGGAAAAGACCCTTGGGATCGTTGAGTCCAACCATCAACCCTACTCTACAAAGTTCTCCCCTACACCATATCCCCCAACACCACATCTAAACGGCTCTTAAACACATCCAGGGATGGCGACTCAACCCCCTCCCTGGGCAGCCTCTTCCAGTCTCTGACCACTCCTTCCGTGAAGAATTGTTCCCTAATGTCCAGTCTAAACCCACCCTGTTGCAGCTTGAAGCCATTCCCTCTTGTTCTATCGCTAATTACCTGTGAGAAGAGACCAGCACCAACCTCTCTACAGTGTCCTTTCAAGTAGTTGTAGAGAGTGATGAGGTCTCCCCTCAGCCTCCTCTTCCTCAGACTAAACAGTCCCAGCTCCTTCAACCGCTCTTCAAATGATTTGTTTTCCAGGCCCTTCACCAGCTTCGTTGCCCTCCTCCGCACTCGCTCCAGCACCTCGATATCTCTCTTGGATTGAGGTGCCCAAAACTGGACACGATACTCCAGGTGTGGCCTCACCAGTGCTGAGTACAGGGGGACAATCACCTCCCTGCTTCTGCTGGTCACGCTATTTCTAATACAAGCCAGGATGCCGTTGGCTTTCTTGGCCACCTGGGCACACTGCTGGCTCATATTCAGCCACTTGTCAATTAGGACCCCCAGGTCCTTTTCCGCCAGGCAGCTCCAGCCACGCTTCCCCAAGCCTGGAGCGATGCGTGGGGTTGTTGTGGCCCAAGTGCAGAACCTGGCACTTGGCCTTGTTGAAGCTCATACCGTTAACGTTGGCCCAACGATTCAATCTATCCAAGTCTGTCTGTAGAGCCTCCCTGTCCTCATGCAGATCAACACTCCCGCTTAACTTGGTGTCATCTGCAAACTTAGTGATGATACACTCTATGTCCTTAGACACTCCCTAGAAGGTAAGGACACATTCCCTAGAAGGTAAGGACACATTCTCTTCTCCTCCATCATTTCAAAAGGAGAGTGAAATATTCACAGACAAAGGCAAAGAGTTGCTAGAGTGAAAGAAAACAATTTTAGAAACAAAGAACTTCCCTTGCATCAATATTCCAGCAAATTCTGCTATGGAAGCTACCCATCTGAAAGAGCATTTTGCGAAGTAAGGAACCCACTCCTCACAGAAATGCAAGTGGAGGTTTACCCTGATCATATGCTGCTATTAATGTGTACAGCAACAACAAAAAAATCCCTTCTCAATTAGAAAGAAGATGAAAAACTACAAATAAAGATTCTTACAGACAGAAAATGCAGTCAGAAACAATTAAGAAGTTATTTACATGGTAAACAATCAATAGCCTAAATGCAAATTGTTTAAAATGAAAGCAAAAAATAACTGCCTTATGGCAAAAACCCTGCTGTTTTTTCTGTTAAAATAAAAAAAAAAAATCATTAAAAAAAAAGGCAGAAACAGTCTGAGGCTTTGTTTTCACATGCTCTGCCTGTATCTCACCACCACGGACACAAGCATCTGACGACAGCAGATGGTACAAAATTCAAACCCAGAACCCGTGTCAGAGGTAGCTGAAACCTCGCAGTGTTGGGAGACCTTGCAAGGAGGAGACAGGAGAAGCAGGCCACCCCACGGCTGGGGGGCACTCCAGCAGGCAACGGGGATAAACAGATAACAAACTTCTTCTGCGGCAAGGTTATGAGGAAAATTTACTTAATCAGAGTATGTGCAAGTATGGCAAAGAACCGTCAAATTTCCAAAATGCAGGCTGACCCTTCACAGGAGAAACAAGCCTCTGAGTCAAGGGGTGGCACGGAACAGCCCAGAACCATCAGCCCTGGGGCATTTTGCTGTATTTATGTCTTTTCCAGACAAATGTCCTCCTCCTTTCCTGGACAGAAGCAAGCAGCACCCACCACCCCATAACCTGCAGAGAACTCTGGAGAGCAGCACTACGCTTCTACAGAGCAGACCGGCAGACATTGCTAGAGTCTTTCAGGTGAAATTACCATCTACCAACCCATGCCTCAACAGCCAAGGACTGGTGGGTCCTCTGAGGCTCATTCAACAGCATTTCATAGAATCACAGAGTAGTTTGGGTTGGAAGGGACCTTTAAAGCCCATCCAGTCCCACCCCCTGCCCTGGGTAGGGACACCTCCCACCACACCAGGTTGCTCCAAGCCCCCTCCAACCTGGCCTTGAACCCCTCCAGGGATGGAGCAGCCACAGCTTCTCTGGGCAACCTGGGCCAGGCTCTCACCACCCTCACAGCAAAGAAGTTCTTCCCCACATCTCATCTCAATCTCCCCTCTTTCAGTTTAAAACCCTTCTCCCTCCTCCTGTGGCTCCCCTCCCTGATCCAGAGTCCCTCCCCAGCTTTCCTGGAGCCCCTTTAGGGACTGGAAGGGGCTCCAAGGTCTCCCCGGAGCCTTCTCTTCTCCAGGCTGAATGCCCCCAACTCTCTCAGCCTGTCCTCACAGCAGAGGGGCTCCAGCCCTCCCAGCATCTCTGTGGCCTCCTCTGGCTCCGCTCCAACAGCTCCATGTCCTTCTTGAGCTGAGACATCTCAGCCATGTACAGATTTTCCTCTGTGGGCCTCAATCTCGACAACACTGTTACTTTCATACAGTAAAGTTCATTAGTTGGGACATTCCCATCAATAACAGAAGATCGGGACCTATAACCAGAGATGCATTTCTGTGGGTAAAACCGCCCGGGTGTCTCGGCGGCTGCTGCAGGAACCCCTCCTGCTCCTCCACGCTCAGGTTCACAGTTACAGGCAGGACTTGGCAAGAAAACGGTGTTAATCTGAGGATTTCATCTGGGAGAACTTTGTTAGGCTCAGTAATTTCCATTTTCTCCTCCAAGTGATCTCCATACATTTATGTGCACGGAGGGGCCGGGGGGAAAACCCCCGCGAGCACCGAGCCCCAGCGCAGCGCCCTCACCCCAACCACCGCTCCGGGCACGAGACGGGAGCACCACGACGTGGAGCCACGAGAATAACTTCAGATCAGGATGGAGAACACCCATTTCCAAGGCTGAGAGAGAGACTCGATCTCCCAGTGGAAACCCTCTGGACGGTGGGCTTCTCGCCCTGCTGTGCTGCACATGGACCATCTAACCTCATCGCACTTTTTGGCCAACTTTTTACTTTTTTCTTCTCCATCCTAGGCCCGTGCTTTTTCAGCAACTTTTCTCAACTTTACTGGTTACAGGCTGTGATATTTCACCGGAAGAATTTTGGTGATACCCTCTGAAGATACCTCCCTTTGGTAGGTACAGACACGCTTGCCAGCACCGCACCATTCACTGCCTGGAAACCGAGCTGGTTTCACCTGAAAATGTATCAACACAACCCAAATCAACACTTTAGGATTTAAACTAAACCAAGACCACACACGCCGATATATTTTCCTTGTGTGTTGATTTATATTGTTTAAAATGTTTGTAATCTTCCCCGGGACCAGGCTCAGCAGTGACTTTACATTCAGTTCATCCGCCTTTGCCATCACGACTTAATTAGCTGTGATGTTTCCCTCCTGCTGCCCCACTACCTGGATGAGGTGTAAATTATCTGCTAAAAAATTTGTTTATACTTATCTTTGTTTTGCTTGGCAATTTAAAACTGAGACTGTTGAGCATTTCATTTAATGAGGCCAAGTTTTGCATAGCATTACATTCTGTCAAATAATTACACTTTAAAAATTACAGCTATACAGAAGATATAGAGAAACCTGTTAGTGCTAAAGTTATTCTATTTATGGAGACAAACTTTGAAGTTTATTAATGAAAAGTCTGCACTGGAACAGCTGTTCTGCTGATTAAATAAATGGTGACGAAGTTTCCCGGCTCACTTCCTCGGGCAGGCAGCAATTAAAAAGCCTCACAGACCAACCGGGTAAAACTCCCAAAACGCAGGAAGGTGCCCAGCACGTTACACAAACACGCGAAATTATAAGCAGAATTCAAACCCTCCGGTATTTCAAGTGGCTTTCAGACTTAAAAAAAAAATTATTATTTGTTTGGAAAAATTTCCAACAATTCCAAGCACTATGACCTGTCTTAAAGTAACCTGTGGATTTCAGTAAAGGAATATTTGAGTTTGATTTAGCGGAACATTTAAATGAGCGAGCAAATTAGGAATGCACAGAAAACTGTCCTCGATGAAATGAAAGGAGAGCCAGTTTTTAGTTTTTCAGCTTTCTACTCCATTTCCAAATTCGCAGTAGGTCACAAGTGGAGAAGAAAAAGAAAGAAAAAAAACAAAAAGGAAAAAAAAAATCCAACCGTTCCAATTTATTTCTCCTGCTCCAAAAAAAAGCTCCGTGGCCGGTGGCAGCGTCGAAGGCAGGAGAGCACCGGTCCCTCCTGGGCTGGGGAGTTATCACCCATTAGCACAGGGAGCTGTGAGGTCAAGAGAAAAAATGTAAATGCCCCCAGATGGGCCACTGCACGTTTAAGCTCAGCTCAGTCAGGAAGATGAACCGAGATTTGATCAGCAGTAATAAACTCGAAAGGTTTCCCCGCAAAGATGGAGCAGAAGTCAAAAGGAGGGGAACTTCACCTGAATCCATAATGACCAAATCATATGTCAAAGTATTTCGGTTTTACGAGCAGGTACAAATTCATCTGATTATCTCATTCTTTCGCAGATGCAGCTTCTTTAAAAGAAAAAGCACATAATAACGCGAGTGCTTTGCGCATTGTAACAGAAACATTAGGAAACACGGCACCTTATTTTCCCAGATCTACAGAGGGCTGCAAAGCTAATGCAAACAAATATTTGTTTTCTGAGAAGCAATTTCCAAGCCTCTCGGAACCAGAGGGCTCAGCAGCCTTCAGCAAGAAGCCAGCCCAGGAAATTAGCACATTAAGAGCAGGCAAGACATTTTCCCTGTAGATAACTGAGTGATAATTTTATATATATATATACACACACACGTATCTACATAGACAATTAATGCTGGTTCTCTATTTGAGAATTATTTATCTTTTACAATAAGATGAATGTTAAAAACCAGGCAGGCCCATTCCATGCCCCAGCCTGACTTCCCGCAGTGCATAAACCACATATTTTCCTTCATTTCGGTTTGACCGAAGCTCTCTGCTTCTCCGCCGCCAAAATATCCCTTCCATTCAGATCGCTTCAGCCATTACTCACCCCGGGAAAGCGCTGGGCCCTTCTTCATCATTTCCACTTCTCCTTGCATGTTATATTATATGCTGCACCTTATAGACCCAGCGGCCTCATGGTCCCCAAGCTTTCGTCACTGCCCGGCAGAGTGAAGCCCCCCGTCTCTGACAGCCTTCTCCCCCCCCCCACTCCTCATCCTCCAGGCTGCGACGTTTCACCCCGACACCCTGCAGCCCCTTGGGGTTTGCCACATTCTCCCTAATTTTGCCACCCCTTTTGTAAAAAGCCGGCACCAGGGCTGACTGTGGAGCTACTGTCACAGTTCTGGGCTCCCCAGTTCCAGAAGGACAGGGAACTGCTGGAGAGGGTACAGCAGAGGGCTACAAAGATGATGAGGGGCCTGGAGCATCTCCCTTATGAGGAGAGGCTGAGGGACTTGGGGCTTTTTAGTCTGGAGAAGAGAAGACTGAGGGGGGATCTGATCAACGCCTATAAATACTTAAAGGGTGGGTGTCAAGAGGACGGGGCCGGTCTTTTTTCAGTGGTGCCCGGTGACAGGACAAGAGGGAACGGGCACAAACTTGAACATAAGAAGTTCCACCTAAACATGAGGAGGAACTTCTTTCCTGTGAGGGTGGCAGAGCCCTGGAAGAGGCTGCCCAGAGAGGTGGTGGAGTCTCCTTCTCTGGAGACATTCAAACCCCCCCTGGACACGTTCCTGTGGGACCTGCTCTGGGTGACCCTGCTCTGGCAGGGGGTTGGACTGGATGATCTCCAGAGGTCCCTTCCAACCCCATATCATTCTGTGATTCTGCGACCTCACTGATGGCTCAGTAAAAAACTCCTTCTCACTCATCCTACTTAAGGATTTATTGCACACACACTCGTGCTCCATCAGCCCTTCTGTCACAGTATCTAACTGCAAACACAACCTTCTCGCCACCGCTGTTGTCCAAGACATTATTTTCTCATTTGCCAGCGTATGTGTGCATGCCCTGACCTCAAACCTGATTAGCTGGTATTAATTATCCCACTGGTAGTACAGGCAGTTTGCACCCCCCTGCGCCTCTCGCCTTCCCTCGCACTCAGCGCTCCCGCCCTGTGAAAGCTGTGAGGTTTATCAAAACCTATTCCCGGCAAAACCCCTCCATGGGATCAGCAATGAGGCTTCGCATTAATACTGATTTCCAGAGATTTGTTTCCGTTCAGACCGCATGTAAGACCGTTTGAAATAGCTTTTTAAAAAAAAAAAAAAAAACAAAAACACAAACCCTTAAAGCCCAAAACTCCTCCACTGAGAAAAACCCCACAGCCCGTGCATTTACACTGAACTACAGACCCATCCATTTTAAAACATTCCTGAGGGATTTTACCTCCAGGTGCTTTATGCTCCTGAGCTGCCGTCTCCGATGGCTCCCGGCACCCCGTATTGCAGCGCGTGAAGGACAGAATCTGGCACTTAGAAGGAACGTGCAGAAGTTGAAAGTGGAGGAAAGTGAAAGAATTTCACTGTAAACTGTGACGTCCCTGCACTACGGCCATCGTTTGAATCCAGCTGCAGCCGTGAGTAACAGCGGGCAGGGACAGCATCGCCCCCATCTCCCTCAGCACGCACGCTGCTTTGCAGGTGTATTATATTTATTTCTAATTGTATTCCCAGGCTGAACGGGAAGCTGTATTTAAGGAAAACCAACGTGGGAGACTCGGTAAAAGCCTGTGAGCACCCAAGTAGCACCAACGGGCTGTGTGAGGTGGGGAGAGCGAGAGCTTTCCATATATCCCTGTGCTGTCTTCGCCTGTCAGAGTACACACTGCTTTACTCCGTTTACACAGGCTTTAAACACAGATGCTGACAAATAAAACTCTCCTTTTTCCACAGCCGTTTCATGGTGTTTCTGAATTTAAACAGCACTGGACAATCTAAACTGGAGTAGTCGATACTGTAATACATGAGCATCTGTCACTTTGGTTCCTTAAAATTTACCTCCCCCACTTCATGATCCCTGTGGACATCAGTGGCAAAAAACCGGGCACAATCTCAAGCAAATAATACAGCCTCAAATAACGATAAAGTTGCTGTTCTCTCAGGATCAACAGAAAAAAAAAAAACCCAATCCTTTTTTAATGGAACTAAACTGCTTATACAGTCAACACACCCCGTAATCCAAGTGCATCCCTGTACGGACACAGTCCCAGAGTCTGCCTGGGAGAATTCAATTCTGCAGCGATAAGACCTCCCGCACTTAATCCCTACATCGGCATTTCTGGCCAAAATATCAGCCCTGGGCTGCCTGGGGAGCCCGGCTTTCCGCGTGTCACCCATGGCCATGGCCCTGCCTCCTCCACGTGGCCGCCCGCTCTGCAGGACACACTTACAGACTTTTAAACAAATTACACAGAAATACTCATTCGGGTGCAGAAGTCTCGTCTTGCCGTGGACTTTGCTGGATTTCCACCCAAAGGGCTCCAGAAATGTCTGTGCTACACACTCGCTTCACAACACGACAGGAACCGAGTAGTTCTATCAACCTAAGCTATAGACAACTTGCATTATCCAGGTAAAAGCACACTTCAAAACATCCTTATTTTGTTTCCTAAGGACAAAAGAACCCTTCCCCGTGGTTTAAGAAGATCCATCCTATTCCTATATTCCCCACGTAGCATGGAATTTATCCTTCCTGGGTGTGCAGTTCCTTGGGGGGTTGGAGAGCAGGAGATAACAAGCAAAAATAATAATTTGTGCACGTTCAGGTTTAGTATGATCTGGTTTTACATCAAAATAGCATCATCTTTATACCTAACTCTTCTCGCGTTTCCTGTCACACGGCTGCTTGAGCAATTAATGAAAATTAAGTCTTTCCAGTGGCTCCATCTTGCATTGAGGTTAGCGATAACAGTCAAATACGTTACACAACCGAACTCAATCCTCTCTTCTTAATTGACATCAGGCATTACCAGGCCAGTAATTATATTTATTCATCTCCATGAAAGGACAGAGGGATGCTGCCTGCCTGCACGGTTCAGTCTACAGATCCCTTATTACTCCTGGCAGTACAAGAACTAATCAATCCCCGAATCCTTTTCCAGAGCTCCATTTCAGTCTTTTAACGGTCAAAAACACTTAGGGTGCAAAAAAAGAAAAAAAAAAAAAAAAAATGTTTTATTTGAACAGATGTTCATTCACCCTCTTCCTGAGTCACACACAGGGGAATTTAGAAATGCATGTTGGGTTTGATTATTTTTTTTGTTTGTTTTAATCTAGAAGGGATTTTATTTGTCTTTTAAGCAAAGAACTTTGGGACCGCATGTCCCCGACCTCAGGAGCCGGGGCTCCCTGAGTGCTGTGCCCCGGGACCTCCGGCGTTCCGAGATCTAACCCGGCTACTCACTGCAACGCCGACCTGGCTCAGGGCACTTAGAGCTTCACTCTTCACAGTTTTATTCCTTCTGTAAGACGTTTGTGAGAGGCTGCAGAGAGCCAGCGCCGTTCCCGGCATGACTCACCATCCCAAGCCGAAAGGAAAGTTCAAACCAGGGCTGAAGCTGCCACAAAATGAACTTAAAAGGCACTAAAGCAGAGTGAGCCAGCGAGTTTCTCGGCACCTGCCATTGCCCCTCACCTCTCTATAGACGGAGTCAATAAGGAACCGGGCACCGAAGGCACAACTCTACCACGGAAAGAAACATCAAGGCTTTAACAAACGCAACAGCAAGAGAAGAGCCCGCGTCACCGAGTGCATTAGCCCCAGGGCACCGAGCTGCCTTCCACCAAAAATGCCTCAGCCATATTCCGAGAAAACGTCTTATTTCAAAGGAAATGTTTCGGTTCCCATGATGTAACCAGGCGTCACCCCGGTGACTAACAGCCGCAATACACAGGAGTGCACTTGGCCACTGCCAACGGAGCTCCCATCAGTGGCCAGCCCCAGGTCTGGAGGGGGGTAATGCAGCTTATAACCTGTCAGTGGGGACAATGGAGGCGTCACCCCCACCCCGACACACGGCACACCTGTAAAGAAAGACAGAACCGGTTTTGCTTTAAAAACATTTCAAAGCCTAAGCTCCATTTGGGTTACCTCTTGAAAAGACAAAAAGCTTTTCAAAACTTTAAAGGGCTCATCAGCAACTAATCATCTTTAAAACTGGCTCCTTAATATATGAAGTATTCTGAACAACCCATAGCGAATATGATTCAAGGATTGGAGCATCTCCCTTATGAAGAAAGGCTGAGAGAGCTGGGACTCTTTAGCCTGGAGAAGAGAAGGCTGAGGGGAGACCTTATCAATGCTTATAAGTATCTCAAGGGTGGGTTGAAGGAGGAGGGAGCCAGACTCTTTTCAGTGGTTGCCAGTGAGAGGACGAGGGGCAACGGGCACAAGCTGGAACACAGGAGGTTCCACTCAAATATGAGAAGAAACTTCTTTCCGGTGAGGGTGCCAGAGCCCTGGAACAGGCTGCCCAGGGAGGGTGTGGAGTCCCCTTCTCTGGAGATTTTCAAGACCCGCCTGGATGCAGTCCTGAGTAACATGCTCTGACATGCTCTGGGCAATCCTGCTTTGGCAGGGGAGTTGGACTGGATGATCTTTATGGTCCCTTCCAACTCTAAAAATTCAGTGAAATTCAGTGAAGTATGTTCCTTAGCAAGGAGATGCTTAACTAATCCTTTTGGGTTTTAAATGTTCCTTACACAGTCTCCTGAGCCAGAAGAACCCCCCACAGACACCCCCTTACGCAGCAGCTCGCACCACAGGGCATGGCCCTGGTCCCTGGTCTACTGGCTCTATTCAAATTAGCAACTCATTTTAACGCGGCAAAACCCAAAAGCGTGTGCTTTTATCTTTTTAGTCTGGAGAAGAGAAGGCTGAGGGGGGATCTGATCAACGCCTAGAAATACCTAAACGGTGGGTGTCAGGAGGATGGGGCCGGTCTTTTTTCAGTGGTGCCCAGGGACAGGACAAGAGGGAACGGGCACAAACTTGAACGTAAGAAGTTCCACGTAAACATGAGGAGGAACTTCTTTCCTTTGAGGGTGGCAGAGCCCTGGAAGAGGCTGCCCAGAGAGGTGGTGGAGTCTCCTTCTCTGGAGACATTCAAACCTGCCTGGTCCCTTCCAGGGGGTAGTTATTCTGCAGTTTCCCCATTCAGGCTAACAGTTGTTTAAGACCACGATACCCTGAAAACATGAACTTTTACTGCATAAGATTAAACCAAAGACTTATTTATTGCTGTAGCAGAAGCCTCCCCTCTTGCCCACAGCAGCCACCAGGGAACAGAGGGATGTTCCTTCATTCCTTCACTG
Organism: Numenius arquata; assembly: GCF_964106895.1. NCBI lineage: Eukaryota > Metazoa > Chordata > Aves > Charadriiformes > Scolopacidae > Numenius > Numenius arquata. Next base: position 4,192,101 of record NC_133598.1, on the reverse strand, counting down.
CAGCAACTTTTTTTAAGGCAGTCCTAACCTATATCAGAGTTTTGGTTGTTTGGTTTTTGGAAGACTGCAGGGCTATCAAACACAGTCGTACATTAAGATTTGCTATAAAAATGAAGTCTTAGCAAAGCGAGGATCGGAAGGTGGAGCACCACCAAGAGATGGAGAAACTCTTCCAAGGGGGAAAAAGAGTGGAGGTCATTGTAAGAACTGAATGTGCATTATGAAGAAATAATCAGCTAAAGGTTAATCTATAACTTGTGCACTTAAAAAACGCTAAAGCCTTGCTCCCACAGAACGTGCGCTACCGAGTGACATTTCAGCATATTACAGTGACATTACGTGCTACATTTTTCATTTCAGAGATTATTTCCCCCTGTTCCAACTTTACATCAAATAACATTAGAGACCGCCGGGCAGAGAGCTCTTAAAGAACTTCCAGACAAGAGATCTGAACTATTTGTAAAGTTTCCCTGTTATGAATGTCTTCACACTTCTGAGACAGTCGACGTACCCACCTTCTCTCTCTTTCTCAAGTAACTCTGAGGTCTTGAAAACTGTAATTTCTCGAATGAATATACTCTACGTTCTTCTGACAGAATCTAACTAAAGAAGAATTTAAACATATAATACCTAACATCAGAGTCTTGATATTTTCTAGTGAATTATTTCATAACCACAAAATTACCACCGAAGCATGGGTATGTTTACAGTCTGTTTCTCGGGGTATATCCAGCAACTACTTTTCAATGACATATGCTCCATTTACCCTTGAAATGGCACTATTACAACATAGAAGTTGAGTTTCTTGCCTTACATCCCACTAAATCAGCATCTCCCAGAGAAAATGATCCTATATAATGGCTTTTATTATTAGACCTTAAAAATTCTTTAACATACTGGGTATTTAACAACGAAACACATATCGACTTGCGCTTTTACACTAAATATCAGCATCCTTTTGAGCACTCTATCTCTTGGAATGTCTCACTGCATGTTACCAGTCCTTCAAACGTCTCTAGTTTTTATTTTACTGCTTGCAATTAAAAAATATTGCCCATATAAAATGTGAGCCTTTGACCAGCGGAAAGCAGCAAATCAATTCCTCAGAGTGATGGTAAAGCCACACTCCCTGTTCCGACCGCAGAGACATACGGTAAATGCCAGGTACCGTAGCTCCCTGCCCTCAATCTCCTACAGTCCCCAGTTCTCGCAACCGGGTGCGAATCACACCGAAGAAATCATTTCGCCTGAAATCACAGCACCCCCAATTACTAACACGCTCTGCTTCTCCTGTAAACACACACAGCCCTCCGGAGTATTTTGAAATAAATTAAAGCTTAGGAAATTATGAACATCCCATATTAAAACATTTTAAATTTAAAATTTTTATAGTGCCTGTACTTTTGAGATCAAAAGGGACAAATATCGAAGGCACGGTGAGAAGCTCCACAGTTTACATCACAGAGCCCATTCTAGGAAACATTACAAAAGCCTCAATCGCTCGGGTTGACATCACAGTCCCATAAATTTTGTGCCTGTAGTTTTGCACAAAACTTAAAAGAAAAAAGTATTTTACCACAATTCATGATCTAAACCGCTTAAACTTTGAAACATTTCAGCCTAAAAGCTCCACCATCCACCTGTTAAGTGTTTTACAGCGGTGATACCTGTGAGTCCCTCCCCTTCTTCTATTTACCCGTTAGGAAACTCCACGTGTTTCCTTCGAGCAGGACGGAAAGACGTCGTTCTCGGGGCTGTGGATAAAAGCATGAGCAAGTACCAGAGCATTTATATACTCAATAAATGGAGTGTTTGCAAAAAAGGTCAATTCAGCTGAGCACTCAGTATATGGCTATCAAACAGGATTTTTTTTTTTAAAAATCTTATTTTAAATCAAATTTATCCGAGATGAACCCAAAGACCTATAATTAATAGTTATTTGAAGTTATTTATCCCAGATCATCCCACTCTCAGTACTGCAGCTCAGTAATGAACATTCTGTTTCGCTGGATGAAAACTCAGGCCATATAAATCTCTGGGTAGAGGCTTCCCAAAAGGAAGGACAATTATTTTGGGAGGGAAAGTTACTTTTTAAAAAAGACTTGAAGCATTTCTTCTACACATTATCTTTTTTGCAGGAGCACCCAGCTCTAACCCCTGGTCGACATGAACTTAGGAACACAAACAACATTCCCTAATTGCAGAGCTGAAAACGTATCTAGGATCTATTTACGAATAGAAAAACTTTGATTTTTCAGTAGTAACTGCAGATTTGTTTGTAAATTTACTTAAATTAAGTCTGTTTGCCTTTCTTCCATCCCCATAACAGCTGCCCAACAACCAGTCAAAATCATTGTATTTTGCTTAATTTCTACTCAATCGAAATAACTTAATTGCAGGCGGCTCTTCATCTGCAATTTCGCAGCCCTGACATACACCAGCCATTTTATTTCCAGCATGTGACGCCAGGAACCAGCTGCCTCAGCCCACTTCTCCGGAGAATTTAGAAAAAGCAGCTCAGACGCAGAACGTAGCAGGAACAGCTGATTTTTATCACGGGAAATCTACTTGCACAGACAGGGCCCTTAGTTGATTTTTCCGATTCACTCTTGCTGGCTTTGACTCAGCAAGAAGATTTCTCTTTCCGTATTAAATCACCATCACTAACGAACCCGCGCTATTTTCACGCTTCCCGAGTAGTTAACTATTACGAATGGGGCTGACATACTGTGATTTCAAAGAGAATAAAGCAGTTGCACTGTACAGCCAGTATTTCTTATATTTCCAATTAAAGGAAAGAGGGCACTCCTTTGCTCAGGCCATTCCAGTTTTGTTTTGCTGGGCCATCTAACCATGGATAATAACGACGGAAGGGCTAACGGGCGCCCTTCTCCCCTTTTCCGGGGTGTCCACACCAGGGAGCAGACAGGGAACAATCCATCGCCCGCTCTGGATGTAACGTCCTGCCGCCCAAACACCAGTTCCCAAGGGTTCTCCCAGGAGGTGCCACTGGAGCCCAGAACGACAAATTCCTAAAGCCAAATTGAAATACTTTTGAGACCAATGGTGAAAACATGTTTTCAGGAGGCTCCGTCTTTCCTGTAAGGCTTTGCATCAGCCCACACTTAAAAAATCTCAAGGACTTGTGATCATTTCACACTTAATAGACTAACTTGGAACTTAGGGGTTTTTTTTTCTGGAAGATTTGAAGCCCTTTATCCCATATAACCCCGAGAACACCTCTGTACACCCCAGCGGTGCAGGGCGCGATAGGGCTGTGCAGTGACACCATTCAGGACTAACCTGAAAAATTTCAGGATGCTTTCAGGTAAGAAAAAACTGGAAGATGTAACGGTCTGAAGAAGACGGCTAAGTGAAGCCATTATTACTGTTCAACTTCATTTTAATTCTTAAATAAAACAAAACCAGTCAATTCGCAGCCTTGCTGTGATCATTCCTTCCCAGTGCTGAGAGAGAACACGGATAAACTCATTATTGCTGTACTTTGTAACGGGCATAATTCACCTTCTTTTGTTTCATCTGCAAATCCCAGTTGCCTAACAACCACGAGCCACGGAACGGGTAAGAATAAGGGGAAGCAGATTTCTAACAAGATGTAGAATATACCTTCAGCTCTACTCTTGCTGCTACTGTAAACTATTTTTAGCGCCTATAGATCTGATGCATCATTCTAATTTTATCCAGAGTCACTAGTAAGTGGCATCTGAAAAAATATGATGATTTAGGCACGGAGAGGAAGCAAGAATGTCTTTCTATTTATTCAGAATATTTAATTGAACCAGGAAAAATGCACTATGGAGCATTATTAAATTCCAACTGGGGCTTTCTTCCCTGAACTATAGTTTACACTGCAGTAAGTAAGGGGTGGGAACAGGAATGCATGAGAAATGAAACAGAACACAACTGAATGAATAAATAGATGATTATACTTCAGTAATGTAAGTAAAAATATTAATACATGCAATCATCTATTTATAAATAAAACAAACCCCTTAAGTACAATATTAAAACTGTCGGGCCAAGCAGACTTAAAAAGTCAACATTTTCATCAGCAAAAAGACCCTTCTATTTATTCAAGTTCACGACCACGCACAAACCCTGATGACATTGATCTCTCTGCCCTCTTTCCCTGCCCTCTCCCGAGTCAGGGTTTAACAGCCCAAACGGAGGAGCCCTTTCACAATAAACAGGTATTTCCCCCTAGGTTTTGGCTGTGTAGGTATCACATTTTCAGATGTCTTAAGATGAGACATCTTCTCAGACACCTAGAAGTTTACAGGTGAAATCTTCTCCCCCGGGACAGTGCAGGCAGAAGCCCCAGCGGTGCAGGGTCACACCGGTCTGGGCACCCCGCGTACCCACCCCCCGGAAATCTGTGCCTTCAGACAATTAACAGCGCTCTCACGAATAATGATACAAGACCAGACGTCTTGTATCATTACATACATACATACATATATCACGTTATTATCCTTATCTATGCTGTAGAACTGAATTACAGTTCGACGTGTTGTTAGTAACTTCCACAGCAACATTGCTACTACCACTGCTTAATGATCTAAATTAGACAAAGGTAAATATATATATATATATACACACATAATTGCACCATAATGTAAAAAGTCAGCTTTATCTAAGCCTTCCTATCTCTGTGTCCTCAGGATCCTCCTGAGCCCCATCCCAATCCCCACTTCCTCCCCCAGTGTGCAAAGACACAGTTTTGTAAGTATTTTATTTGAAAAGCAAGCCAGTAATAATTTAAAGCTTGTTTTTCACAATGCAAACTAAACAGTCTATTACGCTTATCAATAAAATACGAAGTGTTCATTCCCATGATTTTCCACATCTCAGGTGAGACTCCTCCGTTAATGCTCCCTGGCATTATTACACACACAAATCCAAATTAACAAACAAAAAAGGTGGAGAAGAGGAGGAGGAAGAAAGGATGAAGAGACATGCAGGGTGAGTTTCATTTTAAAAAGGAAAAAAAAAAAAATCTCACATTTGATTGTTTGATTGCCCTAACTAATAATTTAAAAGATAACTCTTTTCTGCATGCATATCAACATTTCCACAAGAGGTTTGGTAAATGTTTAAACACAAGAGGCACACACATTTTCAAGTACTCTTGAGCTCAGAAAAAAGGCCACACAGCTTTTAAAATTTTTAACCATCTGCGCTCCACCACCTACATCTACCTCCATCCTGAAGCAGAGAAAAGATCCCCCGAGCAGCATTAACCTCTTGAGTTTTCCTCATCGTTTCCTCCCTCGCCCAGCGCTGCAAACCCACCTCGGAGTGACTCTGGAGGTTATTCCCTGCGGAACCCGAGATCCCCTGCCCGGTTTTGCTGCTTTTCCCGGCAGCGGGGAGGAGATGCAGGAGGAGATGCAGGAGGAGATGCAGGAGGAGATGCAGGAGTCGGTGCCCGGTGTTGCTGCCGCAGCCACAGGCAGGACCCGATCCTTCCCGAGCAGCTCCGGGCTCTGCCCGCGCTCTCCCAGCCCAGCACATCCCTCCTTCCCACCCCACAGCCCCAGCAACTCACCATTTCTTCAATTAGCAAAGTCAAAAATTACTTTTTTAATATTTATTTTTAACAAAATAGAGCTAGTAAACCCTGCCATACAGAATCAGGCAGATTATTACATCTTAATTTTCATGCTTTGCCTTAGCCCTTAAATTATTTAACACGTACGTGGTGATTTTTCATATTTTATAATGGAAAGGAGATGCAAACTCATTCAATGCAAAAACGTAAGTAAAACTTTAATCAGTGAATAGCGCATTTGGTATCTTCACGTTGTCAGATTTCCTACCGAGTGAGCCATCTGGTTTGGGGTGAAACCATCGCTGTTTGCAATATGGAGACATTCTAATTAATGAAGTAAAAATAGTAATTTGGCTTAAGAGGCTTTGGCAATTCATAAACATACTTAAGTCCGTCCATTTATCATACGAGCTCCTCTCACCACGGAAGGTCATTTGAGCAGGGTATGAATTATGGCTTGGGTTTGTTAATGGAGGGAGCTGCAGCAGGGCCCCAGCGGAGCATCACCTGGGGAGAGCCCCAGCACCTTCCCAAGAGGTGGCTTTTTTATTTCTTCCTCTTTCTGCTACGTTTTTACGACAATAACTCCATCTCTTTAGGAACACAGAACGGACACTCGCTGAACCGTGTACGACTGCACACACATTTCATAAACGTACCTCAAAACATACAGATACACCGCCTGCTCGTTAGATACCCCAGATTAATTACCCACATTGCTTATCGTTTCTGCAAAGCCCCCACCCACACGGCCACTACGAGCAACTGCAGAATTAAAAACCAACTCTCTTCCCCAGCAAGTATGTTTGTGTTTATCTTTATTACTGCAGTGCTTGGAAGCCTGAATTGAAATGAGGGTCCTACTGTGTTGGCAGCTTGTACAAAAACACAGTAATAAAAACCCTCGGCATAATAAATTTATTATTGAAGTCCTGCTCCTACAAGACCCGCTGTCAGCACCGCTGCCCAGGAACTGCAGGCACAAGGACAAGTGGGGGTTTTCCTGGCAATGTACAGGTACACACACCGCCTAAGAAATCAGAGAAACCAACATTTGGGTTATTTTGGAACATAATGAATCCAAAATGAGTTTAGGCATCAGTGACAGAGATATCTGTACCTTAATCATCTCAGTCCTTTTATTGTCACTGGAGAGAAACAGGTACCTCTAGTCTGGGATACAACTCCTCTTGTCTGTGCCATGGGGAAAAAGTGGCACCTTATTTCATAGAATGGTTTGGGTTGGAAGGGACCTTAAAGCCCATCCAGTGCCACCCCCTGTCCTGGGCAGGGACACCTCCCACCAGACCAGGTTGCTCCAAGCCCCATCCAGCCTGGCCTTGAACCCCTCCAGGGATGGGGCAGCCACAACTTCCCTGGGCAGCCTGTTCCAGTGTCTCACCACCCTCACAGGAAAGAATTTCCTCCTAATATCTAATCTAAATCTCCCCTCTTCCAATTTAAAACCATCACCCCTTGTCCTGTCACTACATCTCCTGACAAAGAGTCCCTCTCCGGCTCTCCTGGAGGCTCCCTTCAGATATTGGAAGGCTGCTATGAGGTCTCCCTGGAGCCTTCTCTTCTCCGAGCCCAGAGGTTTCTGCAAACAAGGATATCGACGTGACCCTGGGTGCTTCCTGCTCCCAGCTCCTCTCCCAGCTCAGCAGTGGGCTCATCCGTCTGCTTTGCTCAGCTGAAGGATTCATAACACAAAACACAGTTCAGCCTTTAGTTACTAACGTCCTACTATGAACATTTCCATGTCATAAACCCCCTGGCCCTCACACTGGTGAAACCCTCAGTGGTACCTCCCCCAGCTGTAGGGGCTCCTGTGGTGCCCAGAGCCTTCTCGCCTCCCCTCACCCCCCCAGGAAAGCAGGGTGCAGGTGCTGGGCCTGGGCAGGAGCACCCAGTTTGAAGAGCAGCACCCATCCCACCACATCGCTCCGGTCCCTCCAGAGACTGGCCTGGGGTTTGGGGGCTGTAACAGCCACCACCTGCTGTGAAGTTTAGGAGCTGGCCTCATGTTGAACTCGATGATTATGGACCTGCTGTTAAGGTCCATGGTGCAGGGCATTCATTCTCTGCCCATCCGCTAATCAGTTTTTGCTCATTAGAAGTATGGTCACTTATGTCAAGATACGTTAAGCATTGGAACAGGCTGTCCAGGGAATCGCCATCCCTGGAGGTACTTAAAAGATGGGTAGACGTAGTGCTTCGAAACATGGTTTAGTGATGGTTTTTGTCAGGGATAGTTGATGGTTGGACTCGGTGAACTGAAAGGTCCCTTCCAACCTAGGAAATTCTACGATTCTATACTATTTGGTAAAAATCCTTTGTCCACTATTACATACAATGAATGTATGTATGTCCACATGAAAGATACAAGCAATTTTCTTCTTCCTGGCCCCACTGACCCCACCTCAGGCTTTCCTGCTTGGGTGTCTCCTCTCCCACCACGCAGGTTCTCACCACCCGACAGAGGATCTTTCCTTTGGAAGCTCTGATTTCAACTCCACATTCATTACGTACCGCTAAAAGAAAGTCACAGATAGCACTAAAGAGAATGAAACACAAAGTTATCCCGACCTTTTGCAGATTCAAAAATACCGTGTGGAGTTCGGTTACCTTTTGTACCAATTCAAGGTGATAATTAGCGCAGGGTAAGAGCTAACAGGAGGGCGGCCACTCTCTTTGCCAGCAACTTGTCACAAAGCCGTTACAGAGCCGTTTCTGAAGTGGGTATCAGCCTTCCCAGCAATTCTGATTACCCCCATTTAAAACAAATTGTATCTAGGTATTGTACCAAAGTTTAGTAATACACATTCAAGTTTTGATCATCATTCAGCTTTTCTACCTACTTTGTGGGTTCCTCGCTCCGCTGTCGCACAAGACACCTCAGCTACGGCTCAATATTACCAATTTTATGACAAGGTTTCACTGAAAAAGCTGTTTAAAACCGCTCCAAGTCTAGACAAACGACCCTGAAAACTTCTCAGCAGGTTTCTCTACAGAAGAAAACATTTTAAGAGAATTCTTAGTGGCTAATCATAAGCATCTCCTCATTATCCACATTTTTCCTTCTTATAGCTTACTGTAAACAGCAGACAGGTGACAATACAGGACTAAACCAGGCTCAGGACTCCTGTGTGTCCTACCAACCCAGCTCAGCACGTGTTTTATAGCTCCTTTCCCCTCCTCCCACCCGCACGACAGCCGTGGATCACTACTCGCTGCGCCGGGAAGAGACTCGGGGACATCTTGGGGACCATCTCTCAAGCTCCTGCTTTGGCGGGTGGCACTGCCACCATGGGACCACGCACTCCCCCGCCTACCCCTCAAGCCTACACATCCCATTCAGAAAGCAAGCTGCATCTTAACCTCCACTATAAAAGCCTGTAATATATATGTTTGTATACATAATTTTTAACTTGAAATATTTATTTTCAAAATTCAACAGGAAACTAGATAACTGAGTTAAGATTTTTACACAGAAGGCAGATTTACAGAGATTTAATTACTACTTTAAAATAATCATAGTGGTCTGGCTCCTCATATACTCTGTTATTAACGACTTCACACACCAGCAGCTCAGGAACTTTTCAAAATCTCACTTTTATGGTAGTTTTCTACGTTCTCTTTCCATCAGTTTTGCTGGGAACTCCCCAAACCACGGGCTACAGATGTGCCCAGCGGTTGCCGAGGTTTGGGGCACTGCACAAAGAAAGGAGCAGCGTCGTCTTCGTTAGCCTGTGCTTAATTTACACCCCATTAAATTACCGTTAAAGTCATCTTCTGCATTTTATGACCACTTCTCAGTATCACAGACACACGTAAGCAACTGCTGCAATTTTACCATCAGAATTACATGACATGAAATAAAAGGGGTCCTTGAGTAGGACCCAGGCAGCAGGGCATCACCCCTGGCAAAGGCTTCTTGGCTTCACTCCTGCCTCACAGCTCACACCCGCATCCGAAAATCACAACGTTTTCTGGAAGGTACAGGTGAAATTAGGAGATGGGGGGTATGAATTTCTTTTCAGAGAGGATGTTTGATGAATCGATATCATCTGCGTCATGAAAAGGGATTATTTTTATGAGTTTACCTCTTTGTTGCCATTATTTTACATATATTTTTACATTACTGGCCAAGGAAAGCCAAGTACCACACCACAAAGCACTTGCTAATTAGAAAAACACTTCCAGCCCAAAAAAGTGTTCACGTGACTGAGCATTTATACTACAAATAGAACAGACGATGAACACAAACAAATGTGTAACATAATGAAATATTACTGGCTTCTAATGCTGGAAAATTAAAATTAGTTTTAACTTCAACTCAGAATACTGATAATTCATTAAAATTCATTTAAAACGTTAAGACTTTGGAGAACTCTGCAATGCTACCTTACCGCTGGGTGTAACTTCACAAATATGCTAAATACAATACGGAATCCACACCAGTTAGATCATAAGGAGAAGAAAGGAAGATAGCAAGGTAAAAAGCAACTTATATGTCAAGAATGTACTGGTTGCTTAATATATGATTATTTTTTTTTTGTTCACACTTAACAAGAAATTCACATCATGCACATCAATAGAAGAGCAAGTTAATGGAGGTTCACAAGCATCTTAATCACAATCCTTACATAGAACTTCTTGCAAACCAGCTGCCTGTAAAGTTAAAAATTCAGATTTCTCCAGGTCCTTCGGTTCAGAAACAAGAGGGAGCCATTCTCCTGTTACAGACACTCATCTCTGGGGTTCCACCAACAGGCTTCAGAAGACTCTCCCCAACTTACCTGAAAGCATAGAGGAAATAAAGCAGCACAAAGAAACCGTGCTCAGTGAAGCCGTTCTTTAATCCTTGACCAAATGCGCCGCCAAGGCCTGTGGCCATCCCTGAGGGCACACAGCGGTTACCCGAGGAAGCTTATCCCACTCGCTGAAAGGGGCTTTTCCGGGAAAGGGAGTAAAAGGCAGGAGCTCCTTCACAATGGTCTCCTCCTGCTGTACTGGCCAAGGGCGATGGCCGGGCCACCCTCTCTGTTGCCAGCACTGCTTTATCCCCAGCACACGGCAAAGGCCGATGCCAGCAGCAGAGGGCAGGGGGACACCGTGCACACAGCGACTCTACCACCCTTCTTTCTTCCCCAGCTTCCCCCCAGCCAGGAGCCTGAAAGCCCCCATCCTTTCACCGGAGCTTCACCGGGCCCCTCGGTCGCTCTCCCCAGCCCATTGCCCACTCTCTGTGGCCAGCTGGCCACTCTCCCCGCTGGAGGAGCTGGGGGAAGGCCAGCCCCCAGGGCTTCTTTCATGCACAGTGTCCTAAAGAGACACATTTGGAAAAAGCACCCTGTGATAAATCATCACTGTTGCCAAGTTCAGTTACAAAACGCTAACAGGCTTTCTGGCCTGAAAAGGCAAACCCCAAAGTTGACATTAACCTCTTGCGCGTCGCGATGCCCGAGAACCTGCATTCAAAACAGCCACTGACCAAACAACCAAGAAATAATCGTATAACAAACATATTACTACATGAATGCACTAATTTTACATAAATCAGAAAAAAGACGCTTCTTTAATTTTCCAGAATAGACTTTTCTTTTTTGTTATCCTATTGAATTTAAAAGGAACTAGGCAGAAGACCAGATCTCAAATTAGTATAATTTAGTCACTTAAAAACGCAGGTAATCACACAACATGAGCAACCTGGTCTGGTGGGAGGTGTCCCTGCCCAGGGCAGGGGGTTGGAACTCAATGATCTTTAAGGTCCCTTCCAACCCAAACCATCCTATGATTCTATGATTTTCAGAAGTGCCCGAGAAGCCGACGCCGTACTCCTCATTCGACAGACAAGAACTCCTGGAAAATCTGATAAAAGTAAGGTTATAAATACTTCTTTGAAAATGGCCCACATCCAAAGAATTAATTTATCCCAATTAAAAATTGGATCAATTTGTTTGGCAAAATGAAAATTCCCCTTTCAGTTTAAGCTTGTCACACTGTGACTAAAATAGCCATCCCAGTTTTGTTAAAATATGGGTTTATAAAATACAGAGTCAAGAAGCTCAAAGTCAGCGCACGAGACTTTTCCGCAGCTCTAAGACTAGAAGTGCTTTTTTCTTCCATGACACGCAGGGTGGGAACTACTTCTCCTAGGAAAACAGGAAGAAAATTAAGAAAACTGCCTTGAATTAATAAGCAAATTATTATGACAAGGGCTGCTTCGCTGTCATTGCGTGCTCTCAAAGTAGCCTCTGCTTCGTGGGAGTTTTCTCTCACTGTGCCCTAATTTGCTGGAAGTGGCTCCAGGTGCGGCTCCTGCGGTTGCCCCAGCTCAGCCTTTCCCAGCCCCACGGCAAACGGGCAGGAACCACCAGTGCGCTCCCTCCCGAGCCGCTGCAGAACATAAACAAAGAAGTTTTCTTTTCACGGCTTCACATATATTTTCAAGTGACCACCTTCCCTCTGGAGTGTGTCAAGGACAGAGGTAAACGTTGTCAGTCGTACAAAGAACAACCAGCAGAGACGAATGCCTCCATTAATAGTGAGGATGCGTTTCAGGCACGTGCAGTGAGCAAAATGTTCCTTCTTTGTTTAATTGTCAATAAAGTGAAGATAAAGAATAGCTGGATATTCAACTTATAAACTGTTCGTGGGCTTTTACGGTGCAAGTCAGCTTTCAGGTGACATTGCCCAGCTCAGGATCATTTCTCAGCCATGTGGATCAGCAGGCGGCACCTGAAGGCAGCTGTAATGTTCGGACACCTAGAATTCAAATTTTTCTTCCATTTTAGAACTTTGAGCTACTGAAGTTTTTCTAGATGTCTGCATTTAATAAGACAGCATTGTTGAAAACTTTCAAACAAGTTTTGTTCATGTAACTTACTAATTAAAAATACAGACGCTTTTTGAACTTGACTTTCTAAACAACAAAAAAATGCAGAACCACCACCAAGAATGCTTTCCAGAGCTTTTTATTCCTTTTAATAAAACAGCGTTGGCAACTCAAGTGATCAGAATGAGAGACTGCACTGCAAACAACTTCAAGGAATACTTTAAAAAGTGGATGACTCAATCGTTTAAATCAAACAAGAACAACGCGACGAATAAATCATTTAAATGCACCAGTAATTCTGGTGGTATTCATGAAAGGAAGCGTTTTAATGTAAGTTAAAAGCAGCCTCGTTTGTATTCAGTATAAGTTAACGTATTAATACTTTACTTGAAATCGTAACAAAAGAAAACTCACATATAAATTAAATGCCTCTTTTTAAATCAGTACATTGGAATCATGAGACGATCCGTGATCTTCATTTCTTACTGAACTGGAACTTTGGTCCATTCTCATCACATCAGGTTTTGTTTCAGAGGTCTCAAGGGAGACCTTTGTCATCATCTATCCAACAGAAGATGCTGATTTTGAAACCTGCTTAAATGACACAAACCATCTTCTGCTACGATCTGAACACCTTTTCAAAGCTTCTTGTAAAAAAAATCACATCCCTTGCTTAGGTTTTGGGGCGGTTTTGGTACATTAAGAGATTGTGAGTTTCTAGACCAGTCTCATCCTCAAAAAGAAAACCATGATATAAAAGGAAAAATAAATCCTTCCACATCAGAAAGATCTCGCAGCAAAAATTTCCACAATTCCCTCAAATAGGTCATTTAAAAATGGAAGCTTTAGCAAAAATTATCCATGAGTTATCTAAAAATATATCCGATGTTATAAAAAAGTCCTCATATACATGTTGGGAGAGTAAAAGTTTCTGTAAAAAGGCTGAAGAGGAGAAACTTCTGAGGAGATGACAGCTTAATAATCAATCCTCTTATACAGAAAAGATAATTTTCCCATTAAAAGTATTGCTAAGTACCAGACACTTACTCTTCCTTACGGAACGAAGAAAAAAGGAAGAGCAAGTGCAACTCCAATAAAGAGAATGTAGTAATAACATCAGACGTGGATTCACCAGCCCTGAGCACAGGTACTTCATGCATCAAAGAGATGCTTATAGGAATGAAGTTAAACGTATGTCTTTGCAAAACCAGTAATTTTACATACATAGTGCTGAACTGGGAGCTGCAAAAGCCACATTACAAAAGCCACCCTTGCAAAGCCCTAGAAAAACCCTGGAGGCTGGGAAGGGGATGCAGGAGGGAGATGATTTCAACCTTTACCGAATTGTATTTGATCATATTTGTATACATCACACAGTAGAACAATTCCCTATAGATCAGTAGGTTTTATATAAGTTGGCCAAGATTTAGTGCACAAAAATCCCTCAAAAATAAAAATATGAATCATAAATGGAATGTAATTCTAGGATGGAGCGATTTGGTTTCAACATCTGTCAATGTAATAAACAAATGCAAGAATCTGCATCAACACTTCCCATGGATAAGTCTCACTGAATATAAATAATATTTATCTTTAAGAACTGAAAAAAAAAAGTGATATGGAAAAAAACCACATCTTTGGTGGAAATTTCAGTAAAGGCAGGCTTAGACTAATAGGGATTAATGATATTGAGGAGAGTGTGATGAAAATGGATCTGGTTACCAGACGTGTAAGGGCAGGGTCTTCAGCAGTGATGACAAACCAACCTCCTCAAAATGCCCCCACCAAAGCCCAGCAGAACAGCCCGTCTGCCCTCCAGTCACGCTCCAGGGACCGACAGGACACCAGGGATCCAGCGACCGGCTCCACACACGGCAAAGCAGCATCCTTTGGAGAGAAGTCACTCCGTCATCGGCGAAGGCGTACAGGTGGGCAGAGACAGGCAGCGCTGGGCTGGACCCCAGCGGTCACTCACTGCGCCCCGTGTGCCTCTGGCCACATCCAGCAGCGTGACCGTTCGTTTATCAGAGAAACAGAAAATAACTCATGAAGTAGGCTTTGTCTCATTTTGTTTGGGAATACTCCTATCACGCTGTAAGAGAGACGACTTCCAGCCGGTGGAGAAGTGTTTGATATCCAAAAAAAATCATGAAATAATGGAATGGTTTGGGTTGAAAGGGACCCTAAAGACCATCTGCCATAAGCAGAGACATCTTCAGTTAGACCAGGTTGCTCCAAGCCCCCTCCAACCTGGCCTTGAACCCCTCCAGGGATGGGGCAGCCACAGCTTCTCTGGGCAACCTGGGCCAGGCTCTCACCACCCTCACAGCAAAGAAGTTCTTCCCCAGATCTCATCTCAATCTCCCCTCTTCCAGTGTCAAACCCTTCCCCCTTGTCCTATGGCTCCCCTCCCTGATCCAGAGTCCCTCCCCAGCTTTCCTGGAGCCCCTTGAGGGACTGGAAGGGGCTCTAAGGTCTCCCCGGAGCCTTCTCTTCTCCAGGCTGAACCCCCCCAACTCTCTCAGCCTCTGTCGATGTTTTACCCGTGGAGCACAGAACCAGTGATTAGTCTCTGATCATGTTTCATGAGTCTCCTTCCTTCTTGCGAAAGGTTAGGAGACTGCAGATTGTTTCTTAACTATGATTAAATACCAGAATGAAAATTAAAAAAAAAAAATCAGAGATCAGCAGTACTGTGCAGTCCGAGAAACTTCCTCACGATGATCTGATGAACCTTTGCTGAAGCTGCTTCAACTCCTGTCACAACAGCAGCTCTTCCAGGTTCACATTTCGGACCCTGCCAAGCTAGAACCACCCTGGGACGTTACTTCAGCCTGTCTTATCGCCAAAGAGTACGTTCATCTCTCCTCTCAAAGCTGTCTCTGACATCCATATTCCAATGCTTCTTCCAGAGCAATAACTACAACTCTCCCGACTGTCACCACACCTCATCCATCTTTGTCTATATTCTTTGCTCCTTACTTTATAACTGGATAGTTGAAAAATCAAAGATATTGAAAAAGAAATTTAATAAAGTAACAACCTAATAAAACCTTCCGCCATCCAGTTACAATCTCATCTTGACTTTTATCATCACATTTAGGAGCTTAAACACAAAATGAAATTATAAGACGAGAGACTTATTTTGCATTCTGAGATTTTCCAATAGAACCGGGAACAGGCTCCCTCTCTCCCACACAGCAACGCGTATTTCTTCCTTCCACACTATTTTATAATATTCAAAGGACACTGAGAAAAACCTTCCTTCCCCCTCCCCAAACAAATACAAACCCCACGACTTCAGCATCGTAGCATCTGCGCCATGTGCTCTGCCACTCAACGTTTGTACTTTGTATTCTTTGTATTATCTACACTGTGTACAAAAAAATATGTATTTTTGCTAAAAGATTGTTCTCTTGTGGCCTCATTGAACCCGTTCCAACAAGCTCATCAGAGAGATGACACTGAACTATAAGCCTTTCCCAAATCTCTTGATATGCAGACTCCAAAAAAAGCTGAATTTAGCACCAAAAGTTGTGAAAAGCCACCTCGAAAGAAGGTTCCCCAAAGAGCTGAGTTCAGTCCGAAGCGATGAACTGAACTCGCCCGCCCCGTGAGTCGCACCCTCGCACGTTACACGGCGGGAGAGAGACCTGCCCAGCTCATCCACGGTGTCATTTATTGCCCGGAAAATCTTACTGAAATCGTGCCAAGCCACGCGATATGAAAATTCACCAGCTAATTAGGAAAGGAAATTACCTACGGGTTTCTATGATTGACATCGATTAATTTGAAATCCTTGCAGGCAGAATTTCACTGCAAACAGAAATTACAGTTTCAACATTCAACACAAAGCCTGATATTTAGCTTGAACTTTTCTCCATTTTAATTATCTTTCCAGCACATTAGGATGTTTGCTTATTTTTGTGCCACATCAACTACAAGAAAACAGACATTACATATTCAGCGTAATAGGGTAAAATGGCAAAATGAACATGCAAGTATTGAATATTTCTAAAAAAATTTATTTATAAACATTCAATACTTCCTAACTTTCCAGAATTGTGAAAAACAGTACTTTTAGTTTGCTTGTATTAAAAAAAAAAAAAAAAAAAATCCGTTTTTACAGATTAGGTTATTCATTTTGTTTAAATCATCCTTTAAGTTCCAGAATCCAAGTCTGTTGCTTCCCCAAGAACTGGGGCTCAGCTCGTTCCAGCAGAGAAAGCCAAAGATCAGTCATCAGACATCAGTGATTTTACAGATGAAATAGCTGAATTTGCAGCTATAAACCTTTGTTCTTAATTGACTTGTTTGTACTTTAAAAACAATTATAGATATGGTAATTCTTAAGGTTTCCTTAGACATCCTGGAAAGGACATTCCACTTTCCCAGTGGAACTTTGAGGGCTTAACAAATCCCTCAAATCGGTTTTGTTCTTTTCTCTTCAAGCTAGTCTGCATAATCTTCTAGACCTGCGTATGAGAAAGCTTTTTTCTTTGAGGAATAAGAGAAGGCAAGGTCATTTGACATGGAAAAATGTAACTTTATCTCCTCCCCATACCAGCACGGCGCATTTCAGCACGGCTTTTGATAGATGATTTCTCAGAAAACTTCTGCTCCCTCTACTGGTGCCGGCAGAGTAAGGCAGCTACAGGTGACCATCACACCCCACCACAAAATCACAGACGTATCCAAAATTACACAGAATATCCTCATTTTATTCTGTTCCCCTTACACACCCGTGCGGCTACAGTCTGACTGTAACAGCATCCTCATCGATTTCTTTCCTTAGCCCAAAAAATTCTGCTAGATTTAATACCAGAAGTGATGCTTCTGATTTGGTTACCGCTTGTGCCGTACAATCCACAAAGGCTGATCCTCGATACCGTAGTTTCTGAGAGCTCCAGACCAAGCCTGGACCGTGACAGCACTCGGGTAAGGTGGGAGCGAATCTGGAACACTGTGTCCAGCTTTGGAGTCCTCAACACAGGAAGGACATGGACCTGTTGGAACGGGGCCAGCGGAGGGCCACGAAGATGATCAGAGGGATGGAGCACCTCCCCTATGGAGACAGGCTGAGAGAGCTGGGGTTGTTCAGCCTGGAGAAGAGAAGGCTCCGGGGAGACCTCATAGCAGCCTTCCAATATCTGAAGGGAGCCTCCAGGAGAGCCGGAGAGGGACTCTTTGTCAGGAGATGGAGTGACAGGACAAGGGGTAATGGTTTTAAATTGGAAGAGGGGAGATTTAGATTAGATATTAGGAGGAAATTCTTTGCTGTGAGGGTGGTGAGGCACTGGAACAGGTTGCCCAGAGAAGCTGTGGCTGCCCCATCCCTGGAGGGGTTCAAGGCCAGGCTGGATGGGGCTTGGAGCAACCTGGTCTGGTGGGAGGTGTCCCTGCCCAGGGCAGGGGGTTGGAACTCGATGATCTTTAAGGTCCCTTCCAACTCTAACCGTTCTATGATTCTATGATGGCGCGGTGTCGGTGGAGCCAACCACGGCCTGAGGGCAGAGGTTGGGGGGGGAAGACACAACCTGCCAACACTCTCACTCCCTCACCCCTTTAATTTAAAAAAAAAAAAAAAAAAAAAAAAAAAAAAAAAAAAAAAAAAAAAATCAATCTCCTTGTTTGCAGAACGGATGCTCACATAAAGGGCAGGTTTAAAAAGCCCTTTTCTTTCCCCAGAAGAAACTCTCTGGAGGTTAAAGAGCTCAGAACAACGGATGAGGAGAGCAGAAGGGGAGATGGCTGCCACAATGGAAGCGGGAGGACAAATCAGCCCCCGCTATTAGAAGGGACCTCGGTGAATTCATCTCAGCAATCAGATCTGTAGAATCGCTAACGAAGGGAAAGGTTTGAGAAGGATTAAAGCTGATAGAGAAGAACTTGAGAATGGGCTCACTGACCTAGAGATAAATCTTGGATAAAAACCAGCAAGCAGGAATACATCCAAAAAATAATACGTAGATGACTGAGGGAAAAGGATGGTTGTGGGTGCACTAATGGAAATAAAAATAGGGAAACAGCAGCAGAAAAAGCACTAGTTCCCAGCAGCGTAAAGGAGACAACCCTCTCAAATACTCAGAGCTTGCCTTCCTCTCCTTTTTAGCTATTTGAAGTAAATACAGCAATCAGCAGAGAAGAAATGTATCAACATTTTTCTCTCACCTCCCCAAGCCCACAAACCTTGTTTTACAATTTAACCATTTTGAACAAAAGGGACAGCGTCTGAAGATTCTTTCATTCATTTTGTTTTGGGGGAGGAAAAAAAGAAAACTTCAAGCTCTGATACAGGCTGATTTAATGGAAAGGGAGGAGCTAAATAAGAACTGCACCTGTATCGGAACAGTAAATACACGATAGAGTGCCTGCCTTTCAAACAACGCTACGTATCGAAGAGAACAGCACAAGGTAAGTGAGGAAAAAGGATTTAGAAGTCTCCAAAATTTAAACCTCATAGTAAGGAGCCCAAAATAAAGCATTTCAAAGACAGAGATGCTGCTCCTTTTCTTTTTTTCCTTTAATGATAATCAGACATTAGGAAACACAGCATTCTTGCAATTCCCTCACAAAAAATAAAGCCAAAATTGGGAATACTGGGAAGATGATCTACAAGATTACAAGTATTCAAGATGACTTTTCTCAAAGAAAGCATATGAAGCTGAACTATTCCAGATTCCAGAACTAGTGTAATAATCTGGTGGGCTGAAATGTTCAAGAAAATGGAGGAAAGGCATATTGTAAGGTTTGAAAACAGAGGCAAAGAAAAAAATGATTGTTATAAGTGCAACACAATATGGGAAGCTAAAAGGGGAGTGTCGAGGCAAGGAGGAAGGCCAAAAATATGGCTCTTAAAACCTTTGCGTATGCAAATCATTTAAGAATGCCACATAGCACCATGAAAGGACAATCAGAAAATCCTCAGAAAGGACTAAAAACTCCTCTCAAGAAAAACATTAGCATGTACGTCTGTATTTGATGGAAGCAAAAAAGATCAAGGATAAAACAATCAATTAAATCTCAATAGGGTGGAAAAAGCCACAAAGAGGATGTGGAAACAAACCTCCCTGAACAGTGCTTCAGGTAATAAAGTCACTTTTAGGGCTCTGGGAACACAGAGGTGGGGTGAGGACATCCACTGGTGGTTACTCATCACCGGACGGAGGCAGCCTTAGTCAACAGGCTTGTTGTTACAGCTGGTGATGTTCAAACTTGGGAAAATATTGGCAAGGCTCAGGCTGACAGAGCTGGATTATCCCCCATCCACTCACACACGGCAGCACAGAACAATACAGGTTGATAAACTCCAGTGGAACGGTTGAGTCACTTAATGAAAAAATTATAAGCACAGCGGCGGACTCAACAGACCTGTCAAGTAAGAATTATTTATGAGCTATAAAGCAAGTTAGGTTAACATCTGTGGTGTTATTAAAATTTAAAAAAAAAAAAAAAAAGCTATTTGTGGATCAGATATAAAGAAATACATATTAGAATAATAAACTGCTAAATTCTAAGTGAGCTGCGCAGGAGAGAAGCCGAAGCTTTATTGTCCAAATATCTTTTGTTGGCCTGGGAAGAGAGCTCGGTGTATGGACAAGAAGCATTCTGACCAAATAAATACGCCTCACTGAGAAGAGAAATGCGTGCATGTGTGCACACTTATCTGCCTGATAGATTTCCTTCTTAAGAAGAAACACACTGAATTATATAAATGAAAAACTTTCAGGAAGGGTCAGTTCATTCTTAATAAACTCAAGGACAGGACTTCGCTGCGGTCAGAGGAGCTATGGATTTGTCAACAGAATTCAGACTTGTTTAAAAATGGATTTATGAAAAACTGTCAAACTTTTTTTGGAAGAAAATGTTCTGAATTATTACTTGGATGGAACACCTTGAACATATGGATACATTTGCTATTCGGTACCACAATACATTCTGGAAGTCTGATGGGTCCTTAAATATCTCACTTCTAATACCCTCTTAAGTCATCCCAACATCTGCAGGACCCACCACCTGGATCTCATCACTCAGCAATTTCTTTCAGAAATGAAATCTAAAACGCAACTGTGACCCTCTAAAACTCTTTTGGGGTAAAAATTATGCTTAGACTTCCAAAAGAGATGAGATAGAGAAGAAACTGCATGGAGTTCTGGCAAAGCAGTGATGAGACCTTCACAGAAATGCCTTTGATCTTAGAAAGGCAAGAACCAGAAGAGCATTAGACAGGGGCTCTTTTAGCTCTGGAATTAAAATATAAAGTGGCAAGTTCCAAAAGGCCCTATAAATACATTGGAAGTTAGAAGTAATTGGCTCTCCCGTGAACCAGGAAAGAAGAACAGGTTTTAAAAGCCCTACACCAAAAATATTGTGAACGACAGGCAGGCTCCTAGCTGGTGAGCTCGAGATAAAAATTGTGTGCCTTCTATCAGTTAAGAACAAGAAAGATACAATTCCTAACTAACTCGGCAGAAAAAAACAAAGCAGACCCTTTGGGCTACTTTCTAAAGGATTACATGCCTCAGATAAATTTAACATGAAAAAAAGACAAGAGTACTTTAAGAATCTACCGCAGCCTCTGCCAGAAATAAAAGGCACAAATTTCTGGACTCACACCTCAAAGTGAAGAGAAACATAACACCAAATAAAACGTGCAGTTTTGCAGCTGAATTTTATTAGGTTCTAAAAGGAATTTGAACTCTTACAGTAGTATTAATTTAATGTGATAACGTAAGAAGGAAATAGTCCATCTGCTTGGAAAAGAAACAAGGATAATTATAATAGGTGGAAAGATTGGATCCATTACACAGGCTTACTTCACTAACACGATACTGGAATGAATATATTAGTGGACTGATCTGATGTAAACTAATTAAATACATACCCAAATCAATGAATGGTTAGTATAAGCAAGCAAACTCCAGCTAAGTAAGAGAGAGGTCCTTGATAAAACACACAGAAGCAGTAGAGCACCTTGTAGTCTCTGGATTCCAAGAACAGAACAGAATAGCCCTAGAAGGGCAGAAGGGCAGAATTCCCCTAGAATTAGGGGGGAGAAGTCTGAAAAACCTTGCTCACAAGCAGCAGCAGGCAGGAGTGGCTACCATGGGCTTTAGTGCCACTGCTGGCCCTGGCCAGAGGGCTTCTAGCCACAGTCGTCGTGCTGCATCTTCACCCAGAAGGAGTGAAAGGATGGAGCAAAGCACAGCCCTGTTACGCTTTAAAACAAACATATCCTACCTAAATTTTGCCCTGGATACAAACCTGTGAGTCAGAAAATGTACATGTCTGCACATCTCTGTAAATTAATTTAGAATAGAAAAATAAAGGTAATATTTAACTATATTCAGATCACATTTCAGCTTCGCAGATGCTGTTGTCTGGTAGCTTTGTGGAATATCCATTTACGACAGAAGAAAATACAGCCTAATCAAAACACTATTGCAGTCATAATGTGTCCTCAAGGCATTGCTGTAAAATATCTTGAGTGCCCTTGAGTCACAAGAGAATTTTTGTTAAGGCAAGGGATTAAATATGTGCACAAATACCCATGCAGAGGGCTGTACCGCATACGGTACGACACTATGAAATCCTATCAGTGGAGTTCTGAAAGTACACACACACAAAATTAACCACAGGAGATTACACAATCCGATGCTGCAGTAGAAATTCATTTATTTTAATTGGCATTACTGCATGTAACTGTACATTCATACGCACGTAATTGGTATTCTTCTTTTATAAATATTTTGTGTTACTGAACCACAATACCATAAAGAGTAGCAAAGGAAAAAAACCCACCCCAGCTGAGTCAAAATAAATTTTAACCACAGCTCTTCAGAGAAGTTGCTCAGCAGTTTCTGAAGGAGGAATAATAAGAAGGCATTTACTGTTACCACTACCAGTGTTCTTTTAATCACGAAGAATTATCAAAACCACATCACAACATCTAGGGATTGTTAGCTTGACTTCCCTGACCCCGGTTGCTAACTGTGTTACTGCAAATGAAAGGCACTGCAAAGAGCAGTCATTTCAAAGGCCAGCGTGCTCACTTGGATTCCCCGAGAAAAAAACGCAATACCTTTAACCCTGCTTCAAAGGTCTCCTCCCGCCCTGGAAGGCGCAGTGCCCGCGGCGCAGGAAGGTGTGAGACACACACTGCGATTTCACCCGAACCCACACGCCCCGGAGACCCCACTGGGCTGTCACCCACCTACGGAATTTGAAATCGTTACATGGGAGGTGAATCAACAGCAGACCTGAAACCTCTAATAGATGACTTTCACAACGTAGAACTTATGATTTTAGGTTTGTTCCCAGTTCCCAGGGACGGGTGTAGCTCGGTGTCAGCATTTCCCGGTGAACACAGGTTGTTCCGGAGACATCTGCCTCCGCTGCAAGGGAAGCTCCCGCTCCCAGCTCTGCCCTCCACATCCCACCGCCCCACGGGGATGCGCCTTCTGAAGCCACCAGGCAAATCACAGCACCAAAACCATCTGGGAAGCTTCATTTTCAACATTTCACAATTGAAATCATTATGTTCATGAGGAACACAATTTAAATAAATAAATAAATCTCTAATCTATTTTAAGCACTTGGCTGAAATAAAAAAATCCAGAGCCCCTTAAGAGTCCCACCTCTGCCTCCACAAAATCCCAACAGGGAAGGCAACAGCAATCCAAGTGATTTATTGATTTTTTTTTTTCCTTACTGCATTGCTAAGAAACACAGAATTAAATATATTTATTAAAATACCTAGGCAGCAATGAATTCATCTAATGTCATGTTACAGTTTGATAGACTAACACTCATCTGAAACATTATTTTCCAGTGGAGGAATGCTTTCCATTTAGACACTGTTAATATCACAAACCTTATAATCTCCTTTCTTATTCCCTCTCCTCCCCTGAAGAATGCCAAACACAACTTCTCAATAAAGCAATTTATTTCAAAGGCAGAATTGTGAGAAATTCTATTAAACATACAGTATAGTCGTTAGGCTTTAGAGGAAACCTCATCTATTAAATACTGTCATATTGTTTTTCAAGAAGACCCACTTCTGTTTTGCTCAGACAGAAATACAGCCGTATCAAATCTTGTTATTTCAGAACTGACATTTTTCATTTACAAAATAAGAAATACGTATTTGCAAAGCTCTGCATATACGAGATCCTTCATATTGCTTTGGGAGATAAGCCAAAAGGAATACTAGGGACTGATAACGGAACATGTGACAAAGATACGGCTTTGTACAGAAACCACAATTTAAGATTATTTGTCTATGTACAGTTTTCCAAAGGTTGGGAGTATCATCAGAGACTTGTACTTTCAGGGCTTTAAACTGTAAATGTGGTACTTCACAGAGACACAAAACCACAGGAGGCCAGAGCCACCTGCTTGTGTGTCTTCCCAAAACCTGCGTGCCTTTTCGTGCAGGCACCTTCCCCAGACCCACCACTCCCGCAACCAAAGCCTGAGGAGCTCAGAAGGAAAGAAAATCTCCTCCATAAAAGCAGCGAGTGACAACCACGACCTCAGGCTGGAATTCCTAAGGGCGTCTTTGCAAAACAGATATTTTTCCCTCTATACGAGATAGACGCTAATTACAGAAACCAACGCAAGGAACCCAACACCACGATGCACCGCTTCAATTTTTCATGACAAATATCTTCAGGATCAACCACCCCAAACTGGGACTCTCACCAGAAACCGAACTCTAACAGGTTACTGATGTCTACGGACCAAAAAGAAGTCAGTGTTGCTACGAGGCACCTTCAGGACACAGCGAAGGTTGAAAAACACAATTCCCCTTCCCCCCAAAAACCTGGGGTAGTAAGATATTAAAAGGGCAGGGGGGGAGGGAGAATTCTGGCACTGTGAGAAATACATATTCAGTTGCTTCAACACAAAGAAGAGAAGCTGTTTTTTCCATTGCATTTATCACCACCGTATCTCTGCGTCTTCACTCGTGGTTTCCCATGGCATATACACATGCACTATTTACACAGGCGCACAAGCAGAAATAAACCCTGTATCCCAAAGTATTCAAAATGTGCTGCCAGATGGCTTTAAAAAGAAAAATGAAAGATCTAATTAAAAGCTCTTACACTGCCAGCATTCCATTTTTGGAAATAAATACGGAAGTTAAACAAGAATGTTTTTAAAGCATATCAATATTTTTTGTAACGTTTTGCTTCGCAATCCCAATCTCTCCTAACCCCCCCCCCCCAAGGATCAAACAGGCCAAGCCCTCCCACCGCTGCTGACCGTACACTCCTTCCCTGGCATGCTGGAAAAAGGAGACTAACGGAAACGGTGACTAAACCTGGGTGATTTCTCCTTAATTTCATCTCTCTCCCTTGTGTTTAAAAAATGAAAATAAAAACTACTGCTATCACAAGCATTGTCTGGAATGAATAAGATTTCACTGCTACAAGTTCACACAGTCATTTTTGAGGAAAAAAATTTATTTTCTTAATTCTCATAATTGAAACCTGAACCTTGATGTTAGTTTACTACAGGATTATGTATAACTACTATTTGTTTTCCCCTACATCTTATCTCCCCAATAAAAACAGATTGTGGTTTACATACATTTTAAAATAAATATACATATACTTTTAAATATTAAATCACAGCATAATATTAAAATGCCCTACGATGATGTTTTGAGTCTACAAGATGATCAACTGAGTACATCTATTCATTAAAAAGAAGAAAACCCAGCAAGACCGAAACACACATAAAAGGAATACTTTCAGAAACTGTAAATAAACCCCATGCAGGAGGAGCTGACATTTACTTACCACTGGACCTGTTTTTGCGGTTTGACTTCCCTCCTGTAAGAAGCATCTTGAGACTGTTTCGAAACATGGCGATCCTGTTCCACTGCGCGTATCCCAAAGACTGTGCAAAAGCAGAACAACAACAGAGGTAACATCAACACCCCGATCTGCTCAACAGGAGAACGTTACAGAGAAGCGGTAAGGTCCTAAAAACAAGATAACAACTTAGAAGGATGAAAAGCCCTTTTACCAATACATTTCCCAACAACAGAAACCAATATCCACATAAAACCTACCGTTCCGTTTACTCTCATTCATCCAGGCTGTTTCCAGGAGAAGACAATTCCGGCACAGCCGGCATGACCTACCTCTTTTGTCAAACCACTTCACCAAATTATTATCACCCTAAACTGGGGAAGACACAGCGTTTAGCAAACTCTGGCTTTGTTTCCCATTCCTATTAAAGCTAAACCCATCAGCAGGAGCTCCCTCCCTTCATGTTGCTCAGAAAAAGTCAACCCTGCTGACAACAACCCCCAGACTACAAAAGCTGTTGCGTCTTTAGCTCCTGGGCTAGTTGACTGTCAAATTCTTCTGAGAGTGGAATAAATTGTCATGAGGAGGAAAACCACTCAAGCCCAGAGTTAACCGATGCAAAAAAATCAAACAGAAACATTATCCATATATTTTCCTTGCTCTATGTGTCTCAGGAAAAAAAAAAAAAAAAAGTTGTCTCTGTGCTGTTGAAGATAAAAGAATGAGCTTCTGGGTTCACCAGACACACTGACAGCTTGTTCTGGTGGAACATCCTCTTATTAAAGTAGGTAAACCATCAAAACAGCAACAACAAAAGCAGCTCCTAACTAGACCAAAAGAATAGTAAAGAGTCTTTGATCAAGACATATAATAAACCACAGCCTTCCTTCTATTGTACACATAATATTCCGTAGTTACAGGTAACACATTCATCTTACAGAAATGTATCATGAATTTCTGTCCTGCAACAGCATTATGTTCTTCTTGGAGGATGCTCAATAAATATGATCTTGAGTTTCTTAACATGTATCTAATACTTTCAAGAATATTAATACAATAACACCCAGTTCAAAGAGCTTTATGTGTGTATTTAAAGCCACTGAAAGTCCTTTTAATATGCCTCAGTGAGAGATAGCAGCATTCCAGGGCAGTAAGTTAGAGCACCCACGTAGCGAACACCCGTAAGCACACGGGGATGACACGAACTTCAGCCTCTCCCGACTTCAGAACTTCCCATTCACTTATTAGATTCCACAAACAGATTCGGGAGCGTGTTTGTCTGCATGTATGAATATTAAACAGAAAATACAGCACCGGTGTTTCCTTTGCATCTAGGAATTGCTTGAGAGTCACCTGGCATCTTTCTGAGGGCTTGGATAACGACCTCAAAGCACAACGAGCAATTATTGAGGCTCATTCCCAGGGCTCCTAAACAAATCTTCAGCCCCTCTTCGGAGCACCCTACTGGTACACGGCTACAAGAAAATTCTATCTGGGCACAAACACTAGCCTTAAACTTGAATTCTGTTTATTTAGTTTCTTTAGCTGGCTGTTATGTTTCAGCTCCCACCATAGAAAGAGAACTTCTGGATTTACATATCCTTCCTCTCTTCCAATCTGTTACTAATTAACTCCATAGATGACACCCTTTGCAACACCAGAAGGAGAAAATATGAAGTAGACAGTAAACGTAAAGAGGAGGCAACCAAACTCAAAGTGTTATTTACTTTGGAACATGATAATATTATAATCCCTCCAACATCCCACTAATCCAAAGCATCATCTAGGCTTTGAGCAAGACAACAAGGCGGCAGTAAACACCTCCTGCTACTGTTAGGGGATTGCTCGAGTCTGAATGCGACTTTTTTTTCCCCTCCTCTACAAAATTGCCCACTATGCTCATAACATACTGTGTGCCTTTGATTGAACAATGTATTATTTTTATTTATTTATTTTTAGAAAAAGCAGACTCAAGTGGTTCTTGTATTAAGCCAAGTGTCATGGCCACAAGCAAGTTAATTTTTTCGTAGAAGTTTATTAACAGAAGAATGTAACTATGACCTAGCAACATTTTTCCAAGACAGGCTAAAGAAGGAGAGGTAGTTTTGTTGTGCTCTGTGACACTAATATGTAAAAATGAGGAGAAAGTTTCCCCAGCTATTAGGGTTGGTAACGATTCACACTAACGTATCACGCTCACGAGAATACACAACTGTTTCCACAAGTGAACTGAGGTACGTCTGGAAGAGAAGCTGGAAGAGCGAAGGACAGACGAAGGGGAGGCTGATAACGAATTTGCCCCTTCTGTAGCAGGTAACGCAGCCCCCACGGAGCTTCTCTGCCCAAACCTAACTCACCTGCCCTAACTACCCGAGCGTGGTGACCACCATGCCACACGCCAGGGTAGGGCGTTGGAAGCATTCCCAAGAAACTCATACTCCCGTGAATTAAGCAGTGACACCACCTGCAATCGGCAGACTTCAGTTACAGGTTTGATTCTCTTCACGCTGAAATGAATCAGAATCACCACCACTGCTGCTGACACTAACAGCAGACTCTGACTGTCACCAGCCAGGAATAACGTCCTTTTTTCCATCTCCTACCCGTGGCACTAAGCATACTAGTTAGCCAGTGCAGGCGGAAGGGCAAAAGGGGACTGTAAAGTGCTCAGCTTGCTATTTCAGATCTAGGCAGGAAGAGGGTAAATAAATACCAACTTACAGCGTTTGGTCAGACTAGGGTAGAGGAGAAAGATCCTGCTAAAATCCCACTACAGAAAAGCGTAGGGTATTTTCTTTTTCTCTTCTTGTTTATTTGTTTAAAAAACTACTCTCCAGGTATCCCTTCTGAGCCCCACCTAGGCTTGGAAGGACAATCACTCTTTACAATGGCATTTTCCTCAGAACCAAACTCTGGCGGTAGCAGCAGACAGCCCAAAACTCCAAAGTCCCTACAAACTAAGAAGGAGGTTTAGGGACTATCCCCATGTCAGCTTGTGCCGAGAATAGAACTGAGTGGAGCCATGCCATCACTGCTGAGGTATAACCTAATTAAACTTAATTATGCTGAAGGAGCCAACTGGACTGAGCCTGAACAGTGCCAAAGGTGAGGACGACAGTTTGCTAATGGTGTTTACCTGTAGCCTTCACCTGGCAAACCCTGACAGAAACCACTGTGCTGCCACTGGGGCTGAATTGGGAATCTCTGCATTAGGGCATCTACGGGGCTGCTGTGAACTTGCTCTGAAGAACCACGGAGTAGAGAAAGAATTCATGTCTTGCGTTAAGACCCCGAGTTACCAGCCATGGGATGTCTCAGGGACTAATTCCATGTTCTCAGAGCTCACCTTGACCCCTCAGAGGACTGCTAGGTCTTTAGTGCCCTGCACAGGGGGGAAATGGAAAGAAAGGCCTTTTAGTAATAAACCTGGTGTAGCATCAACTCACGGTGTGGTTTCTCATTGTGTCTTACTGTTGTACTCTAAGTGTAAGTACTAAATGTATATCCCGATTAGTCGAGGTTTTCACAATATAGAGTAGCAGAAATCAACTGCTGTTTTTCTTTTGCATGCACAACCACATTATTTTGCGGCTTTGAGCAAACGCGGTCACAGCTCTTCCTCTGTTTAGCTAATATTAAGCCAGAAATAATATTTAAGAGTAAGCAGTCTAAATTAAAAATTTTGTTGGTCATATTAGTTCATGGAATTAGAAGGATTAGGTAGCAAATGGTATTAGAGTATTAGGAGGAGCTGGATCAGGCATTTTTTCACACCCCCAACAAACTCTCAGTACATCTCAGAGCCCAGGTTAATTCTCCTCCCCAGCAGCTGCGTCAGCAGAAGCTAAAGACGCGGGATGCTGATGGGGATCCTTTACACTCCCACGGGAGACTCCCGTCATCATACCCGGCAACCAAGAGCTACAACACTTTCTTTGTCATTTAGCTTGTCATTTGTAACTTTACCAAATCTAATGAAGGTATTAAGTGAGCAAAAGTCTCCAAACAGCATCAGCAGGTAAATAAAAAGGTACCATCTCTGTAACTGTTTTATAGCATCAATGGCACTTCTCAAGAGCAGCCTTTTCTTAAAAAACAGTTTGGGGATCTTCTGGTTTATGTATAGACAGACTCTGCCACATGTTGTTTTATCCTCTAACACAGCTAGATTTCAGTGAAATACACAAACTAAAAGAGTTTCTGGAGCATGAGGAAGCACTAGTAGAAATAGAATGAGAAAAAACCAGAAAGGTAAAGGAGTAGAGACTGTGAATGCCACAAGCTGCAACTTTACACCGTAGTGCTGAGCTTGAACAAGTCTCATTAAATCCGCCTGGATGACTAAGGCCTAATTCTTTGTTTTCTTAATTTTAAGACAGAGTTTGTAGACAGGCTGCGAGAACTACCTCATGGTTTGGGTGGCTACCCATTATTACAGCCCGCAGAAGTCATTCTTGCTCCTTTTTGAACATCTCATAGGGAAGGATATTGCCTGTCAGACACAGAATTTCAAAATGAGAGCAAATTATTTTTGCCCCATATACCATCACTAAAACAGCTAGATCCCAGCATTTTCCTCTTCTATGATCGCCTCACTAAAAATAAAATTATTTTTCTGTAAAGCTGATTAGTACCAACTAAGCTCTTTTTCAAAAGACTGTTTGATGTCCAATGAGACGTACAAACATCGCTTGGCCACCGCTGTCAAGGCTTGTGCAAGTCAGCATTAGAAGTTATTAAATATATACTTTTCAGAGTAGAACTCTAATCTATTTTCTTTCCAATAACGAAAAGTTTCTAGCTAAAAAAGTATTAAGGGCACGCAATCTAAGTCATATGAACAATACACATTTCTTAAGGATTTTATTTCCCCCTTAAGTTTTCCGTTCCTTCCTTGCCTCCGTAGTGAAAATACCTACATACAAGGACAAGCATTTCACAAGTTGTTTCTAGAAAGTAAAATAACTGCAACCATTTTGGTCTTCCACATGTTTTAAGAGAGAGAGAGAGAGATTTCTTTATACATGTTCACAATTTTTCTTCTTGAAATCTGAGTCAGGAGAAAGCCCAACAGGCTGCACGATGGCGATGCTGACGGTTTAGCAGTTCAAAGCGAGAGACTGGTGAGCAGTCAGAGCACAATCACTACAGAGCTTTAACTCAATGTGTGAAAAGGACGATTTAAAAAAAAAAAATTTTAAAAGGCCATATTTCCAAACCGGAGGTGGTTCAACACTTGTGTCAGCTGCCTCTTTGTATGTTAATTTGTAGTTGAAAAGTAAGTGAAATAAAAGGCTGTAAACAAGACCACCTCTACGGCAGACCACGCAATCCCTCCAGCTCATTGTCCCCCTCACACAGCAGCCCCACCGTAGTGAATTAAGACAGAATTTACTCCCAGAACCTCCATAATATTCAGCAGAAGTTCATGAACACTATCTAGTCAAAAATTCTCAAAACGTCGTATCTAGAGATTGACAGATGTAAGTAAGAATTATTTGCAAATTTCTGTCAAGATACATTTGTCAATGAGAAATCAGCTCGTGTCTCAGTGACAAACCGCTTCCACGGTTCAGAAGAGCGTAAGTGTCAATCTTGGGGCATCCGACGATCCCCAGGCAATGCTTTGCCAGGCCGTAGATGGGAGCATCACAGTATGGCTTAGGGAACAGTCCCACCAGTCCCGCCGGGACAAACCACTTCTGGTCAGCGTCGAAGGCAGGCACTCAAACCTCATTTCTATCGAGTTCAGCATTAAAGATAAGCTTTGTAAACTGGAATCGGGACGTGGCAGCACCAAGTCACAGGAATATACACAGAAGATCATGACAAAGTTTTACAAGCAAACTCATTAGATAGGCCTTAATTCTCCTGTACTTCTACTGCTGACAAATACCATGACGATGTTCTGTATTGACAAGCAGGAAAACGATTAGTCCGTATCTCAGTGCTTATTCTTTTACTCATCTGCTTCTCTCTGTCTCAGAAGATCCCGAGGTATCACATTTCTTTAGTACGCCTTTCCTTAACAATCTTATTTCCGTCATTCCTATTGGGAGTTAAAAAGGGTAATTTCTTATGTGTTTTTCTGAAAAAGGAGAAAGTCCTCTCACAGAAAATACACACTTCATTACACAAAATAACAGAAAAGCTTGTTACTCAAAATACTCTATTTCAGAAGTTCCTGGTAGCACCAGATTCTCTCTTTTCATGAGGGAAGCTGAACACCCTCCATTAGAAATGAAGA
This sequence comes from Numenius arquata, assembly GCF_964106895.1. Taxonomy (NCBI): domain Eukaryota; kingdom Metazoa; phylum Chordata; class Aves; order Charadriiformes; family Scolopacidae; genus Numenius; species Numenius arquata. The sequence continues at coordinate 4,160,620 of NC_133598.1, read as the reverse complement.
AGTGTGCATAGTAAGAAGAGTGTACTAAGACACCAAACAAGATACCTTTCTGAGTATTACTTTTCAGGATTTGACAACACGTAAAGACTAAATTAACATTATTGAACAAAAAAATCTAACCTTTCAGAAATTAGTGAACTGTTTTCAAAGCATTCAAACTTCGGAAAGGAGTAAGTAACAAGGACTTTTTTAAAACAAGTGACAGATTCATAAAGCTAATTATCACAAGATGAAAGAAACTGAAAAACAAAAGAGAGACCCACAACATAACCCGAGTCAGGCTTCCAAGCGCTTACTCCATGTACAACCTGCATTGTACGCAGAAATCTGTTCCCAGAAATTTGCTCCTAACAGCTACTAGACTGAAACTTCCCATGCTCCACAAATAAATTATTCAAAGTTTAACCTAAACCTTATTCTAAATTGCCCTGAAATTCAAGAGGATGCTCTGAGAGACACCCTAATGACGAGCAATGGCAGCCCAGAAGAGCGCATTTAAGCGGTTCCGACGTTCACAGGACGATGAAGCTGCGACACGGCGGAACTGGGAATTGTCCGTGGATGTCAGAAGCTCCACAAACTTCATGAAGATCAAATGCGTTAAACTCTCTGCCTCACGTAACAGGTCTGACTCACCACAGGAGTGCGAATAACTGATTATAACAACTCTGAAGTCAAAGGAAATGTATATTTATAAGCTCGGTCCGTGCACATTTAAAAACACAGGAGCAGAATTTACAGATTAAATATATCCAGGAACTTCAGGAATGAAAAAAGCATTGTTGTAACCTAGCAAAAGTGCCAAGAACTTCTAGGATTATTTGAAAAAAAGGAATTAAAAGGACTAAACCCCACCAATTACAGGCTTTTAAGCAATTAAGAGTTCATTAGACAAAGTTCTCTAAACTAATAGGATTTAGAACAACTGAACATGAACAAAAATTAATCGTTTCATGTTCCCTCATGAAAGCCTGACCGCTAATTGGTATGATGGGGGGGGGGGGGGCTTGACATGAAGGTCTATCTGTCCATCCCCTCTGGCCCCTCCTCATTCAAAATACTTGGATATCTCTTGACTACCTTTCCTAGATCTGGCCATAAACGCCTGTAAATCAAGAGCCCCCACTTTTCTCTCTCTCCTCTCCTCCTGTGACCAGCTAGATATGCCCCTACTGTCTGTGCTTCTCCAACTATCCTTGATGGAGATATGTAAAAATAAATACATAAACATAACTAACAGCATTCCCACTGGACAAGGGTGCAGCAGGTCAGCGTGACGATGTTTGACAAGGAAGCAGGAAGTCAGCTTCAATCTCTGCTTTTATTTTAGTAAAATAAAGCAGTCTCCAGTTGAGAAGTAATTGTGAGAGTACAGCGCGGCAATATTCCCATGTATGTGGAGCTCCCAACAACAGCCCTAAGGTGAGTGCGGCCAAACATGCTTCTTGATGAGTCTGTGGTGATTATGTTCACTTAAAGTCTGTGGTGCTTGTGTTCAGAGGGAGCTTTTATACAGCTCGAGCCCGAGAGGAATGAGACAAGTACTGTATTATTACAGAAACCCATAGAACTTACTCTGAGGGACAGCTCATTTTGGTACTGTGCTTGGAAAACGGCACTTCCAGAGGGCTAATTAGCTTGGCAGCGTTGGACTAAAGCAGCTATTTCCATCTGGAGCTGGAAGGCAGGGGTAGGAGGACACCAGCAGAAAGGTGCAACTCATCATTCAGCATGGATGTACTCTGTGTAGGCTTGAGTTCCCTCACCTCCGTTACCACGAGACATTTGTGTTTCATTTTGTCTAGAATATAGGCATACTGCTAGTAAGAAGGATGAAGAATAAAAGCATGACCGCTAAAAGAGAGATGCCACTGACAGTTTATGATTCACTCTGCATCTAGATAACCTTACCACTCTCAAGCAACAACAGCTCTGGCAGGAGAAGCTCACTGATCACAGAATACTAACTAACATATTTTGCAACCTTAACTTGTTGGTAAAGGTTTGGATTTATTCTTCTGGGGAAAAAAAATTTCTCCAACAATACTTTTTATTTAAGTGTTGGAATTTAACACCAAAACAACCCCCTAAACAGCCATTCAAAATGAGAACAGAAACACTACTGAAAGAATGCACTCACTCACTAGAAGAAAGTCAAAAGTCAGAACCAGTTCTCTCTTGAACATGAAAATGTGGTGACCTTGAAATTATGGAAATTTAATTTTGAACAGGACTTTATCATTTTGCATAACCTGGTTTCTAATTCTAGATTAATGGTACAGACTGAATTCATAAGGGACACTTACGTTCTCCATACACAATGTCAATTATAGTGCCCCAGAGAAAAAAAAAAATGATAACTGAGGAAAAGTTAGGAATACGATCACCTCACCTTCATCAACCCATCTTCAGTGGTTTTAGCATCTTCTGTGTTGCCCATAACAGTCAAAATCACTGGTTTGGTTGTAAATATTATTAGTAGCTGCCTCCATCAACAACCATTTGAACTAGGTGCATAAGCTTGAAATACAACGTGGCACTGTTCTACAGAAGCTGAGTCTCCTTACACCGTCTGCCTTGGAAGAAAATTTGAGGGTACCTTCTACAGCTGGAACCACCAAACCTCGTTCTGTCAGGACCAACAGTCCTGATTCTGCCCCAAATCACCAGAAGATTGAAGCACAGCGAGTTTTTCCATCAGTAACCACTTGCACTTGAACTCTTAGCTGTGACACGGAGCTGCCAAAAATCCATCACTCAAAAAACCACCAGCTCCACACTGCATGTGTTGTTTGAGGCTCCCATCCATCTTGAGTTAATTTTGAAGATAGATTAGGATGACACAAAATGAAAATAAAACCTAAGCAAAGTATAAAGTGGCAGGAAACGTTACAGCACTTGACTACTTCAAGAGATTAAAGGAAACTTGAATTATTTTCATAATTTTTAAATTATCAAAAATATATACTTAAATCCAGACCAAATTAAGGTTCTGCAAACCTGCTCAAGTCTCAAGAACATTTAGTCTGGAATTGAAGTTCAATCCATTGGCAATGAGCACTGGAGATCTCAGAACACAGAAGACTCTGGATTTTACAGGAAAACTTGAAAATTGAAACACTGAAGTGTATTTGTAAAGAATGCTGTGTCACTCATACATTTTGTCTACACAAAAAGTGTAAATACTTTAATTAGCAGTTAGAATGAACTCAAATAACTTAGAACCCTACATAAAGAAATATTCTTATTACATCGGTTTTCCTGTTGATCACCTCCAGTAGGAAAAGGTAAGAGAATGTGAAAGCTATTACAGCTTTTTCTCTAAATACAGAAACAATCAGGTTAAAACTTGGTAAAACTGCTACAGGAAGATAGCGCCCATGCTCCATGTTCCATTTCAAGGTGATCACAGATTAACGGAGAAACAACAGAGGACAACTTCAATTCTATTTAAACAATTAAATAACTACTGCAAAGAAAATGTGGGACAGTGGAAAAAAAAAAATTCTCTTACCTTGATACCTTTAGACAAGTTAAATCTCTAGTAAAGAGCGTCTTTCTCCATTCACTGAAAGTCCTGAAAGACATAAAAAAATAAACAACATAATTTAGAAGCATCTTCTCAACACACTACCGCGTCCCGTGCTGCCCAGCTGCACGCACAGAACTGTAATAATCTCATCCCAGGAATAAACCCACAACTTTTCCAGAGTATTACTGGATGAGCTATGAGACAGCCCCCATTCTTTATCATCGCAATTAAAAAGTTAATGCTCATGCTTTTAAATCTCTGTTAATCAATACTAATTCTGGCCACTTGAGTCTTCCCTCTCACCGCTTTTGAAATGGGAGAGAAGAAAAGCAGACAACACTTTCCTTTGATACACACCATACAGTATACTATTTAAAAGATAATACGGTACTTCCAAATATTTTCCTTCAGCCCAGCAAGCTTTTCTGCTAAAATCCTGCAGCCTTCCCTTAGTGTTTTGTGTTGTTTTTTTTTAAAACCCACTCCTTACATAAACACAAATCCCATAAGGGATTCAGCCCTAAATCAAGAGTTTGGTACTTGCCCCTTTGCTCTGTCATCACGTTCTTATAACAAGTTCATCAACAAAGAGCCACGAGAAACGGATCTTGCTACTTATTGAAAAAGCCCAGAGCAGGTATTTTAGTACCAGGGGGCGTGTATATTTGTGCTGACGATACTGCCTTACCAAGCTATTCTTTGAGAAATCTCATCTGAGAAACAGCAAGTAGAAGGAAATACAGACACATCTCATTCATCATCAAACAAATACACAAAAAAAATCACAGTAAATTGAGGCCACCTTAAGTTTGCACGTTTAAAGCACCGTAGAATAATATCCAACCACTTCAGCAGTTTGGGTTTTTTAATTCTACTGCAAGAGGATACTGAAAAGTAATTGACAGCTTCACTTGTAATTCACACAGCTCTCCAGAACCTTAACAGAAATTTCTCAGATGGTCTTACATGAATAGTTTTGTATATATAAAACTGTAAGACATTCCATAAATTCATGAAGCGATCCTATCTTATTTCTCAAGGTTGCCAATTACCTCCCTGCTTTCAATTTTTCACTTCTGTGGAAAAATAACTGAACAGCTAGTAACCAGCGTACGACGCTCACCGGGATCGTGGCTGTTTCAATCAGCCAGACAAGGAAAAGATGCAAACGTGGCTCTAAGACCAGAGCTGTCTTCTGCTCCCACTCGGGACCACCCGACTGCCCCAGCGTTTGAATTCTGGAGGAACCGTATTGTTACAAAGAGCCAGCTAAAAACTTCTGAGTGAGTGTCCAACCACATATAGCAAAAGACCACGGTTATGGAACCGATTTTAACCGAGCCCGTAGGGAGGCCAAGCCCAAACATGTTCAGATCAAGGAAGCCTTTTATTAGGCATTACTTCACAAAAAAAACCCATATTCCTTAGATCCTAAAGAAACAGAAGAAGAAAGGATCTTAAAAAACATTTATTTGGCATTCTCCACGATTCTTTTAACTGGTGAAAAACTTGCAAACACCTCCAGTAAATGAGTGCAGAGAATTTTTTTCTTTGAAACGCAGCAACGTTACAATTTTTGGAAAACTGAAAACATGCACGGAGTTTTGGAATAACTAAAAATAACTCCTTGTAAATGTTTTGGTTTGCTGCCATCTATCTTTTTAATACATCTCTCTTAATATGATCCCCTGTAAAACAAAGCGCAGAATATGGCTTGTGCGGTGTGGGCTGTAGATGGGTGCTGACTACCCGTAATTTGCTCAATAACTTTCCATCTGTATTCAGAGAGCATATTTGATGAATATGCTCTGCATTGAGCTTTTAAATAGCAGTGCTTTCATCTGCTCAGATTATTACATTAGAAATCTTTATGTGAATGCAGCAGATATTAGTGGGTTGTCAATAAAAACTGAATGTCATTAAAGTGCTTTTATTCTTTAAATGCCTTTAACCCTCTAATTATATTTGTAAATTCCACTATTTAACTCTATGAAACTTATAAATTCTGACATGTTGTATCACAACAAATATATTTAGAGACTAATATACAAACAGTTTTGGGGGGGTCCACTTTAGAATTATTCCCTCTTGATTAAACACATAAATCACAACTATGGTGTGCTTCAACACACAGCCAGGATTTCTCCATATATTCTTAGAGTCCTGTAGTATGGCTGCAAATCATAATGTATTAAAAAAATTTAATTTTTTATTATTATATCAATGTAGTTTTCCCAAGCCATTTCTCTTGGACTTCACAAAGAGAAGATAACTGTCTACTTCTTAACTCTTACTCTTCTCCAAAACCAATAGAAATAACTGACTATTGTTTGCACCTCACTAGCACAAGGTGGGGTATCTGTAAAATGGGCACAGTCACAGAAAAACCACCCAGCACTGTCCTACCAACTGCAAAAAGTGTTCCAGTCTTCATACTCATTCTGCCTTTGGCCATCAGGGAAGAAGCCAATTACTGTCAGTTGGGAATTTTGCCCATAAAAGCCGACTAGGAATAGCCAGGAAGCGACTTCCAACTCAGCTATACATTTCCCATACTATGTTTACTGTTCCAGTATATCCATCACTTCATTCAACTTCATCCAGTATAACAGAAATCATCCTCTTCCAATAGTTTTTGATAATACTCTGCTTTTTCACTCCTTCAGACAATTTCTGAATGAACACACTGTGGACGAAGCTGCTCAGGCAGCAGTGAATGAAAGGACATGATGTAATTTCCAAAATAAGAAAACAAAGAAATGCCATTTAAAAGTACAAGTTACTAATCATGTCACAAAGCCAAGTAAACCCAAAGTTAAGAAATACAAGAATTACGGTTTAGCACGCTCAGCAGATGAGTAAATTAGGTAATACAGGCACAAAGCAGTCAATCTGCAGACCTGCAACCTTCTTTCTCGGTTATACCTGTGCAGGTAAGAACTGAACTGAATTCTTCCACAGAAGAACACGCTAAAAAACAACCAAAGTGTAAAACAACAAAAAGATACACATTCACCCTACCTCTAACACCCTTCACACCTACCTTCAAATGATTTCTTAAAAAGAGCTTTTCTTATCTTGTGTTAAACAGTAGGTATATGGTCATAAGTTAAACTCAATTTCTAAATATGTATGCTCTGGTACACAGTATGTCTAAAAAGGCATAAACTAAACACTAGCTAGATTGACTACCCCAAAGAAGGGCTCCTAGTTAACCGAAGAGTTACTGAAACAGGTAAGAAGAACAGTTTATGAAAAAGAATCACAATATTGTCAACACGTAGCTGACAGAATGAAGCACCCTCCCGTTGCTCTAACCCAGAAGACAAGTACCTACAAAAGGAACGAACGCTTTCAGGTTCAGGAACACATCCCAGCTGCAATGGTTCCCTTTCAAGCTAAAATCCATGACAGAAAGGACTTAAAGCTTTAACATTTAAGAAACAAAACAGCAAACCTGCCTTCCACAGCCACTTGACTAGAGCAGTGAAGAGGTATGGTGGGAAATGGTACTAGGAGGGTTGATATCACAGGAACAAGTTTGAGAACTCTGTTGAGGTATCTCGAGATGAATATCACCCATTCTGGATTTGAAAATATTTAACATCAGTATCGAGCAAACTTCCAATTAACAGGATGAAATATAAGACTAGTTTTCTATTCATCCTAGAGCAAATAAAGCCATCTTTTTTCCCCATAATCTAAGCAAGCAGGTGTTGCATTTGAGCAGGTAAAAATTCACAGCAATTTCGCAAAGCTAATTGAATTTGAAGCCTCAAAACCAAATGTAATATAGGTCACATGGACCCTGATCCCGACAGTTTAATTATATTTTCCCAGAGAAATTAACAACTTACTCATACTTTTATCAACAGAACATTAATACACAGACATTAAACACAATGACCATCTGTCTTTGAAAATCATATACTACACCAATGATCAGAACATGTTGCTCAACCAGTCCTGCTGGAAAGAAAAGCTCCGAACTGGTCTCATGAATAGGGATTTCCATCTTTAAATGAGGTTATTTTTCTAGTTTTGGCTGTCAGTTGCACCAGCTGGTATTCATCTGATAAATTGAGTAAGCTTGGATGGTATTCTAAAAATCAAATAAAATCACAGTTTAAATTCTTTGCACATACATACATGTTGGAAACAAAACACATACTGACAAAAAATAGTCTTGATTCCAGTTCTAACTCACAGAAATCCGTTTTTAAGCAAAATGTGTGCTTTAATGATGGCTGTCATCTAACAAATCAAAGATCAGGAAAATGGCAATATTCTTTAAATTATAGTAATGCAAATATAGTTGACCTAACTTTATTAGGGACTAATCTGGAAAACAAGTCACATGTTTCCATCTTGATAAAGTTCGTCTTCTCAACTTCTTATTCTCTAATTAAAAGGAAAGACTGGAATCGTATGTTACCATACGTAATTACTGTACTTACAGAGTTCATTACATAGGAACATATATCATTGATAAATCAAGAATTCCACAAATAAAACCATACAACAACATAACACTTCACTCCGTAATTAGATACGGCTTGGCTGATTTTCAACAGAATGAAGCAAGCAGCCACTCTGCCATATTCTAAGTTGGCAACGGTTTCTTCGTGATCATCGCTCTAAATAACTATGGGAAAGTATCCAGACATCAATGGAATTAGGGAAAGAAAAAAAAAAAAAAATCAAAAAATTGCCCATGCTTTAAATGAAGATCTTTCTGCTCACCCCATGTGTCTTCAAAAAACAAGAAAAAACCCACCCCAGTCTGTGTTAAATACAGATGACATTTACATTCTGCTATCTGAACAACTCAGACTCCTGCTTTTATATGAAAAATTATAATGAGCTTCCATTTTATTTCCTGCTTAACAAACAAATAGTTCCAAGCTATTAATGGAGTATCCAATTTTTCAGCATCTTAATAATGTTTATCAAAATTTACAAACTTATCTACTAGCACAGTGATTTTTGGGGCAGGAACTGTCATCGTCTTGTTGTTGCAATGACTGCTGTTACAAAGCCCTCACCTTTCCAATGCCTTCAGACGTTAATTACCATAACGTGTTTAATAACATTAACTACAACCTGTCTGTTCACCCTCTCTGCTCTATCTACGGATTGGTCATTATTTATTAACTAGTTGTTTTGGGTACTGCGCTCGTAACCCACATGCCAACGTGACCATAAAATGATGGGTTATGTTAAGTACGCACCAAGGAAAATATTTTCCTTCCAGAGTAATTCAAGGTTAGGAGACTTATTGTAATTATCTGACATTTTAATCCGTGTCAGCAAATAACTAGAAGAGGAGACTTAATGGCTCACAGATATCACGACACTGAAAAGACGTCTAACACAGCAGTCATTTGGAACATCCCAAGCCTATTCCAAATCTTTCCAACGCTGCTGGAAGTTTTGCCAGGGATTTCAGTAAGAACCAAACAAAAAATTCTGGCAACACTGCTCAAACCTGTGCAACCTAACAAATGTAAGGAGCAAACGACTAAAAAGGCAAGAGTGTGATTTACAGCATAGCTTTCTCCCGAGGATCACGTTTACAATCCTGTGTCCGTACAAGCCCTTCGTAGCTGGTGCTGCTTCAGGCACTCCTGGTCAGAAAGCGGCATCAGAAGCCGCAAGGATCAGCCAGTGCCTTTGGAAACAGCTGCCAGAATGGGATTCTGCAGATCCCTCCTCCCCCTGCTGTCTTTTTGTTTTATTTTAATTCCTGGTAGAACTGTGCTCAATTTTCATAAGTTTGTCTCGTTCGACTTTTCTCTGGAGTGTGGAAAGGACACATGCACAGGACCTTCTCCAGCAGGGGAACTCCTGTTGCCCCTAACCTAAGGTGGCACCTCATAGCTGCTACTCTGCTGCTTTGGCTCCGAAGACTCCTGGATATTGAGGAGATAAAATAACCACTCCAAACCTCTTCAACCAGCTCCTACAGAACAAACGGATTTCAAAGAAAGAAAGTCAAACCCTTTTCTCTGCTCCTTCAGAAGCGTGCAACCAGAACTCAAGTACTTCGAAACACAACTCCTCTTCCCAGCCCGTTTCCTCTTTTGTAAATACATCCATGTGGAAACAGGGTGGGAAACTGTGAAGATGAAAGCAATTACTGGGAGAGAGAAACAAGTGCAGATGGGGGGAGAAACTGGAAAAGTGAAACTGGGGGGGGGAGGGGAGGAGCTGAATGGAATGTCTAAGGGAGAGACAAGGTAAAAGTGTCACAGGATAGAAGACAGACTGAAAAAAAACAGGTAAGCAGTAAAAGTGAAAATGAAAAAAAGACAACAAAAAATACAAGTAATCGTGGCCAAAAAAAAAGTTTCTGGAAAGAGATTCTAGGAAAAAACTTGCAAGAAATAAGAGAAGCCACTACACCAACGTGGGTCTGCATGTGCCAGTGACTGCTGTGACACCAAGACCTGCTCCTGCATGACACCTGGCAGACGCGTGGTACCGGCGCCGGCTGACCTCGTTAGGGCTCTGTAATTCAGTAACCAAAGCTACCGAGAGAAGGAACACGCCGGTGCCTTCACCATAACACACGTACACGATTGCACCAACAACTGTGTGTAACCTCACGTGCTGTAAACAAAGTGACATGAAACAGGACAGTCAGGAACACAGATAACTGAGGGTGCGGAGGAATCGGAGCAATAAAAACATTGGATGAGGCATTTTGGGTCTTGGGGTTTTTTAACCAAAACTATTACAAGTAAGTAGCTTGAATATTTTATTTGAATTCATTTGTTTTTATATTGCCAGAGGATAGAATTATCTACAGCTGAATGAAACAAAAGTAATATCCTACTGACACTCTTCTTCATGAAAAGTATGTGTCCCCATAAAAAGTCAATTACTCAAACATATTGCACAGTCACATTTCTTTTTCAAACATTTATTGTATTTGGTATAATCAATAATACTAAGGTTTAACATACACAAACAACTTGGGCTTTGGGTTTAAACAAAAGAGGAAAGATGGAAAGAAAGAAAACAAATATATTTTTTGGATGTGAAGCCATACCTACATTAAGAAGGAAAGCATTTTTGTGTGTTCTTAACTGAATCTGCTAACACTACAGATCATATCTTGGATTCGGTGTGAAATACAGCGCTGAAAAGACGATTTAAGTGAGAGTTTGTTTCACTTGGCTTTCATTTTTTTGCTAGCTGGGTAACTACACTGCACGCAGGAAAACTGTGACTTAGCAGAAGTCAATATTCTGCTTAAAGTCACTTCTTCAAACCTTCCAACAAGGGAACATATGTATCAGTAAGTACTTGAAAGAAAGGGCATATTTATATGCCTTTTATGAAGTTTAAAAGCGATATTTAAAATAGGCCTGACTACTGAAGACAATGTGTTTAAACTACAAGCAGTTATAAATGAAGCCATTGTATCAGCACACTCGAAATTACAGCATACAGCACATTTCAAAAGAATTCGATGTTGTATATACGAGCTCTGCTTCACCCTGTTCCTCTTCGCTAACAACTCCGCGGTTTCTGATTTCATCCTGCAACGGGCAGCGAAAATGCAGATATGAGGATTTACAGCCCTGGTATGAGGAACTGGGTTCCTCAGCTTTATGCAAGGGACAGCTGAAAACCCAGTGAGATTTTTTTTTTTAACTGGGGACACCAGCCAACCTAAAAGCAAACTGTTACATGTCCATAAAGAACATCAGCCATGAGGAACTAAACAGCAGCAGGCAGAAAACGGTCACAGCGAGAGTACCAAAGCGAGAGGTCACTTCCCAAACCCCAGACTCAGCTACTTTCAGTGTGACTCCTGAAATGTGTTCCATTACTGTGGCTTAAAAGCAAGCCGAGAATATCGAGTATCCTCTTAACTTATCCCAATGGCAAACCAAAACATCTTAGCTCACAGGAGCCATTGCTTTTGGCTCAGGTGTACTTAAGTCGCTTCCAAAGACTGGTACAGGAGCATTTGGAAAACCTGACCTGAAATCTGGTTTGCTCTCCTCCAGCTGTACAGTATATCCCTTCTACCTTCCCTTCCACTTGGTCCGTTCAGGCTGTTTCACAAAGAGCCACGTAAGGATAAGCGGTAGCGATGCTGTGGTACGGGAGCTTTTCTGGGTCTCCCTAGTGCTGGAATGCTTGGGGACACTGCTCTCTTTCATTTGGGAAAGGAAATGCTCCATCCATGACTCATGGATAGAGTCGAGAGTATCAGAAAGTGTGTATCAAAGCTTAAAGATAATGCAGCAGAGCTGGATGCAGCATTACTGGCTTGGGTTCGGTTTTAGACAAGGTGTTCACCCCCTCCCCCATTTAGTGTTAATAAGACTTTGGCTCTGAAGGTGCAATTTCCTCATAAAGTTGCATTACTATAAAAACAATTTGATTTTTTAACTACTATCTATAGTCTGTCATATGGAGGAAATCTAAATGTCTTCTAGAGACAGGATGGATGTTTTTCCCTACTTCGGAATTTAGATGATTGCAATTACCAGGTATAATCTAGAACAATTTGTGTTACCATTCATCGAGGTAAATCCTGAATCCTATCCATTTCTAAATGAAAACCCTTGTCATTAAATAGAAGAGAGTGCACAGCCAAGGAAAGCAAGAAACGGCAAAAAGAGCTGGTTCTCTTTCCTTCTAAAGCCTATAGCATCCAAATACTTCTTGAAGAACTGAAAAGATCAGTCGAGAAATAACACTGATCTACTCAAACTTGTTTTCTCCCTAAAGCCATTAGGTAGAATTGCTGGCGAGAGCATGGAGACCTAAGCCTTACCATTAACTTAGGTCTCCTTTTGCCCTGGCACCATCACTATTCACGATGCTGCCCTGACAGTACGTACCTGGAAGGAGGACGGGAATAGAAGTGTTACCAGGGGTCCAAAGCTTCTCTTCATAGGGAAGCATCTGTAGGGGGATGTATTCCACAGCAGATTGCATACTAGATCCATAGATACACACATACCCCTCTCATACACAGGCCCTACTTCCACCCAAACTCTAACCCCAGAATGGGGAGAACACCGGGTTGAGGAGCCCCCTCCCTCTGGGTATACATTCCCACTTTTTTTGTCTTAGGCCTAAAAAGCAGCAAATTCTCACCCTCGCTGCAGCGCAACAAAGTCTCTGATTCACCTTTTATTACACTCTGGAACAATGTCTATTAAGAAACAATGGTCTGAACTTTCCTCAGGCAAGTTCTACAGGAAAACATTTCTGACATCAAGATGTGTTACAGAAAATACAGTAATCTCTCCTGTTGTGTTACCATCCGTATCAGGAAGCCTTTTTTTTTTTAAGTAAGAATGAGTCTGAAAAAGGAAAAACAGTTTAACATTCTCCGTGCTGTAGCTAGACTGGATTATCTTTCATCTAAATTGGGTATGGATATCACATTTTCCAAAGTTTACTGCTTTTAAAGCAAAATGATGCAAACAATACTGCAGAAACCACTTACCACAAGTCCAAAAAAGGCATATTTCCTCAACTACCACAAGAAAGCACTTCTACGTTGTATAAACACACACAAGGAAAGTGAAGGAGGAAGAACTCTGCTGTTGGCTTTTGGGACCTTGCTATTAAAGCAATATTCATAATCTCGACTGCCGAGTTACGTGATATGTTCACTTCACACGTTAGCCTTTAAACATCACAAGACCCAGGAACAAATCCCTCATTAACCCACGAGTGAAGCAACTCACTGGCTCACTAACACCTCCCAGGAACGCAGCCAAGTCAAGAGATGGACACATATACTAAACGATCGAAGAAAACTGGCACAACCTTTCAGCAGTGATTTAATGAGTGCATTGCAATGAGGATATAAGGCTGTCTGCACAAGTGTTCCAAGAGATATACATGGTATTTGCCTAAAATTCATTTGAAATTTGCACTTCATTTACTCTTTTCCGAATATTCTTTTAAAACACATCTCTTTCCCCTGCTAGATTCTAGATTCTGCTAGTTCCTGTCTACTTAAGCATTCCTCTTCTACAGAGGTCCTTCTGTATCTCTGATCATCCTCGTTGCCCTGTGTGACAAACCAACAGACCAAGACCTAACATCTTGCCGTAAGTCTTCTCCAGCTCTAATATGCCTTTCAGAAAATGAGCTGACCAAACTTCAGTCTCCATTCCACAAATCTCTGAGATGGCTCTATGATGCTTTGCCTCATTCACTATTTCTTTCCTATTAATCCTTAACATTTCACATTGATGTTTTTTGGCTTTGTTTTGATTTTAAACCTGCCAACCACTCAGCTGATGTTTTCATGGCTCTACTAGTCATAATCCCGAGATTCTCTACTAAGTGGTAATAGTCAGTTTAGGATCATAATTTTCCTATAACTTGGATTTGTTTTGTCCTGCACATGCAACACTTACATTTATCTATGTTGCATTTCATTCAATGTTATTAAACAGTAATTAAAGACTTAAGGCCTTTTTGCAACCCTTCAGTCATCCCTTGCTCTTACTGCACTAAGTCAGTATCACTGGGGAGACTGATTACCTCCAGCCTACATTGTGTTTGAGCCCATTAATTAGCATCATCCTCAGCAGAGGGCCTAGTGCCAAATTCTACAGGTGACATCCCTCTGCCATGACAGCTGACCATTTATTTCTACCCTCATTTTTATCTTAGCCCATTATTCTCCATGACAGGACGCTCTCATGCTGTGCCCGCTCAGTCTTCTAAAATGCCTTTGGTGAAAAACTTTGGATGAAACTCTTCTGAAAATCCAAGTGGATTATATCAGCTGGATCCTCTCCTCCATGATTTCCTGGCCCATTCTGCAGGACTTCATATAGTTCATAAAGCAGGAATTCCTTCTACAAAACCCATGGTGATTCTTCCTGTATCTATCCAGCTGGCATTTAAATAGTTTGAAGCGTGATATCATGTAGCACAAAGTAATTAATACACAAAATGTGAATGTAGTACAAGGTGACCTCCACCTTTCTGAACCAACAAGCCAAATGAACAGGTTGCGTTTGCTGAGATAACTTTCCATTTCCCCAGAAGAAACTGATAAATCCAAAAGAATTTCTTTAAAGGTTGACTATAAAGAGCCAAATAAACTGTTATCCACCCAACATTCTGTCTCAGAATCCACCGGCCTCATGGCTGCTCACGACTGCGCTTGCAAAATTCAACCAGCTTCCCATTTTCAATGC